>NC_134537.1:105796710-106102335 GCF_050624435.1 Tenrec ecaudatus
CAGACCTAACTCTCACTGTTATTGAGAAAGATTCAGAATATATCATTTATTATGGACTACAGATCAATGGAAAGAAATCCAAACTCCTCACACATGGACCAGTAGACAACCTCATGATAAACAGAGGAACAATTGACATTGCTGAGGATTTTATGCTTTGTCGAGATGTCAAACAACACATTTCATTGTGAAAATCTGTGACATGAGGATCAAAGAGCAAACATGTCACTTTCCGGACTAATGTGCCCCTGACCCAAACCCTGGTGTTTTAAATCAACACTCATGCATGTGACAGCTGAACATTGATACAGACGACCTCAGAAGAACTGATGCATTTTAACTGTGGTTTTGGAGAAGAATATTGAGAGTTCCACAGAATGCCAGAAGAACAACCAACTCTGTAATTTTAGAGGAAGTGTAACAAGGATACTCCTTAGAAGTGAGGACAGGAGATTCCATGCCATGGACGTTAGACATGTTTTCTCAAGAAGAGGCCTATTCCTGGAAGAGGACATCATGCTGGTAACTCACAGGGCCAAGGAAAGGGAGGAAGAGATACAACCAAGCAGATCAACACAGTCAGATCAAACACAACAAAAACAAAATGTTATAAAAATATGAGTAAATAAATAAAACCACCTATGTTAAAGACCAGTATAAAGAAAGCAATGCATTTCTATATTAGCAAGAAATAATTTGAAAATAAATTAAAAATTTTATTGATAAGAGTATTCTTTCATAAAACAACCAAAGAAACTAAAATACTTAGGAAGAAACTTAACAACAATTGTTCAACCTTTCCACTGTAAGTTCAGAACACCATATCACTGACAAAAATAGAATGGAGAATAACAATAAATTGAGGGATATGTCATTTTATGAATGGTAAATCAATGTTATATGTTTTTCATTTTTATCCTCACTCTATCCGCACCATAGTTCATGTATTATTTATACTAATACTTAATATAATTAGTTATCCTAATACTCATCTCTCATGTTAAAGGTTGATAGATCCATCCTCCCATCCCTGGCCTTTGGGTATAACCTTGTGACTTACTATAATTGATATATAGACAAAAGTGAGAGTGTATCTTTTCTGAGCCTAGTCCGTAAGTGGCATAGCAAATATCTACTATTATATTGGTCCTCTGTTTCCTCTCAATTTCCATTAGCAGAATATCAACTAATATTCTGGTCTAGAGACAAAGATACAAGGAATCAATCTATAATTTAAAGTTACCCAGCTGAGTACAGCATATATTGCTTAAACCATCAATTGGGATCATGATAGTGGGGGGGAGGGGGAGAATTTAAGAACTAGAGGAAAGTTGTATGTTTAATCATTGCTACACTGCCCCCTGACTGACTCATCTCCTCCCTGCAACCCTTCTGTAAGAGGATGTCCAGTTGCCCACAGAGGAGCTTTGGGTCCCCAATCTGTACTCCCCCTCATTCACCGTGTGATTTTTTTTCCTGTTGATGCCTAATATCTGATCCCTTTGAAATTTCATGATCACATACAGGTGTGTTTATTCCATGTGGACTTTGTTGTTTCTCAGCGACATGGCCACTTGTTTATTTTCAAGCCTTGAAGACCTCAGATACTATATCTTTTGATAGGCAGGCACCATCAGCTTTCTTCACCACATTTGCTTATGCATCTGCTTTGTCTTCAGTGATCATGTCCAGAAGGTGAGCATCATCGAATGCCAGTTTAATAAAACAAAGTATTCTTGCATCGAGGGAGTATTTTTGAGTGGAGGCCCAATTTCCATCTGCTACCTTAATACTAAATATATGCACATAGATCTATTTCCCCATCATAAATAAATATATTTACATATACACATGCCTGTATTTAGACCTCTATAAATGCCCTTTGCCTCCTAGTTCTTTCCTATATTTCCCTTTACTTTCCGCTAGTCCCACTATCATGCTCAGCCTTCATTTGGATTTCAGTAATTCCTCTCAGTTACATTGCCTTTGACCAAGCCCTACCAGGCCTCCTACACTCTCCTCACAACTGATTTTGGATGTTGTTCCCTTGTCCCTGGGTTTGTTAACACCCACCTCTCTCTCTCTCCCATGATCCCCCAAAACTGTTGGTCGCATTATTTTCTCTCCAGATTGTTTATCCCACCTATCTTATCTAGACAGACTTGCGGAGATAATATGCACACACAAAAAAAACACAGCAAACAAAGCAACAAAACAAAACAACAAACCCCAATAACACACACCAAAAAAACTGTAAATAGTTCAAGGTCTGTTTGTTGACCTTTAGGAGTGCTTTCTGGTTGAATCTGATGGGGTGTCACTCCCTGACCCCAAAGTCTATTTTTTATATTCCCTGGGGACTTCCTTGCTCTGCTCCCCTTGCTGTTCTGTTGCACTCCCTTAGTGTTTTGCCTTGGTGTGGTAGGGTCAAATCGGGTGAAATTCCCATACTGTGTCTCCAGTGTTATCCCCTGTAGGGTTATGGATCCATGAGGGATGTTGTGTCTGGTAGTGGGGCCAGACATATGCTCCTCTCTGTGCTTTTGCTGCCCTGAGCAGGGATATCATCCTCAAGGTTTGGTGGGCCAGGATGTGCTCCACTCTCTCTTCCTCCCTCTTCATTTGCTCCTGTGTGCTCTTATCAGATATGTCCCTCTTCCTGAGTTGTAGCTTCAGTGCTGTCCTCTGAAGTAAATTCTTCTGGGGAGGAGTTGGGGGGGGCGGGGGCTGTCCATGTAGTTGGGATTGGGGCTGGGCACTCAGACCTCTCTATTGGTTCTCTGCTTCATGCCAGTATGTTGCATTCACATCTTGGAACACAGGGTTGAAGTCTGGTCCCTCTCCCTGTGGAGATATAAACAATACCACCCCCCTTGGATGGGTTAGTGCCCTGTTCCTCTGCTATCCATGTCTTTTATTTTTCTCTGCCCGCCCTCCTTTCCAATTCTATCTTATAAATCCGTGTAGATCAGAGGATGTACACTGGTACAGATAAGAAGTGGAAACACAGGGAATCCAGGAGAGATAAACCCCTCAGGACCAATAATGAGAGTAGCGACACCAGGAGGGGAATGGAAAGGTGGGGGGAGAGAGGGGGAACCAATCACAAGGATCTACATCTAACCCTCCTCCCTGGGAGACAGACAACAGAAAGGTGGGGGAAAGGAGACATTGGACAGTGCAAGACGTAACAAAATAATTTATAAATTATCAAAGGTGTATGAGGGAGGGGGACGGGGAGGGAGGGGAATAAATGAGGAGCTGATACCAAAGGCTCAAGAAGAAAGCAAATGTTTTGAGAATGATGATGGCAACAAATGTACAAATGTGCTTGACACAGTGGTTGTATGTATGGATTGTGATACGAGTTGTACGAGCCCCCAATAAAATGATTTTTAACAGAAAAAAACCCAACCTCACTGCTGCTGAGTCAATACTGAGTTATAGTGACTCTATACAGTCACCATTCAATTAAGGAAGAGAAGAGGGCTAAGCATACAGTACAGTTAATAAACGTGCTAAGAGTCATGCCAATTACCATTTTTAACTTTCACATGAAGCTCTCTGGATGTAAATAAGGCAGAACTGTACTAAATTTTGAGGAAATTACTCTGTCAATGAGCTACCGCCCTGGCCGACAAAAGCTTGTGATTACTCAGTGCTAGAGCAAACCCATGGATGTTCCAAATGACATGTGCAGGAGGTAAACTATGAAAATTGTGCAGTCTCCAAGTAAGGAATATTCCCCCTGATGATTGCAGACATGGCCACAGGTAACAATGGGCTGCTCATCATCATCTGAACTTGATTCGTACGGCATGGTTGAATGGGACTTCACAGCAGTGGCTGGTGAGCCTGTGAGAGAGAGAAATCCCATCAGATGAAATGTGTGTGGAAACGATGTTTCACCTCCACATGACTCGACATGGAAGCTGTGTGTCCCCAGCCTGGTGTATTATTCTCCAGTACCAATTTCACATGTGGCCACAGGTAGTAATGGAGATACCAGATGCTCCAAGAGGGCACTATAAGACACAACAGAAATGCCCAAACAAAGAATATCTCCCAGACAACAGAACCCATCTTACCACAACTCATTATCCATATTTTATGTCACTGTCGTGTTGATGAATTTAACTGGGTGCTTATAGAGCATAGGAATGAAAAGTAACTTCAGAAAAATCCCCACAGTTTTAACTGCAAATGTCAGCTTTTGTGACCAACTGAAATGTTGATTGCCTAGCTTCTTTTTTCCTTTTTATTTCTCCCTTGCCTATCTTCTTTATGCTCTGCTAGATTGATAAATAAAAGGAAGAGAGGAAGAGAAAATTGGGAATGGTGAAATAATGTCAAGGAATCTTGAAGTATATAAAACAAGAATTTAAACCTAGAAGGAAGTGTGAGGGTTAGTAAAGCATCAATATATTTTATTTATACTTCAGCTTTACTAATAATCAATTTCATGAACAGTCAAGGATGGATGGTGCTTAGAAATCTCTGACATCGTATCTAAATTTCCTCTAATTGTTATCTATTTGGTAAATCTTGACACTTTTCAAAATGTTTCCATTCACTGAAAACTGTAATCACATTAAACAACAATGGATTGACCTCTCTGTACAGTATAGATCTACATCAGCTCATTTTTCAGTTAATTTTTAAGTCATTTCTTCACTCACTTCTCTCTCCACCCAGTGAACACAGCCTTCGGCTTCTCCAGTGTCTTGAGCCCATAGGGCTCGATCAAAAATGTAATCCTGAGGTAAAAATACAAGTTTTATGCATAATTTGTGAAACCACAGATTCCCCTGAGCACAGATAATTGGCAATCTTAGGGTGAGTTAGTCCAATTTGGCCTGGATTTTCTAATATTTTCCTTAGGTGGAGTTGGTCCAGCAACACAGATGATCAAAAACATTTGAAGAAACTCCCAGATTTTCTTTAAAGGGCCATAGGGTAGGTTGTGATATTCACAGAAAAAGTTACATGTTTCTTATTTAAGTTTCTCACTTTGTTTCTTTTCACTCTTGTGAAAAAGATGAGACCAGAGTCTAAGGTCTGGTCCCTGTGATAGAAATTGAGACCGTTGGGACGTTGGGAGTGTGTCTACACATCAGGCACTGATTCTCCATGGAGAACATGGTATTTCATTCCTCATCTTTTTGAGAACTTTATATATATATAAAGTTCTCAAAAAGATGAGGAATGAAATGAAGGACATCGAATCTTTCCCTCCCCTGATGGTGTCTTTTCAGTTGCATAACGGCACCCCTCTATCTAGTTGCCAGAGATAAAACCCTAATATCTCAGCTATCAAATGCCTTGACTTCCACCTCTGGCCTATCCTTCAGCAAACCTCCACTTGCTGATAAACGCCACCCGCCCCACCCCTCTTGGCCCCTGCCAAAATTAAACCACTGTCTTTCAGGCAATTCCAACTCAAATCGTCCCCTGCAGGGCAGAGCAGAGTCCATGAGGTTTCTGAAACTGCCCATGCTTACCAGAGCAGACAGCCCCGTCCTTCTCTGAAACTGCCAACCTCTGTGGTTAGTGGCTCAAAAGTTAACCAGCTACCAGGGCCCTGTGGCTACTAGCACTCGCCGAGTGCATTGACAAACCTCCTCGAGGTTTCTGTGCCTTCCACTGTGTGCATCGCCTCATCCCAACGCAAGCTTCTGCAGCCAATTGTTTCTATACTAAAAATCTGCTGCTTGCTCCCTGTGCAAAATGTTCACAAGCTAAGCTCTTTAGTACATGGTTGTTTATATTCTTTAAAGCGGTGGAGGTTGGGCTGGGACTGAACTTTTTCTTGAAATTTTGCATGAGGAGAAAATGTAAGAATTACAATTTCGGATGATTTATCTCCAGTTACGGTCACCAACATCTTGCGATGTTACACTCAAAGTGCTTAGATAAACGTATTTTAGGAATTCCAGAAAGTGAGGGGACAAATTATCTTGTCCAATATGATTTGCAAAAGGAATCTGCAGAATATCACAAATCAAACAGACTCTCCTTTCAAGCATTGTTTGTGGGAGGGATAAGATCCTTCACACTGGACATATGTAAACACCTTTTTTCCATCTGAAAGACTGCCCTGATCAGACTACAGGTATAATAACATCTCTAAATTATAATATGACAGAAATTGTTTTCATTGGATAAGAAGAAATCCTCAAGTTTCAACCTGTGGTTAATTTTCACAGACAATGTGTTTATTATATTCAGACATAGGACATGTAACTATATGCCATTGTAAGCGAGTTTCTGCCAGACCATCTCTGAGATGCCTTGATCCTCTCTGGGTAAACGCAAGTGACCAGAAGTCAAGTTCTTTCTGTAGATGCAACCACATACAATTAAGCTTTAAATTTCCACACCATAGAATTTTTGTCATTATGTGCAATTCTGAGCATGCTCTGAAAACTCAAATAAAAGGTGCATGATATCTAACTATAGAAGTGGAAGAATTTGTATAGGGAACTTCCTCTCTGTTAATCTCTCCATGGATGCTCCCCACTGACAAATTTCATTTCCCCCTTCAAAGAAAACAGTCGACTATGATGTACCTTACTTCCAAAGCACACCGCGTCCTGTTTTCAAGGGATAAAATGGGTAAAGTCTTTCATACATTTGATAAGGAGACTGAAGGAAACCCCCATTTTTGTTTTTGATTATTTTTTTATCTTGGTCAATAAACAAACCCAAAGAGAATAGCTTTCCAGCATGTTGAAGATGCTCTGGCAGATCATTAACCCCAGAAAAATCTCTCCAAACTTACTGATGTGTGGATTCCATTTCCAAATTTCTCATTAGTTCCTCTTTATGGATTAAATGGTGATGTTCACGAATGAATGCGCACAGCCTCAGCTGATGGATGTAATTGGGTTGTAATGGATTTTAGCTGCTGTTCCTTCTGATCTTGCCAATTTGAAATGCAGTGTCAATGTATTCTCCCCATCTCTCGGTAGGGAATGAGAAATTGAAACCTACAAGATGAAATTTATCAACTTTCATAAAGTCAGCTTCAACCATCATAAAACTGTTAAACTTCTCATTATCATTCTACTGCAGTTATTTCTCGAACTCTGGGCTGGCAGTCAAAATATTAAAGTGTATTTGAAATAAGTAGAGTTGATCCTTCAATATTCTGTGTGTCCTCAACATTGATTTAGTTGCTGTAAATATTACCAAGTGAAGATGACATTAACACCGAAAAATTTTAACACCAGAAACATAAAATGACAAGGAAAATTTAAAGGTTGCAAAACCTTCCGCAATTTTATGTTTTAAAATACAGTTTGCAGGGAGACTAGGTTCAATAACAAAGAGTAGAGGTTTGAAGCTCTCCAGCACTGCTGCTGAGTTGCTCTTCTGGCTCTGTTTCTTGCATCTCTTGCTGTTGAAAATATACAGTGATGAATGAGACACACATTTTGGAGAAAGCATGAAAAGTTGTTAGATGCAGTCAAACACACTTCATGTTCTACACTGATGTATGTGTGTGTGCTTTACAAGTCCCAACCAATGTTTTCCTTTAGTTATATACACATGAGCTCTGGACAATGAAGTAAAGAATTAAATTAAGTTTTCAAAACCTTACATTTTCTTTTATATTAGTAATGTAAAAAGGAAGATATTGTGAAATGGCTATGCTAGTAAGAATTTTCAGTGATGATGTGAAAACAAACCTCTATCCCTACCTGTCTTAAATCTTCCTTTTAAATTAGTGCTGAAATTCAACACTCTCTTACAATCGAAATGTTTCCTTCACAATACAGGAAAAAGTGTAAAACACCATTAGACATTTATAATACTACAATTTTTCCAAAAATATGATTTATCACTAACAAAATTAGAGAACAAAGACTAGATAAAAAGATAGGAAAATATTATCTAGTGTTTATTAGTTGGAACTGATTTAAGAAATGTTTTCTTTGCATTGTGTATCTTATGAAACTATAAATATGCGCTATTTCTTGGGTTAATAAAGGTTAGCTAAAGTGGAATATCTGTGAGGAAATGGAAACTATTATTATCTTATTTGCTTTTCATAAATAATACTAATTAACACATACAATTTATTTAGCATCTTTAAAACACTTGACAAACATTAAGTAATTAATAAATTAAAGAGAAGACCGTGATGATACATAATTGGAATCTCCCTATGGGCACTCACTACATCTTGGTTCACATAGGCTTTGCAATAACAAGAATAACCTTTCTTGTGATATTTGACTGCCAGTTCAAGCCCGGAAAGTTCCTGGGTGCATGACAATTAGATGTTTTTATAAAGGTCAATTGGATTGCGTGATGCCTCAAAAATGAGAGATTAGCTTTTTCTTCTCTCCCTCTGCTTCTTTCTCTCTCTTTCTTTCCCATTCTTCTTTTCTTTCACCTCATTTCTCTTTCTGTTACTTACACCCCCCCACACACACACACCTGGCTTACTCTGCCAATTTGAAGTCTTCCCAATAGGAAGACTAAGCCTACAATGAAATCAGTAACACATGGCTTTGTATCAGCATGCAACCAAACAACAGAGAAGTCATGAAAAATAACAATACATGTGTATTGTCCTTAAAACAATATTAAGACTAGTCACTGTTATCTGTGAAGACAATCCACTCTTCTAAACAAGATGAAAAATATGTACATATAGCTGGAGTGAACTTACTTGCTATCACAAACAAATCTTTTTTTAAATCATTTTATTGGGGTCTCATACAATTCTTATCACAATCCATACATACATGCATTGTGTCAAGAACATATGTACATTTGTTGCCATCATCATTCTCAAAACATTTGCCTTCTACTTGAGTCCTAATATCTGCTGCTCATTTTCTCCCTCCCTCCCCACTCCCCCTACCTCATGAACCCTTCACCATTCATATATTATTTTGTCATGAATTACATTGTCTGACATCTCTCCCTGCCCTCTTCTCTGCTGTCCCTCCCCCAGGAAGGAGGCTATATGTAGATTCCTATAATCAGTTCCCCCTTTCTACTCCACATTCTCTCCACCCTCCAGGCATCACCACTCTCACCACTGGTTCTGAAGGAGTCATCTGTCTTGGATTCCCTATGTTTCCCGTTGCTATCTCTACCAATGTACATCCTCTGGTCTAGCCAGATTTACAAGATAGAATTGGGATCATGATAGTGGGGGAGAGGAAGTATTTAAGAACTAGAGGAAAGTTATATGTTTCATCGTTGCTGCCCTGCACCCTGCTTGGTTCATGTCCTCCCCACACCCCCTCAGCAAGGAGTGTCCGGTTGGCTACCATTGGGCTTTGAGTCTCCAATCTGCACTCACGCACATTTTCAATGACATGGTTTTTTGTTCCTTGATGCTTGGTACCTGATCCCTTCCACAGCTCGTGGTCAGCCAAGCTGGTGTGCTTCTTCCATGTGGGCTTTGATGCTTCTCAGCTAGATGGCCTCTTGTTTTCACAAACAAATCTTCAAATGAGTAGCCCCTTTGACCAAAAAAAAGGGGGGGGTGGGATTTAAGAACTCGATTATTAGGTGTTTGTAATTGTACCTGACTTAAAGTTTAAAACTGCAAGAATCTTTTTGATGAGAGGAATTTCCTTTCAAATGTGATGGAAGCACTGAAGGAACAAGATAACAATTTTCATGGCCATTCTATAGACCCAAGGCTTCTGAACTGCTCTAAGCCACGTGAGCTCCTCAGGATGATTCCCTGAAACAGAGCAACAAGAAAGATGAACCCTGCAAACTCGTCTCTCTTCGTTGGAGGATTTCCCCTCTCCAGGATGAAACACCGACAGAGAAGAGTTCAGAGTGCGGTCACTGTGAGTGGCTATGTACTCGAAGACCATCAGTAGGCCTATCATGAAGTACTAGGTGGTGCAAACGATTCATGTACTCAGCTGCTAACCAAAAGATTAGCTGTTCAAATTGATGCAAAATTGCCTCCCAAGAGAGACCTGTTCTTTAATCATAATTCATAGTTCCTAAATTGTTTTTTAAAACATCACTTGAATTACTAAGCAACAAATATATACCAGTATCAAATATTCATAACTCACTTTTAATTAAGAAAGAAAGAATATTAACTAGTCTGATCACTTATTCTATTGCTTATACTTGGTGAAATAGTTTTTGTCAACCTTTCGGGGTGCACTGTCTCACTCAGAAGATGATGCCTAGTCATTATTGGCTTGAAGGAATTCAAAGAAAATTATGTTCGGTGCTCTGAGAAAAAGTCTAAATGAGGGATTTCAGAATCAAATGGATAATAGCTATTTTAGTAATTTTATTAACATAAAATAGAAATAGTCACTTTTTATATACATTTTACTCTAATCATGCTGTATTTTCTCAAAAGACATTGACTTCTATTGCCCCAGTGAATAATCTGGTTTTGAAAATTGTACCCACCTCACACGATTCATCTTATTAACCCAGACACAGCAACACTTCACCATTCAACTGCTTCACACACATGCTGCTGGTCAACAAGCTGATCGCTGTTCCCCAATGTCATCAAAGTGATGCCTGGCTTACTTAGATGACATGGTGACAGACCCATTATCGTTCACTATGAGTTTGAAAAACAAAGCTTGTTCATTGAGATCATTGTGTGGAAGGTGCAACGATATTGTGTCTAGTTTGTATATAATGACAACCAGATTTGGGACAGTTTGATTAATGTCCCAGGATGCTATCTGGGTCTCTGGACCCTTTAAAACTGGCAGTGGAAAGAAAAGAAAGAAATGGGAGTGCGGGGGAAGGAAGATGCTCTCCACCAGGCTATCTCCTACTGTTAAAAACACAAAAGCAAAGCTGAGGGGAGGGAAAACCAAGAGGCAGTGGGAAGGAGTGCACCAGAACGGCACATACCAACCCCTACTTGTGTTCTGTTTGGCCACAAATTGGAACTTGACAGGATCAACCTTATTACAATAAGTTATTCATCAAATTATAAAGAAATCTGGGGAGCAACAAATATGATAGGTCCAACATACTTGGAAATAGATTTGGAGGTTTTTGTTGTTGCCTTTATCTTTCAACTTCCATTTGAGCAATGTAAAATAAGACATTATTTTATAATAGAGAATAAAGCAAAGGAAAGATGAGCCAATGTGTGGAAATGTTAATGAGTGAAAGGCGCTGGAGGAGCATAAGGCATTGTCTTCTAAAGCGAGGTGGCACTGAGTACATTTCCCTGCAATAGAAACCTTTCTTTCTCTGCTAATCTAAGCCCATCCGTATGGACTGGATTATCAGTTTGCGTTACCTCAACGTGGTCCTTTATTCTTTTGTTTTTGTTTCTATTTTTTTGTATTTCTGTACCTGCAGTAGCATTTACTTTAGAAATCTTAAACTAATTGTTCAATTTCGGAAAAGATCCAGCCTAACTCTCCTAGCTTTATTATCTCTTTTACAGACTCTTCAGATTCACTTCAAAAGCAGTTAAAAGATTGGCATCAGCACTAAATTGCACATCAAGGATATTTTACATTAAACTCTTTATATGATCCTCAGCACCGAACCTGATTTTCTTAACTGTCCAGATTATGTAAAATTAATCGATTGTTTGAAATAACTGTGAAGTGTTGTTTCCTTCAGCTTATAAAATTGAGTAAAAGAAATAGAACTGATCTTTCAGCATATTTATGAAGTACAAATATAGGGAGAATTCAGGAGGATAAGAATCCCTTATTCTACTTCTTACTGCCTTTCTAGTTGATTTATGGACAATCCACAGGATTTTCTGTTAGGAGAGAGAGAGCAAGAAAAAAAGAACCTTTATAGGAGGGAACAAACAGAGTCTCTTTCAGCTTCCAATACCTTGCTCAAGATAATAGCGCAACAAATGGTGAGACCCCTTCCTGGTCACTGCCCTGGACAATGTTGGTATATAAATCAACTTGGTATATTGATCACCAAGCCCCCTCAACTATGCAACTTAATACTCCTGTCGCATATTTACCTATGCCCACCCCTCCACATAAACATAAATTGTATTTCCATTTTACTACCTCTAACATCTCAACATTTCTAAATAATTTCTGCTTTCTGTTATACACACACACGCTCACAAATAAAACTTTCTTATTTGTTATGGTTAGTCACAAATATAATTCCCTGAACTTAAATAGACTTGTGTGTATTAATGTTCCCTCACTGCTGTCCACTTAGTTCTGACTCGTAGTGCTCCTATAGGACAGAGTGGGTTGCCCTTTTGGGTTTACAAGGCTGACACGTTTATAGAAGCAGACGCCTCATCTTTCTTCCAGGGAGAAACTGGTGGTTTTGAACTGCAGATCCTGTGTACGCCATCGGAATGCTGGTGCTTTGCCCTGAAGTCATGCAGCACGTTTACTCGGTCCAAGTCAGAAAAAGAAAGAGAATGCTCAGGGATGTTCTGTTTTAAATCAGAATATATAGAGAATATCTACCTCTTACTATGGAATTTATACTTTGGGGAGTCATGTATAGACTTTTATATTAAATCGTATTTCAAGGTAATGACAAGAATGAGCAGGGAAAGACAACACTAAGATTCTTCGGCTTTAGGCCAGTCTCAGAATGCCCTTGTCGACTCGCTATGGCAGCCCCAGATGTTAATCACTAATGGTAAATAAAGACTCTCCGTGTTAGCTGGTCCCTTTCAGGGATATCTGCGCCCAATCTGTTTGTCTCTGAGAAATCTATAAAAATTCCAGACACTGCATTAAGTAAAGTACCTTAGGCTAACTGCATTTTACAAGGAGGATTTTTCCAACTATATTAAGGAAAAGACCTCAGGTTACGTTTAATAGCCCAGCATGTAACCCATTGAACCACCCACCAAGCCATCGGGACTCCTTTGCATTGTTAGGGGCCTTAAATTATATTTGTTTTCAAGATATCACAGAGCCAAGCCCCTTATGAACAGAGAAGGGGGAAGTCATTGATGGTCATGGACAAATGCTCTTATTGCGGTTTGCATTAGATGGAACTGGTTTTCAGCCCTAGTTCCCATCACTTACTACAAGTGGGATTTGCAGGTGAGTTTCACAATCTGACATCAACTCAATGCAGAAAGCACTCATAGGTACTTACTTTGAATTAAATGTGACATGACTCAAAAAAGAAAAAGCACATTTGGCATTTCAAGTCTAAACCAGGTTGTAATCCACAACAAAGCTCGGCTCTTTTGCTGGGAAGGGCCAGAGTACAGGTTTGTGGGCCATTTGGTCTTTGTCAGCCCTACTTAGTTCCACCAGTGTAGCAGCCAAAAAATACAAGAAACAAACAGCCAGAGGCAATATGTAAATGAATTAACAGGACCAATTCATATTCTTTACACATTTACAGATGCAGACAGTGGGCCAGCCTGTGACCAGGGACCAGAAATCTCAGCCAACTAGTGTGGTTTAGACCAATACTAGCCAATATGACTTTCTATGATGATGAAAATGTTCTATGTCTGCATTGTATGATACAGTACCTCTAGTAACATGTTATTGAATATTGACATATGACTAGTGTGACATTTCATTTATTTAAGTATATGCAGCCAGATGTCACTAATGACTACTGAGTCTCAAGACACGGTGTGAGGGAAGAGAACAAAAACAAAGAAACCCTACTACTGTTGACGCTCGTTGATGCATAATGACCCTACAGGGCACAGTAAAACTGCTTCAGGGGGTTTGGAGCTGTAATCTATCAGGATCTCCCTTACCGCAGCGGGCAATTGGGACGTTCAGTTTGTGTTACCTTGCATTGGCAGCCCAGTGCTTGCCCCGTGCTCTACTAGTGCTTCCCAGAGGAAGGAAGCACAGGAAACTACAAAGTGACTCTTGAGAAATGGGTAGACTTTCTACCTTTGGGAGGCTTTCTAACTTAGCCTGCGAGAGCTCGAATTTTTTTTTAAGCTGCAATAAGAACTCTTCATAGCATGCTTCTTAGGATAATGATACTTCATATTTGAAATGTGTTTTATACTAAGAGCCACTTGCTTCAGCACTCTGCTATTTGCCAAGAGTCCTGTGGAATAGTGGAAAAAGCACACAGCCAAGAAGAACTGATTTACACCGAGGTCCCCGTCTCTTACTAGCGCTGAGCGTGGGTATCAGTCCTTTCAGCCCGTGAGCACCAGTT
The DNA here is from genome assembly GCF_050624435.1 of Tenrec ecaudatus. NCBI lineage: Eukaryota > Metazoa > Chordata > Mammalia > Afrosoricida > Tenrecidae > Tenrec > Tenrec ecaudatus. The sequence goes on from NC_134537.1 coordinate 105,810,838, forward strand.
TTCACGGGTGTCCGTGGCGAGAATAAGCCTGGAGCTCAGGCACTGAAGATGTAAAGGCAATTTAGTTACAATGATCAAAACAGTACTAAACAGTCAATAAAGGAGAGTTAATATGTAATCTTTGATATGCCACAGATACCCTTTCGATCAGTTCTCACAACTTTGGTAAAATAAGTGTAGATATTGTCATCTTCAATTTATGCAAGAGCTATTTCTGTAGCTCTTATCCAAGGTTAAACAGGGGAACCAAGAGCTGAAGACTCGGAACACCTTATGCCCATTCCAGTGCTGTCCTCTCTGTTTAATGCCTATTTCTAAACACACAAAAAATACTTAAAATATCATCTCTTGGCTGAATTTTTTATCACTGAAGATTAGAAAACGTACTCAAGGTGATGAGGCTTCAATGAGCTAATCACTATGCTTATTAGACAGATGTCCTGTTTTGACACAAACCTGTCCAGACTTCATTATGTAAATAACGTTTACAAGCTCTCTCCATCTCCGTAGCATTAATCAGTGCCACAGTCTAGAGCCATGAATCATGATACTTCGAAGCATTCTGTAAGAAAAGTCAAACATGCTAATGCATAGGACTTTGTCTTAAGCTTTCTTCAATGTGGGTTCATGCTAAGTCTTGTCCTTCCTAAAATTTATGTAAATTCATTTTGTCAGTGTGGAGAGATAAAAGGCTAAATGTATAAAAACTTTGATCTTATGCTTCCTCTATCCCCACCCTACTTTATACAAGTCACAAGCAGACAGGGAAGAGTGCCACAGTCTTGGGTGATTCCAAGTTAAAAAGAAACAAAAGGACAGGCACGTGAAAGTGTGTTTTCTTTCCTTAAATAGAAATAGATTCTAGATCAATAAAAGTAAGCATTGTACAAAGTGCATTTGTTGATTTATTTGTCCTCTCCTCCCATTCATTTTTTGTTTTTCTTTATTCCTCTGTTATTTATTGTGGTGAAAATATACACAACCAAACATTTACCAAGTCTGCAATGTTTACACTGATTAGCTACTTCACATTGTGAAGCCATAGAGATTATCTTTTCCCAAATGATTCTACCGCCATTCATATAGGCTCACTGGTCCCTAATTAAAAAGCCTTTCTTTTCCCCTTCCTTTCCAAATTTGATAATATTAATAATCTTTGGTTTCTATATATTTTTATTTTACATAAGTAAAATCATACAGGTTTTTATCCTTTTGTGACTGATTTATTTCATTTGGTATAATACTTTTAAGGTTCATTGATGTTATTGAAGGCATCAATATTTAAATTATCTTTATGACAGTAATATTATATTTCTACTACTCATCCTTCAGTTTTGCATGATGTTGGTGGCTTGTGTGCTGCTGGTACCAAACTGAACACTGTTTCATCCTGTTGCACATAGATGTACCACTAGTTAGAATATACTTGATATCAACCCACAACCACATGATGTTCATTTGTATAGATGTATATAAATATATATAGCCTTTATATGTATATGTATATATAAATTTACTTCTTTATTATAATTTATTAACTATATGTGTATATAAATTTATTAATCTATGCATGTACATATATACATATATGCTAAAAAGGATTGTGGGAAAATTTCAGTATCCTTTCATTCAATTTTCCATGAGCTTTCTCCATGAGCTTTTCTTTGTGTTTATTCTTTCACATGGTGATGGCCATTATGATTGTTTCCACTTTGGGCTATTGTGAAAAGTTCTGCAATGAACATTGGTATTTAGATTCCTTTTTTTACCCCACTTATTTAAAATATGCACCATGTCAGATAGGTTTCTACAATGACAAATCAATGCTGTGGGAATATACCTCTCTGGGTATGTGCAGAGAGAAACTTGCTGGTGGTCTTGGAGGAGAGGTGATTTTGTTCTGCTACATGTTGCAAGTGTAAGCACATCCCACCATGTTCAAGGATCAAACCGATTGCACTAGCCCGCCATTCCTGAGTGGCAGTTCTCTTCCCATGCAACAGTATACACATTGCTGTCCAGTTAATTTAAATTCGCAGCAACTCCACAGGAGTGGATAAGACCGTCCCCCATTTGATTCCCAGACTATAATTTTCATCAACAGCCTTGTAATAAGCAGTCAAGGAAGCAAATGACAGCTTATAGTAGGCATATCTGCTGCAAAAGACCCCTTTGGAGTATTAAAAATGTAAAGAAATCGCTTGAGGATGGAGGTAAATCTGATCAAAGTTATGGCATCTTAAGCATCACATATAAGCATGAAAGCTATACAGTGAATAAGCAAACCTCAAGGGAAACGAATGCATTTCAACTATGGTGTTGAAAAAGAATACTGACTTTACCATGAACTTTCCAGAAGAACAAGCGAATCTGTCTTGAAAAAGGATCGTCCAGCGGGCTCCTTAGAAGCTGATTATAAAAATGGGCAGGGGAGCAAAAGTAGAGACTAGAGGTTCCCTTTCATAACTAGGTGGCAATGTTGCTGAGAGGAGCTCCCGAATCAGGCCTTCTCTCAATGGAATGTTTAAGGTAATTTACACAGATAGTGCCTCAGACCAAGAATTGGCACTGCCTTGTGTACTACATTTTGCAACTGAGGACTACATTGCCCAGAATCCTTTGTACGTTATGTCATCTACTGGGAACAGACCATGTTGGACTGAGATTCTCAGAATCTCTCCCACTCCCACTCTTTCACTGATATCAAGTCAATTCCAACTAATAGCAACCCTATAGGACAGACTAGAATGGGACCTGTGGGTTCCCAAGACTGTAACTCTTTGCAGAAGCAAAACACTTCATCTTTCTCCCCTAGAATGGCTGATGGTTTCCAACTTCTGACCTTGTGGTTTGCAGCTCCATGAATAATGCATTTCACAACCGGGTTCCTGGGGAACCTTTAAATTCTCCCTGCACTTATGCAAGACAAACCAGTTTTATTCTTTGACCTCCATAGCTTTTAGGCAGTGGTATAGCTACCCTCTGGAGGCTTTAGTAAAACTTTCCAGCATTATCTTCACCTCTGACCAGATGTGGTAGGCTGGGTTGTCTAGAAAAACAAATCCAATGACATTCATAATGTGAAAGAAATGTATACGAAATAGCTGTATATCAAGAAGCAATTATATGTCAAGAAGGCATCACAGCCCAGTCCAACTCAAGCCTATGAGTCTGTTGCTAGCCCATTAGTCCCTCTTTGACTCCTGTAGCCACATGCCAGTGACACAGAAGGATGAACATAGACGTGGGAAGATAACAGGTCTGTGGGTGTAGAGACATGTGAATCCAAAGGGTATGGAAACATGGCAGGGTGCTAGCAATTCTCAGTGTTGGGGGGGTCTCAGGGCAGAATTTCAGCAAGCAGAATGGTGCAGGGGCAGAGACAGCGGCTCCCAGATTCCCTCACTCTTATGCAAAAGGCTTATCATCAAGGAGGTGTCATCAGGCTGTAACTCGACTTCCAAATTTGAGTTATCTTACACAGGAGTGTCTTGTTACCATAATGCCTCACTACCACATCAGAGTAGTACTTTCTCTTGATAAAAGATGAGAACTGAAATCTGATAACAGATTTTCTTGTGCATAGGCTGGAGACCTAAGAAGAATCAGTGCATTTGAATTGTAGTGCTAGAAAAGAATATTGAAAGTACCATGTACTGCTAAAAGGACAACCCAATCTATCTTGGAAGAAGTGCAGCCAGCGTGCTCCTTAGAGGCAAGGATGGCAATACGTCATTTCACGTACTTTGGACGTGTTGTCACAATTGACCAATGCTTGGAGAAGGATGTTATGTTTGGTAAAGTACCAGGGCAGCAAAAAGAGGAAGGCCTTCAGGGAGATGGGCTGATACTGTGACTGCAAAAATGGGCTCAAGCAGAAGAACAATTGTGAGGAATAATTGTGCAGGACCAGGCAGGGCTTCCTTCTGTTGAGGATAAGGTCCCTATGGGTCATAACCGACTCGACGGCACATAACAATAACAAGCTGGAGAAAAGCGCCTTTTTCCAACAGGACGTCAGATAAAAACCTTCCTGAGGCATGAAGATGGTAGCCGCTAGAATGCTCTTTCATTTCTCTGCTTGACAGTGTTCAGTGGCCAATCAGCCAGATCCCAGAGCTAAGAGAAGAACCTCCATGAGAGAATTTCCAGTCTCTTTCTTTTGTCCTTTGTGGTCCAATTTCTCTGTGTCTATTGTTTTGAGTGGTATCAATTTAAAGGCCTTTTAAGGCCTGGATTGAGCAAGAGTTCCTCCACTGTTTACAAGATGATGGATAGGAAATTTGGAGGACTCAGGCTGCTGGCTATCAGTCTAAAGCTGCTGTGAGCCCTAATGAGGTGCATGTGGTACACTCACCATTTAGAAACTAATAGGCAGGGCATCTTATGAGATTCAGGATCTTCCCCTGGCAGATCCCCCACATGTTCCATGTAGGATCAAATTATTTCTTTTGGGCCAGCTTTGTTCAGTCTCTCTCTGTCTTGCTTTTGAAAATCAGATCTGTGTTTCTGTAGCTTGTTCTGAATTATACTCGCCTTCTTGTTCTTTTGCCCTGTGTTGGAATGTTGCAAGTCTGAAGTGAAAAAAAGAACATTGAGCATAAAGGTTTTAAAAAGAATTTAACCACACATATTCTTAGATAATATTGAAAATCAACTGTGAGCAGGATCAGTTTGGTTAATTTCAATTTTTGTTTGTGTGAAATGAACTTGTATGTCAAAAAGTATCCAAGATCATTTCAGCTTTACTTCTCCTTTTATATTGGCTCAGAGAAATGGATAAATCTGATGGGTAAAGAATCTGGAGGATTTTAAAGGCTGAGACTCTTTATCTCTCTAGTTTTAACTTTTTAAAAATTGTTTCTACTTAGTTATATATTTCTTCTTTTCCCGTTAGGTTGTGAAATACTTACAAAAAACAACATATTCTCTGTAATTGCACAGCCAATAGCATCCAATCCAATCAAATCGGTAAGGGTATCCCATTAAATCCCTTGTTTGGGCTTTGTTAATTTTCCTTTCCCACCCTCCATCCCTCTATGCTTCCCTAGCCAATCCCTCTATCCCTAACCCCTAACCCCAGCCTTGTCTACACTTTAAAGTCTTATCCTTTGGTGTAAAACATGCTTCTTGTTCTTTATTTTCCTTTATAATAATGATGTAAAATATCGATCTCTATGAGAATGACTAATTTTGCTAAGCATAATGTTCTCTAATTTTGTCCATGTCTTAAAAGTATTTAACACTGCTTGTTAAAGATGCATAATATTGCATTGTATGAATGTGCCAGAACTCGTTTATCCAGCAGTAACATAGGCGTGCATGTATCTATGCATATGTTTTGTTATCCATTGATTTAGGATATACACCAAGTAGAGAGATTGCAGGGTCATTAGGTCTTTGTGTGTGTGTGTGTGTGTGTGTGTGTGTGTGTGTGTGTGCTTAAAGGAATACCACGCATTTTTTGTACAAGTCTCCAATTCCCCCAGCAGGGTATGAGCATTACAAGCACTCGATGTCTTCTCCAGCCTTTGTTACTTTCTGTGTTTTAAAAAGTTTTAAAAGAAAAAGTTTTGCTAAGAGTATTAGTTTGAAGTGGCATTTCATTATTAATACATTTTCCCTTATTTTTAATGCATTCAAAAAATTCTTCCTATGATTGTTGGCCACCTAGATATCATTTTCAGTAAATTGATCATTTATCTTATGCCTCAGTTTTTTGGCTGAATGTAGGGTCGTCCTTTAGACTCAAAAACCTCTTTTTACATCTCTGCTACAATTTATATCCCTTGACCTTAGATCAGGGAAACTACCAGCCCCCACTTTCCTCCTGATCACCAACTATATGTAATTTATTTTGTTGCTCTGTTGAAGTACTATTTATTTGCTGAATTCATTCCCACTTTTATCTGAAAAAAAAGAAAGATATTTCTAAAGTAGTCCCAGGGTGAAGGAGATTCAGGAACAGTGAGCCAGTGACTACTGGTTTCCCACCTCCTTAGCCATGGTGTTGTGGAGGGAGGAACAGTCAATGACCTAGTTCCACTGCAGAGATTGGGAGCAGTGATGGACCTTGCCCCAGTCTAAAAATTACGAACTAACTAGGTTCCTATTGCTCCCCATCTCTTGATCTGAGAAAAAGCAGTGTGTATGGTGAACCCCCTCTCTCGGCAGTTCTCCCTCTGACATGCTCCTCTGCTCGATGTGTGATGCAGACTGGAGGCTGAAGAAGCATTATGTCTATGTGGGAATTTGAAGCGGATGCTAGACCTCTCTGTGGTGGATTTCTCATTGTTACAGAGCCTCCTGCAAGGATCTGCAGGGCAGTTTGTTTTGTTCTGTGTTCCTTAAACAAAAGTAGATAACACAACTTCATTGATCCTAGAAATATGCCCGTCTCTCACATGGAAATCATCAGAGGTTAAATAAGCCCTATTTTTTTTCAGCCTTCCCTCACTAATGATTATAATGTATGAGAAGCTCGATAAATTAAACATTGAGCCCTAGCAACATAATAATAATGTTGATGTAGAACCAAAGAGAAGAATATACCTGATACTACATTCCTGAGTAATTTTTACCTCAATCCTATCCAGCTCTTGGTGACCCAGGTTATATACCATAGACCCATAGACTTGTGGAACTTTAAATTCTTTTTTCCCCCCAAGGCACAAAACATCCTTCACAGGCCACACCCAAAGGACACACTTTGGAAACCCCACTAAAGGGATTCAGCATTCCTCAAACCTACCAGTAGCTTTTGGATTTCTGACTGAAACTCCCTACTGTGAGAAGAAGCAGATGATTGCTCCCTCAAGGACATACTACTGTAGGATGGAAGTGGATGCCCAAAGTCCACGTTCAGTGCCCACACATGGATTGAGTCTCAGGAGGATTCCCTCTGACCATAGCTGACAGCAGGGACTAGCTTTGTCATCAGATAAAGAACATTGTAAAGTCGATTATGGTAGATGTAATTCGGTTCAAATGTAATACCTCTCCATTTGTTCTCCCTTTTGGACTCATTTTAAAGTTGTTTTGGTTAAAAAAGAAAGAAAGTAAAGGGGAAATACATGTGGATTAAGCCTCTAGTGAATCCCCTATGACCATCGACCAGGTACCCGTATCCTGCATGGCCAACAGAATGTGCCTGAACTGTACAGGAATTTCTGCCTTCAGAAGCCGAAAGTGCAAAAATTTGTTCTTTGTTGTCACACATGAGTACCCCGTCCCCACCCAAGAATCTATGTCTCCTTCAGCTCCAGAGTTGGTACCTTTATGTTCAGAATCTATAAGTCCAAGTAAAATCAGTGTAGTGAGGCTGACAAAGTCAAAGTAGCTGCCCAACACCAAGTACCCTCAATTTTTTTTTCTTTACAAAAACCTAAGGGACAAGCAAGACAGTCAGAATCCAGATCCCATTCACAAACTAGGACTTAATAAGATTTAAAGACAAATTATGGAATCTTACACATGACCTAAAAAATTAAGGACTGGGGAAAGACTGTGAAGTGATATGTTTATAACTCAATCTGTTCCAGATTTCAGGGAAAAAATATGAAAGTTAAGAATAGGCACAGCAACCTTATAGATCTCTCAAAGAAATGTCAAGAAAGCAATGAGAAATAACTTTCCCTACAGGAAAGAAGTTCAATAGAACTTTGTCTGTTTAGCATTAAACTTTCTCCTTGTAGATTAAAGTAGCTAAAATACTTCTTTAACTTTAAATCTGAAATTCCTGGTGCAAGCAGAGGCAAGGATGATTATCTCAAAGTCGTGGTTTCAAAAGCCATTGAACTTCCTTTGGATCCTTATTGGTTTTGAGGGAGCCTGATAATTGACAATTTATGTCTCTCAGACTTCTGTAATCTCTCTTGCCATCTATTTTGTATACTTTGCTTACTTTGTATTTTCTGCCTCAGGTACTGAAGTTTATGTTTTGCCTGAGTATATTAATTCAAAAAGATTAATATGATTTTAAAATATAGTGCATAAAATTTGGAGTACATTTTTCTCAATTAAAGAAGAATAAAACTCCTTATTGGGTGGGCAAACTGGCTAGAAGACGAAACATGAAACTCAATCACCAACTAACATCCCCTCTGATGAGACATTCTCCTGCCAATGCAGTTTAATTATCCCCACATATGCTAGTTGTTACAGTTTTCAGGTAATCTATGTCGATAGAGGGTAATCTAAAATTATGTTACTTATATCCCGGTTCCTTTTTAGGGGAACACATTCTTGTACTAAGAATGCTTTGTTAGATTATCATAATCCATAGCAAGTGCTGGTAATCTAATGAAGTGTATTAGATTTGTCATTCTGTTAGGGAAATCACTGATTCTTTTGGATCTCCTGTTTTCAACTATCATTTAATTCCCTCTTCCACTGTAAACTTTAGCAAGCTTTGACCTTGTGCAATTAAGGTTAGTATGGACTCCCACTTCAGTAACCAAACTATCTTTAAAACCACTTATTAGACTCACTTGAGTCTGCTTAAATGGTTACATATGTGCTGCCCAGGTACTAAATAAATATATATGTAATATAATACATACACATATATAATCTGGGTATCACAGATCTATGATATGTGGTGAATATATGGTGATGTAGTGCTTACATGTTGGGCTGATATCCACATGGCTGGCAGTTCAAAAGCACTAGAAGACTTGAGAGAGAGTGGATTTTCTACCCCCATAAATAATTACAGTCTCAGAAACCCACAGGGGGGTCACTATGAGTCCATGTTTACTCTATAGTAGTAAGTTGGATAGATAGATAAAGAGATAGAGATATATCCCCCCAAAAAACAGAACAAGGCTCTGTTGGGCCGAGCTTTTGTGGTATGCTTCCCATTAGGCAAGCAGCTAGCAACTCGTTGAGTTGATGAGCCCAGTAGTATCACCTGAGAAGGTTCTCTCTGGTCACTGTTAAGGTTTTCATAAAAGCAGTTGTACTTGAACCTTGTTTTTGTGATGGCTGATTTAAATGAACAGGATGTAGCTATGAAATTTTGTGTGCTGCTCCAGAAAAATGCCACAGAAACTCTTGTGATGTTAAACACAGCTTACAAGTACAGCACTATGGGAAAAAATCAAGTGTATGAGTGATTTGCTTACTTCAAAACAGGTGAAATGTCTATTGATGACAAATCTCAACTTGAATGTCCATCAACTTCTGAGACAGACAAAAATGTTGACTTGTAATGCATTTGGTGTTCATTCCACAAAGACAGACTCTTCATCAAGCTTTCTATTTAGACGTTCTGAAAAGATAGCATAATAGTGTGCATTAAAAAGGCCTGATTTGTGGCAGACAGGGACCTGGTTTTGCCACCACGACAATGCACCTGCTTATGCAGCCATCTCAGTGCATCAGTTTTGTGTAAAAAACAGCATGCCTCTCTTGTCCCATGCACCTTACTCACCTGAATTCACTCAATGAAACTTCTTTCTGTTTCCATGAACGAAGAAGGACATTAAAGGACAGTGATTTGACAAAGTAGAAGAGGTGTAGAAAAAATTGAGGGAGGTTCTATCAGCTATCCAAACAGATGAGTTTGAAAAATGCTTCCAAGAATGGAATCACAGATTTGACAAATATATTAAGTGTAATGAAGAATACTTTGAAGGTGGTGAGGTTATTGTAAACAATTTAAATGCATAACTTTGAAAAACATTTGGTTTTGGGAAGACCCCCTCCTGTGTGTACATATGTATGTTGGCTTGTGGTCAAAGAAAATATTTGAGATATTTGGTAGCAATGAAATTCTTCCTTGATATTTAGGTGGGCATACAGGATGTAATGGCAAACTGGTTGAAGGTCCATAATCTGTCACCCTCACCTCATGTTGATAATAATTAATGCTGGCATAGCCTCACCAATGTAGAATTTCACTTGGGGAGACTATCTATTTATGACCATTCCCTAATGGAAAGCTGGCTGTCACATACATATTTTTCTATATCCTCTGATTTCCTTAGTTCAATATGCTCCTTAAGAGTATATACATAGGCTGTGATCAACACTATGAGATACTTGACAGTGACTTTGATAGGATCTAAGTCTAATGAGGAAACAGAATGTCTCCAGTAGAAATCATTAATAAATTTAAAGAGTTTTCCATGGGAACCATCTAGGGGCCTAGCTAATCCCTGCTTAATCCTTAATGTGTGACCCTCTACCTCTAACCAAGAGGAGGAATAGAATTAGTGTCATAAACCAAAAGTCATCTGTTCTGAAGAAGTCAGTGGCCTACAAATACAACCCTATACCTTGAATCAGTTCAAATGCCATCTAGAATAAGCTACACATGTACTTCTGACAACTAAACAACAAAGGTGACCAGGAAAAATCTGAGAAAGCAGAGAGGATTAGTATGCTTACAGAGAAAGATAGATGAAGATACAGCAATAAAGGCAGTTGCGTGCATACATGTACATACACACACACAGTATTTGGAAATTTAGTCTAAAAATGTCCTCAGATCTAGGCAATATAAGAAGAAAAATAGAAATTCAGCTCGCCCGCCCTCTGCAGTGCTTACCATGTGGCTGGGGACATCCTGCCCAACTTCTTCGGGGGTAATACGTTCTGCATGGCTGGGGGAGCTTGTACCTGCCCTTTGTGGTCACACGTAACTAAGGGAACTTCCTCCCTCCTGCAAAAGTGCCTCACATTACCTACAGCATCTTCGCCAATGTTCCATGCTGCTATGGGAATCTTTGCCTAACCTCTGCAACAATCTACCTGACCAGGGAAATTCTGCCCACAATTCACAGTGCTCTACAGCAAAACAGGAAACCAAGTAGCTTTCTGTGGCACTCCAGTTGCAGCAGGCACCCCCGAAAACCCTCTGTAGTGCCCCAAGCTGCCGTGGGCCACAACTCATTGTTTCTTGTGAGATCACTCAGTACAGAATGCTCCTTGTGGATCCACAATCACCCAACCAGCATTCCCTAGAGGACCATCCAACTTGCCCTTCAAAGAACAGAATACTGGTTGACTAGGGAAAGAGTGAAACCACAGGAGGATAAAGTGGTAGAGCAATTCCATAGTGAAATTAGCTGCATCCAGTTCAAAGAAGAATTTCCATGAGTTTCCAAGGGACCCAGTGCTCTTCACTCCCTGGAAAATAGCTCCTGTCTCCTCTAAAACAATATAATGCAAATAGCAATCAATGCCATCAATGAAAAAACAGGAGAAACAAAGAGACCTAATGATGTGCATAGAAGTAGATACTGATTTGCCACAGAATAAATATTCAGAATGCTGCTTGAAGTCATGCAGGATATGATGGAAACAATAGAGTAAAAGGATGAAATGATAGAAGAGATAAAGACAATACACCAAAGGGAAATACAAGGGCTTAGAAATGAGATAACAAACCAGTAGCAGACTTGTAGAGAACTGAACAGTGACCTAGAGGACAATCAGACTTTAACAAATTCAAACAAAAATCTAATAAGATCATCAGAGAAGCTGAAGAAAACCTAAGAGCTATGTCTGATGCTATGAAGAGGAACATCAGAATAATTTAATTACTGGAGGAAGACACAACAAAGAAGTCATCTGCAACAATAGTGAAAGAATTCTCAGAAGAAAACTTCCCCAAGCTAATGAGTGAAAACCAGGCAACCATTCAGGAGGCTGAAAGAACAGCAATGAGACTGAACCCAAGAAGAAGTCACCAAGGCACATAATAGTTAAACTATCCAACTTTGAGCGAAAGGAGAAACTCATGAGAGCAGCTAGGGAAAAACAAGCAATCACATAGAGGTTCCCAAATAAGAACATGCTCAGATCTATCAGCGGACACTATGAGGAAGAGGAAAGAGTGGAGTAACATATTCTAAAAATTAAAAGAAAATAACCCAAGAATACTTTATCCAGCAAAATTATCTATCAAGATAGATGGAGAAGTCAGATTATACCAGAAAAGGAAAAGTTCAAAGAATATGTTAGAAAAAACCCAGCCCTACAAAAGATTTTTACCAACCCAGTTTGGGCAGAAGAACAGTACTCATGAAGCATAAATAAAGGACCATCACATAGAACAACCCCAAACCAGAGGGCAACAAAGAGAAAACAGCCCCCAAGATAGCTTTGACTTAGGGTGGAAAGAAGTCAAGAATGAAACACACACACGCATGCACAATTGATATGAAAAGGAAGTCGGAAAACGCCCAACACAAAAGGTATAAGATGACATCACAGAGTCCACAGATGGAAATAATAACCCTGAATATCAATGGACTGAACCCACGCATTAAAAGGATGAGGCCACCAGACTGGCTTAGAAAACACAAACTATCAATATGCTGCCTGCAGGAGACACAACTCAAGACAACAGACAAAAATAGGCTGAGGATCAAAGGCTGGAGAAAAGAATACAAAGCAAACAGTAATTAAAAAAGCAGGGGTTGCAATCATAATATCAGATAAAATTGATCTCAAAGTGCAAGTTAGAAAAAGAGACAGGACGGGCATTATATAATGCTCAAGGGAACGGTGGACAAGGAACCGCTAAGCATTTTAAACATATATTCCCTGAACAAGAGACCCACTCAATACGTCAAACAAACACTCCAAAAGATAAAAATGAAGTCACAGTCTCAACAATTATAGCAAGTGGCTTCAATAGACCACTTTCTGAGAAAGATAGATCACAGGTAAAGAAACTCAACAAGGAGGCTAGAGAACTAAAGACTACAAATAGACAATTTCACCTGATAGATATTTATAGAGCTCTTCAACCAAACACAAAAAGAAATTCACATTATTTTCAAGCCCACGTGGCTCATATTTGAAGGTAGACCACATGCTGGGGCATAAAGTGAATCTGCATAAATTTAAGCACATTGATATCATACAAACCTCTCTCTCTGACCACTGTGCCATAAGGCTGGAAATCAATGAAAAGAAGATGAAGAAAACAGGAGCAAACAATTGGAAGATGAATAACTATGGCAAAAGGAATGTGTACTGGCCCAGATCAGAGATAAAATTGGGAAATTTCAAGAAACCAACGAGAATGAAAACATGACATACTAAAACGTATGGGACACAACAAAGGCAGTTATCAGAGGAAGTTTCATAGCAATACATGCACACATGAAAAAAGGAAGAGAGACTTATGTTTGATATACTGGCACAAAATTTACAGCAACTATAGCAGAGTCAACAGGACAATTCCACTAATAGCAAAAGAAAAGAAATAATTAAAATCAGAGTTGAGATTCAGAAGAGAGGAAAAAGAAAACTATGAGGAAAATGAATGCTGCTAAATGTTGGTTTTTTGAAAGGATAAACAGAACCAACAGACTGCTTGCAAACCTAACCAAAGAAAGGAGGGAACAAATTTCAATAGAGAGGATGAGGGATGAAACAGAGAACATTAAAACAGAACTTAATGAAATCAAAAGAATAATTGCACAGTACTACAAAGGACTGAACTCCAATGAATTCAACAACTTGGAAGACATGGGCAAATTCTTGGAAAAGCAATCCCTCACTAGCCTATCCCAGATGGATGTCAAGAATCACAACAAACCTATAGCAATAGAAAAAAATAGACAAGGTTATCGAGGGATAACCAACAAAAACATCTCCTGGACTACATGGCTTCACAGGAGAATTCTACCAAGCATTCAGGGAAAAACTGACACCAATCCTACACAAACTCTTCCAGGACATAGAAAATGACGACAAATTCACAAACTCCTATGAAGCTAGAATAACTCCGATACCAAAACCAGGCAAGGATCCCACAAGAACTGAGTGCTACAGACCAATATACCTAATGAACATGGATAACAACATACCAATAGAATACAAAAGTACATTTAAAAAAATTCACCACGACCAAGTGGGAGTCACACCAGGGATGCAGGGATGGTTCAACATACAAAAGACCGTTAGTATCATTGGCCATATTGACATGAAAAAATATAAGAAGCACATGATAATATGGATAAATGTGGAAAAAACATTCAACAACATCCAACACGAATTCCTGTTTAAGACACTCAAGAAGATAGGAATAGAATTAGGAATTATCCTCAAGATAATACAAGCTATATATGAAAAACCAACAGCCAACGTGTTAGTCAATGAAGAAAGGACAAGCACATCCCACTGAAATAGGGGACCAGACAAGGATGCCCCTGGTCCCCACTCTTATTTAAACATCATACTGGATATTTTGCCTAACAGCATAAGGCAAAGAAAAAACATCAAAGGTATTTGCCTGTGGAAGAAAGAGGTGAAACTATCTATATTTGAAGATGTACGACTTTATATATGGAAAATTCCAAAAGCTCCACAAGTGGAGTACTGGAAGCAATAGAGGAAAATAGAATGGCAGGATACAAGACCAACAAACAGAAGTCTATCAGACTGTTATACACATCAGATAAGGCCACAGAAGAGGAGATCAAAAAGGTAATACACTTCACAAAAGCCGAGCACAAATTGAAATATCTAGAGATAAAACTGACTAAAAGAATAAAATATTTATATGAGGAAAACTACAGAACGCTATTACAAGAAACCAAGAGTGACCTCAAAAAATGGAAGAATATCCCATGCTCATTTAGTAAAGATGTCAGTTCTTCCCAAGGTACTATATAATTTTAATGCAATCCTGATACAATTATCTTCATCTTTCTTCAAAGAAATGGAAAAACTGATTACTAACTTCATATGGAGAGGGAAGAAGCCCAGAAATAGCAGAGAACTCCTCAAGAAGAAGGACAGAGTTGGAGGGCTTGCTTTACCTGACTTTAGCACATATTTTACAGCCACAGTAGTCAAAACCTCATGGTATTATATAGTGACAGATACTCAGATCAATGGAAAAGAAGTGAAAACCCAGAAATAAGATCATCAGTATCCAGACAGCTGATCTTTGATAAGGGTCCCAAAAATATAAAATTGAAAGCAGATGCCCTCTTCAAAAAGAGGTGCTGGAAAAAGTGGATATCTTCCTTCAGAAAAATGAAGCAAGATCCTCACCTCACTCCATGCACTAGAATAAACTCAAGGTGGATCACAGACCTTGGGGTAAAATCTCAAAATTTTAGGGCTAACAATGAGGGATTGGGACAAACCTGAGAACTTTGGTGCAGGGAATACATAGGCTATCAGAAATAGGGAACGACATAAATACAGATGAGTCACAAATTGACAAGTGGTATACACTGAAGGTAAAACACCTGTGTACCTTGAAAGAATTCACTGAGATTAATCAGCAAGCCCACAGACTCCCTTTTCAGAAACATCTTTAGCAATGACACATCAGACAAAGACCTTGTTACTAAAATCAAGAATACTCTGCGAGCTTCCAAAAAGAAAAAAAAAATCTAATTGCCCACTGAGGAGGTGGACAAAGGACCTGAACAGAAGTTTCACAAGAGCAGAAATCTGGGACTTCCGGAAAGATGGCGACGGAGTGACACACACCAGAGGGACTCCGCAGAATCCAGCCCAGGAGAGTTGCTCAGAGTGAAATTCAACACCACTGAATCGCAGGAGGTGCATCATAAAGATAAGTAGGCACAGATCCACGGGGTTTTGAGGGGCTGGGGGCTTTTGGCTTACCTCAGTGGAAGCCGGCTGGGGCTCGACCCTAGTCCAGTTGCCGGATCTGCCCAAGCCGGGACCATTTGGAGCCTGTAGCAGGGCTTGGTCTCAGCACAGCCACAGTTTTTCCCTATCTGCCTCAGGGCAGGAACAGGACTCTTGCGGCTCCACCGGCAGGGATCGGGGTTCATCTACATTGTTGCTTCTGTTTGCGTCTCTGCTTTATATTCCCACACAGCCTTGGAGGGCTGTGCAGGGGCTTTTTCAAGGCACAGCCGCAGCCGCAGCTGCGCTGCATGGTCTGAGCAGGGAATAAACCCAAACCCCCACAGCTCCATAGGCAGGGCTCAAGCTTCAGCTACATGGCGGCGTCTGTTAACATCTCTGCTCTCTGTCCCCCCATTTCTCTGGGGGCGGCTCAGCAGTTTTCTTGGGACCCTTTTTGGGGCTCAGCTGCGAACTACCGCTGGGGCTTGGGGCAGGGAGTAAGCCCTTGTAGATCCACAGGCAGGGAGTGGGACTCAGCTACATAGTTTCTTTTGCTTCCCTCGCTTCCCTGTACCCCTGCACAGTCTAGTCTCACTTTTTGATTTTTCTCACCCCCCTTGTTCCTGCCCTGCTCTCTCACACTCCATTGCGGACTTACTGGGCACTCCCATTGCCCTAGGGCATTTGTGCCTGGGTCACACCCAGCTAGGTGAGCTCCACCCTGCATAGATAGCCCAAGGCTAGGGTAAGGCCTGCTTGCTCTCCAGGGGATACTCCTCAGACTTCTCACCAGGGAGTTCCTGCCTGTGTACCTGGGGACATAAGGCAGCTCAGCCAACACTTATCAATATTCAAACCAATAGCGGGAACTTCAGCCCAGCCTCTGCAACACTGGTGCAGGCAGTCGATCTGCCATATAGGGCACTCCCCTGATAGGGAAGCCACAGGAAGATAAAGTGGTAGGTTAATCCCATAGCAAAATCAGCTGTAGGCAGATCGAAGAAGAATTCCTATAAGTCTTCCAGAGAGAGACTAGAAAATGGCACCTGGTCCCTCAAAAACAACTCAACGCAAACAGCCATCACCCCCAACGACCTCAACGAAAAAAACAGGAGAAACAAAAGGCAAAGGAAGAAGATGTCCTGAACATAACAACATACATAGAAGAAGCAGACATTGAGATGCCATACAAAGAAGCTCTCAGAATGGTGCTTGGAGCGATGTAGAATATGAGGGAAACACTACAGAAAAAGGATGAAATGATAGAGGAGATAAAAGACATATACCAAAGGAAAATACAGGAGCTTGAGGAGCAGGTAACGAAAAACAATAGCAGAATCATGTTCCTTGAGAATCGATTGGAGGAATCAGAGAACCGCATCAGTGTCGTGGAGGACAGCCAAGCAGACTTTAATAAACGTGAACAAAAATCTAATAAGAGCATCAGAGAAGCCGAAGAAAACCTAAGAGCTATGTCTGATGCTATGAAGCGGAACAACATTAGAATTATTGGCCTACCGGAGGAAGACACAACAAAGAAGTCATCTGCAACAATAGCGAGAGAATTCTTGGAGGAAAACTTCCCCCAGCCTAATGAATGAAAACCAAGCAACCATCCAGGAGGCTGAAAGAACACCAGCATGACGGGACCCCAAGAAGAAATCACCAAGGCACATAATAGTTAAACTATCCAACTTTGAGGAAAAGGAGAAAATCATGAGAGCAGCTAGGGAAAAGCAAGCAATCACATATAAAGGTTCCCACATAAGGATATGCTCAGACCTATCAGCAGAAACTATGAAAAAAAGGAGAGAGTGGAGTAACATATTCCAAAAATTGAAAGAAGAGCAGAAATCTGAATGGCCAATAAACATAGGCGAAAATGTCCCTGATTATTAGCCATAAGAGAAATGCAAGTTAAAACAATAAGATACCATGTAACATCCTCAAATATAACCCTATTCAAAAAAATCAGAAAGCCACAAGTGTTGGAGGGTCAATGGTGAGATAGGAGCTCTCATACACTGCTGATAGACCTGGAGGTGTGTATAACTACTATGAGAATCGATTTGGCAATATCTAAAACAGATGGGAATTGAGCTACCAAACGACCCAGCAATCCCCCTACTGGGAATATACCTAGAAGAGGCAAGAAACAAACCACGGCCAGACATCTGTGCTCCAATGTTCATTGCGGCTCATTTCACAATTGCAAGGAGTTGGAAACAACCCAAATTTCCATCAACAGACAAGTGAATTAAAAAACTGTGGTACAATGGAGTACTATGCATACAATGGAGTACTATGCATACAATGGAGTACTATGCATCGCTAAAAAGCAAAGATGAATGCGTGAAGCACATCGCCCCATGGGAAGAACTGGAAGAAATTATGCTAAGCAAAATAAGCCAGTTACAAAAGGACAAATACAACATGAGTCCACTGAGGTAAGCTTTAAAAATTGCAAAAGAGGCATAGGGAAAAAGCTACTGTATACAAACATTCCTGGGGTGAAGTCCAGGTAGTAATGCAGGAGTCAGATCAAATCCAGGGATACATATGGGAGCCAACTAAAAAGGAGAGGGGCTGGCCCCAATCCCAACTATGTGGACAGCTGCCTCTCCCCCCAGAAGAATTTCAGAAGATAGCACTGAAGCTACAACTCAGGAAGAGGGACATGTATGATTAGAGCACACAGGAGCAAATGAAAGGTGAGGAAGAGAGAATGTAGCACATCCTGGACCACCAAGCTTTAAGGACAATCTCCCTGCTCAGAGCAGCCAATTCACAGAGAGGACCATAGGGCCTGCCCCACTACTAGACATGACATCCTTCACTGAACCATACCCCTACAGGGGACAACATTGAAGACACAATGTGGGAATTGCACCCAATCTGAGCCCACCAAAGCAAGGCAAAACACTAAGGGAGTGCAACAGAACAGCAAAGGGAGGAGAACAATGAAATCCCGAGGGAGTACCAAAAATAGACTTTGGGGCCAGGGTGTGGAACCCCATCATACTCAACTGAAAAACACTCCTAAAGATCAACAAACAGACCTTGAACTACTTACAGGCTTTTCTTTCTCTTTTTGTAATTCTTTTTTTTTTGGGGGGGGGGGTTGTTGTTATTTTGTTTTCTATAGTTGCTTTGTTTTGCTCTGTCTTGTTTTTTTGTGCATATCATTATCTCTGCAGGTCTATCTAGATAAGATAGGTGGGATATACAATCTGGAGGAGAAAACAATGGGGTCAACAGTTCTGGGGGACATAGGAGATGGGGAGGCAGGGGAAAGGAAGTGGGTGTTAACAAACCCAGGGGCAAGGGAAGAACAAATGAACCAAAATCGGTGGTGAGGAGGATGTGGGAAGCCTGGTAGAGCTTGATCAAGAGCATTGAAACAGAGAGGAATTACTGAAACCCAAATGAAGGCTGAGTGTGATATTGGGTCAAGAGGAAAGTAAAAAGAAATAGAGGAAAGAATTAGGAGGCAAAAGGTGTTTATAGAGGTCTAAATACAGGCATTTACATATTTAAGTATACTTACATATGATGATGGGGAAATATATCTATGTGCATATGCTTATAGGTTTAGTTTTAAGGTAGCAGAAGGACATTGGGCTTCCACTCAAGTACTCCCTCAATGCTAGAACACCTTGTTCTATTTAACTGGCAACCCATGGTGTTCACCTTCCCAACAGAATCCCTGAAGACCAAATGTATGCATAAGCAAATGTGGGAAGAAAGCTGATGGTGCCCATCTATCAAAAGATATAGCTTCTGGGGTCTTAAAGGTTTGAAGAAAAGCAAGAGGTCATTTAGCTGAGAAGCAACAAAGCCTACATGGAAGAAACACACCAGCCTATGTGATCATGAGGGGTCCATGGGATCAGGTATCAGGCATCAAAAACCAAAATTATTATATTGTGAATGAGGGTGGAATGCGGAGTGGAGACCAAAGGCCATCTGTAAGCAACTGGACATTACCTTACAGAAGGGTCGTGGGGAGGAGACGAGCCAGTCAGGGTGCAGTGTAGCAACGATGAAACATACAACTTTCCTCTAGTTATTTAATGCTTCTCCCCTCCACTATCATGATCCCAATTCTACCTTAAAAATCCGGCTAGACCAGAGGATGGACACTGGTCTAGATAGGAACTGGAAAAACAGGAAATCCAGGACAGATGAACCCCTCAAGACCAGTGGTGAGAGTGGTGATAACAGGAGGGTGGAGGGAAGGTGGGCTAGAAAGGGGGAACTGATCCCAAGGATCTACATATAACCCCCTCCCTGGGGAACGGACAACAGAAAAGTGGGTGAAGGAAGATGTCAGACAATGTAAGACATGGAAAAATCATAATAACATATATTATCAAGGGTACATGAGGGAGAGGGGGCGGGGAGGGAGGGGAAAATAAGCATCTGATACCAAGGGCTCAAGAAGAAAGAAAATGTTTTGAGAATGATAATGGCAACAAATACACAAATGTGCTTTACACAATTGCTGTATGTATGGATTGTGATAAGAGTTGTAAAGATTTTATTCTTCGGTACATAGAGTTTTAATGCATACTGAAGGCTACAATCTGATTTTCATCACCAAGTGCATCAAGTCATCCCCACTTTCCACAAGCAAGGTTGTGTGGTCTGCATATGCTGCTTGTGGTTAACAAGTCTTCCTCCAAATCTGATGAAATGATTCTTCATATAATTCAGTTTCTCTGAATTTTTAATCAGCATATAAATTAAATGAGTATAGTAAAAGCAAACATCCCTGATGCACATCTCTCCTGATTTTGTACCATATAGTATTCACTTGTTCTGTTCTCACATCTCCCTCTTGATGAATGTACAAGTTCTGCATGAGCACAATGAAACGTCCTGGATTCCCACTCTTCTCAAGTGTTTGCAGAGTTTTTAATGATCCACACAGCCGAATGTCTTGTCATAGGCAATAACACGGCAGTATACACCGTTCTGGTATTCTCTGCTTTCGAGCAACATCTGTCTGACATCAGTAATGTTAGCCCCTTCACACCTGGCAGCTCCCTGTCAATAATTTTGATAATCCCAAATTATCAAAATGTGGATAATTTTCAGAAACCTTTGTTGGATGATCTTCAGCAAAACTTTATTTGCATATAATATCAATGATATTTTTATGTGATTTAAACATTCTGTTGGGCCACCTTTCTTTGGAATGGGCACAAATATGGATCTCATTCAGTCAGTTGACCAAGAAACTTTCTTCCAAATTTCCTGACATGGATGAATAATTGCTTCCAGTGGTTCATCAGCTTGCTGAAACATTTCAATTGGTATCCCATCAATTCCTGGAGCTTTGTTTTTAGCTATACTCCACAGCTTTTTTTTATTAAGGAAAAAACACAATGTTCCACTTGCTTTTTATGGGAAATTTTGTTCCTATAAATTATATATATATATATGTATATATACACATATGTGTTAGGACATTGGCTTAAGATGTGAAGTATTGTCTTAGTGACCCCTTATAGTTCCCTATTTTCATATACTTCCCTACCTCTTTCATAAATTCAGCTCCTATGATTTTTCCCTGTAGTCTACCCTCAATTGGATTATATTGAATATCATCTCGGTGATGTAGTGGTAGCACACTGGACTGTGATCCTCAAGGTCAGCAGTTCAAACCACCACTCAGCTCTATCGAAGACAGAGGGGCTTTCTACTCCCATAAAGAGTTACAGTCTCAGAATGTCACCGAGGCAGTTCTACCTTGTCCTACAGAGTTTCTATGAGTTGCCACTGACTCTATGACAGTGATTTGGGGGTTTGGTTTGTTTTATTTTAAGGGAGATGAATCCACAATACATTTTCATTTCAAGTGTTCAGTATACTTTCCAATTTTATATGAATTTGAAGGGTTGACTTATAAGTATCTTCATGCTTTTAATGAGTTGGTTCCAAGGACACAGCCCTGTGTGCTGAGAACACAGCAATGACTTTATTGGCTTCTGACACTGGGACCCAGCCTGTGGAATGCTGCTATTATTGGCGTTTATGTCATATTTGATAGCCAAGGTACTTCCATGGGAAAAGGAAATAAACAAAGAGTCAGCATTCTCTTGGAAAAGAAACTAAGGATGCTTTGGGGCCATCAGTTTTTAGAACACTTGTCTTTTTAGAGTTCCAAATTGTTGATTTGGTAGAATTAAACACATGATCATATTTTGAATTTTCTTCTCAACCGTTTCTTTCAATGGTGTTCAATGTCTTACTTGTCAGTCTATGGACAAGAAGGAGGGTAAATAAAGTTTAAAAAGTTAGTGAAGACTTTCACAAAAGGGCATCAGGAAGCTTGTGCATAAATTCCACCTATCTTCTAATTCATTTTTTCATAAATTTTTTTGAAGTCTCTTCATATAAAACCTAGAGAAAGAGGAAAGGCTCTAGAAATGGACTGGGAATCACTTCAATGTGAAGGAAAACACCTGTGGTGGGCATTCTATTACAGATTTAAGGTCTGAGTGTAACTCATTCTGGCCTGTGGCCCCCACTTACCAGCTGTAACTCTCAGAGAGCGCCTCCCTCCTCCTCCCCCTTTTCTCACATCTAGCGAGGTCACTGTTAACAGGGACATATAAGATGAATGTTAGTTAGCAGACCGAAATTGTATGAAGACCCATGACCAGAGAGCTATGATAGTTACATTTTAGCATTTACATAGTTGACGTATGAACTGAGTTTAATACACAGGTAATCAGTGGGGGAGGGGTGGGGTGACAGGCTGCGGCCTTCCAAATTCCTCCAATACACTCCTAATCCTAGGCTGTTCCTTGGGTGCATGAGCCTCAAAGTCTGCTCCAGATTTGAATGCTATTATTTCATCTGTACTCTTGCCAGCAAAAGACCTTGCTACATTTAGCTGAGCCAACAATCTTCTCAAACATTGATGCTTCATTCACATCATAGTTTAGGAAGCTTTGTTTCTCTCTTAATGACGGAGAATAAAACTTTAAAGGAAAACATCTCCACAGGAAGCCTAACATTGCTTCAGAATGAGTAATTGGTAGCTGCCAGAAAACATTACTTGATTATCCGTTTGAATTTTCTTTTGCTCCTTAGTTTCATCCCATTAAGTATTTCTTTTATCCCTGGACCACCCTAGAATCTTCTCCCTCCTGGCTGTCTCCAGATCTTTCAAGTATTTGGCGAGCTTCAGCTTTTGATTGATCCCTTTTTCCATTCCTCCCTAAATGCTAACTTCTACCTTGAATGTATTCCTGTCTATTGTTTTTTGAGATTAAATCAATGAAAATTACAAAAGCTAAAGAATAATTTAACAAGCCCCTTTTGCCCCTCCGTCCACCTTCTCACAAAAGACTCTTTTTCCCCTATGTTGTCAGTTTCAGTCCAAAAGTACCATATACCTTAATTATTACAATTCTTTTGAGGATTATGAATAAATCTTCATTTGTTTTCTTTATTGGAATTTGATCTGCTTTTGTTAATTGTGTAAATGTTCCCCGTAGGCAGAAAAGCAATATAACTCAAATGAAGCAGGGCTTTTTGTTAAGGATAGTCAATTTGATTAACACCACCGTCAATATGATGAATGGAAGCATCTTAGAATAAGTTGCTCAGTAACTTGAAATTGACAATATAATGTGTGTGTCATTAAGACTAGAACAATAAATGCAACAATGTATCATAGCATTGATCTGGGATTTGCCTTGGTTTGCGATAAAATAATGATTCTTTGCATTTACATAACATCATTCATTTTTTTATCGCAATGCTTATAAATAGACTTTATCATCTTGATGCTTAAATGATGTGGAAACAAGTGGTCTTCATTAGTGCTGAGGGAGTAAAATGGAAAAATTCAAAGATCGAGATTTAGAGCTTAAAGTAAAAGGATTTGATTAACTCTCGAAGCTAACATGATGTGTTAATAAGGAAAGATTTATAGGAAATATAAGTAAATGTTCATTGGCGACACTTAAAAGGCAAACCAAGAAATTGAACCCTTCCAGCTATTCACATTTTCTTTGTCAACCAGGTAATTACCAATGTTAACCAGTAGATAAATGCCTGATGAACAATTGCCTATGATAGAAAGATAAGCTGATGGAAAAAAATGTATCTAAGATGCAAGTTTGCTGTAAAAGAAAGAATTCTTCTAATAACTTATTTCTTATTATTGGGCCACTTAAATCCTCCAGAAACTACTGTGGTAGGGAGAACGGACTTTATTTTTATTTTCTCTTGCTGTGGCAGTGGATCTTTTGATTTGCATCATCCTTCTTTTAAATCAACGCTGTAACGCAATTTTGTTACTATGGGAAAGAAGGTAATTTGTAAGGACAAAGCAGACTGAGTGAAATATCAATAAAAAGAGAGAAGCAAAATGAGGAGGGCCTTTTGTGACTTTACCCAGCCTAAAAATGAAATCACTAACATTATGAAACACAGAAGCGCTGAGTAAATCTTTTCAATATAAAAGAAACACATCAATTGAATGAAATATATATAGACTTCACCTATGAACTACTTTCTTCCCAGTATTTATTTTACAAGGAAATAGGATGATTATTAAAATTAACAAGTTAATAAACCCCTGTCAGTTAATCAATCGGCAATTTCATTTTAACCACAAATCTCTGGGTTTCATCAATTCTGGTTAAGATTTCTATGTTATTTTCTAATCTCACTATATACTATTATTTATGTATAGAAGATATTGCAATCCAACATATGGAAACAGAGCATAGACAGCTTATCTTTAATGTAAATTTTTAAAAATCTCGTTGTAAATTGAGAATTGGTTCTAATCATATATTTTATATATTTTCTTAGGCAGTGTTCATTAAGGCAATGAATTATATGCATACAAAGAACAAGCATATTCAGGGAAAAGAGAAGTTTAAAATTACTTTTGGGAAAAAGAGTAAAATAACCTAAAATAAAATTCCCTAAAAGTTTTTCTCCTAAGCACAAGTTCTTCAATTTATTTTATTTTGCCCCTATTTCTTCAGTCAACCAGCAATCTTTCTTTCTGTTGTGCACAGACAGGGCTGCTATGAGCTACAACAGTCAGTTTGCCCAAAGTCACTTTACTAAAACAGCAATTTATTCAAAGAAGTACAAAATAGACTTAAAAAATCACCCATAATATGAAAGGTCAAACTATTTTATTATTTAGAATATTTCTTTATTTTCCTTGTTATTGAGGTATAATACACATATGTTGCTGCTGTTCTTAGTTGCCACTGGGTCAAGTCCAACTCATGGCGACATCATGTGTCAGAGCTGAACTGCTCCATGCCGTTTTCTTGGAGGTAATCTTAGAGGTCTGCCTGACCCAAGTCATGATGTTTCCAATCTGTTCACATGCATATCGAAGTTGGATGCTGAATAAGGAAAATCAGAGAAGAATTGAGATATTTGAGTTTTACTATTGATGAAGAATATTAAAATATCATCAACTGAGATGTATCTATCTTGGAAGAAGTACAGCCGATGTTTACCAGTGAATAATGACTAATTTATTCTTCTAAGCAAAGGTGGTTAGCCTTAGTCTCACATATTTTGGGCATGTTTTCAGAAGAAATCCATTTCTAGAGAAGGACACCATGCTTGATAAGTCACTCATTGCCATCGAGTGACCAAGAGTGCTGACCCAAGGTGACCCCCTGTGGGTCTCCGAGACTGTACTGTTTACAGGAGTCAAAAGCCTAGTCTTTCTCTGGCAGAGCCCAATGTGTAATCATAATACCTCCATGCTTGGTAAAGTCATAGTGAAAAAGAGGATTGTCTCAGAAGCTCTCAACACGATGGATTGTCACCATGGCTGTAGTAATGGCCTCAAACTATAAGAACAACTGTGAAGGATGGCAGGGTGTCAAGGAACCCCACAGTATTTCCTTCTGCTGTGCACAGGGTCTCTGTGAGTGGAAGCCAACTTGACGGCAGATAACAGTAACAACCAACACGATGGATACAGATCACCAGGTCTTTCTTTCGCGTTGCCACCAAGTAGATTTGAATCACCAACCCTTAGGTTAACAGACCAATGTAAACTGTTTCTGCAACTTAGGGAACAGGGGTGTACAGACATAAGTATCAATCATAGTCATACAACTTGATGACATTTCTCAAAGGGAACGCACCTGTGGAACCGAGGCCTGGTAGGGCATGATCAAGGGTAATGTAATGAAGAGGTATTGCTGAAACCCAGGTGGGGACAGCAGAGCATGATAGTGGGACAGGAGGAAAGTCAAGGGAAATAGAGGAAATTGCTGGGAGGCAAAGGGCATTTATAGAGGCCTAGACAAAGACATGTACATTTGCAAAAATATATATGAGGATGGGGAAATAAATCAATGGGCCTATATTTGTTTATAGGTTTAGTATTAAGCTGGCAGAAAGACATTGGGCCTCCACTCAAGCACTCTGTCAATGCAAGAATACTTTCCTCTATTAAATTGGCATTCTATGATACTCACCTTCTCAACACAACCGCTGAAGACAAAGCGGGTGAATAAGCAAATGTGGTGAAGAAAGTTGATGGTGCCCGGCTATCAAAAGATATAGCATCTGTGGTCTTAAAGGCTTGAAGATAAACAAGCAGCCATCTAGCTCAGAAGCAACAAAGCCCACATGGAAGAAGCACACCAGTCTGTGTGATCACGAGGTAATTGAAGGTATCAGGTATAAGGCATCATCAGAACAAAAATATCTTACCATAGTGAATTAAGGGGGAAGTGCAGAATGGGGACCCAAAGCCCATTTGTCGGCTACTGGAGGTCCCCTTGCAGAGAGGTCTAGGGGAGAAGATGAGTCAGTCAGGGTGCAATGTGGCACCGATGAAGAATACAGCTTTCCTCTAGTTCCTAAATGCTTCCTCCCCCCCCCCCCCCCATCCCGAATTCTACCTTGATAGACTGGATAGAGTAGAGGTTGTACATTGGTGCAGATAGGAGCTGGAGGCACAGGGAATCCAGGGTGGATGATACCTTCAGGACCAGGGGTGTGAGTGGAGATACTGGGAGGGTAGAGGGAGAGTGGGTTGGAAAGAGGGGACCGATTACAAGGATCTACATGTGACCTACTCCCTGGGGGACGGACAATAGAAAAGGGGGTGAAGGGAGATGTGGGACAGGGAAGGAGGTGAAAAAATAATAATTTATAAATTATCAAGGATTCATGAGGGAGGGGGAAAAAGAGGACCTGATGCCAAGTGATTAAGTAGAGAGCAAATGCTTTGAAAATGATGAGGGCAATGAATGTAGAGATGTGCTTTACACAATTGATGTATGTATGGATTGTGATAAGAGTTGTATGAGCCCCTCATAAAATGTTTTTTTTTTTAAAAAGCAGCCCAAAGAAGCCCTCACAACCATTGTAATACTGTTTTAATCACTGTGTGATGCTCTGTAATATGGCCTTCCCTGATTAGGTGTGTACGTTTTTTGTTGTTATTGTTGTTACAGCAAACAAAACATCAATAAGCATGTTCGTTTTGGGTTAAAGGAAAAGTCAACAAGAATTTTAGGTCTGTGCTGGCAGGGTTAAGATCAGGTGAAACAGAATCTCATCATGGAAAAGAACAGATTTTGAATAATAAACAAAAGGAGTAGGGTGTCTTATTGGTCAAACTGATTACAAATTAGAAAAGTATATCTATGTCTGTGTAACTCTTGTTCTAAATTCTTCACGAAGCTAGACTTTCTGTAGCCATTGATGCTAGGTCAACCATTCCTCTTCTAAAACTATTACCCTGAGGAAATCCTCTTTATTTCCCTCTCCTTTCTTTACATATTATTGTGTTTGTGGTGAAAGTTTACACAGATAGTTAGGTTTCCAGTAAACAGTTCATACTCACATTGTTGCGTGACCTTGGCTGCATTCCTCACAATGTAGCAGCCCTCTTCCTGTTTCCTCCCTGGTTAGTCATTTGTGTTCATTCAGTCTCCCTCTCCCCCATTAGTCTCATATCTGGTTTGGGGCAAATGTTCTTCTTTGGGGCTGCTATATCTTATTGTTCTAATGAGCACTTTCTTCACAGGTATTATATGTTTTGATTAATAGTCTCATGTACTATTTGGAATTCTCCCAAACTTGCTTCATTTTTCAAATAAAGTTATCTCATGACAAGAGTTTTGGGGAATTTACCAGTTGTGTTTTTTATTTCAGATTAGTAACCTTGATGTCTTTGTTTATTTGTTTATTGTTTTCTGTGTGAATTTGTTTCTGTTCTTTTTGCCCAGTCTTCCTGGAACCTTCGTTGTGGTGTTGGTCCAAGATCTTCTCGTCTCAGGCTATAGAGAACTTGGATTCATGTGAGTCATTAGATAATTGAACAAATTGCTTCATGGAGCCTTCATTCTTCATTTTTTCTTGAATCAATCTGGAAGAAGCAAATAATTGCTTTTTAGATTGCCAGTTGCAAGTTACTAAGACCCTAGATTCTCTTCACTAGATTAGTATATGGAACATTATCTTTATGAAGTCTATTTTATGAATTGGTCTAGATGTCCAATAAAGACTATGATCTTCAGCCTTCAAGTCTAATGTTTCATCCATGATTTCAAGCAACTTCTTTATATATAAGCACATGGAGAATTCACAAATATCCACATAGACTTATTCACTATCATGCTTATATGCACATAAATTTACTCCAATCAAACATGATGCATTCTTTAATATTTAAACTGACACTATCCCCTGAGGTTCTCTTTAAGCCAACCAATAATTTAGTTTATTTAGAAAAGAAATTTTGCCATAGCTATTGTATTCTTTTTTTTTCTTTTTAAAATTACTTTTATTGGGGGATCTTACATCTCTTATCACAATCCATACATTCATCCAGTGTGTCGAGCACATTTGCACATATGCCGCCATCCTCATTTTCAAGGCATTCTCTTCCCACTTGAGCCCCTATCAGCTCCCCATTTCATTGCCCTTCTCACGGACCCTTGATAAGTTGTAGATTACTATTTCCATGTCTTCCATCGTCCTCTGTCACCCTTCACCCACTTTTCCGTTATTTGTCCTTCTGGGAGGGTGTTCTAGATTGATCCTGTAATCGATTTTCCCTTTCTCCACCCACTATCCCCTAATGCTTCTCAAGTAGCTGACCACTTGTTTTCTTCAAGCCTTTAAGGCCCCAGATGCTATATCTTTTGATACCTGGGAACCATCAGCTTTCTTCACCACATTTGTTTATGAACACATTTTGTCTTCAGTGATTGTTTTGGTAAGGTGAGCATCATGGAATGGTAGGTTAATAGAAGAAAGTGTTCTTGCATTGAGGGAGTACTTGAGTGGAGGCCCAATGTCCATCTGCTACCTTAATACTGAACCTATAAACATATGCAGTTAGATCTATTTCCCCATCATCATATATAAGTTTTACATATGGACATGCCTGTACTTAGACCTCTGTAAAAGCTCTTTTCTCCCTAGTTCTTTCCTCTATTTCCTTTTACTTTCCTCTTTTCCCACTATCATGTTCGACCTTCATTGGGGTTCAGTAATTCCTCGCTGCTGCATTGCCCTTTATTAAGTCCCATTAGGCATCCTATGACCTTCCTTCCATTGATTTTAGTTCCCTTGTCCCTGTGTTATTACCCCCCCCCAACCTTTCCTTTCTCCCACCTCCCCTTCTCCTGTATCCCCCTGCCCCGAAACCATTTGTCCAGTTATTTTCATCTCAGAATTATTACCCCGCCTATCTTATCTAGGTAAACATGCAGATACATTAATAATTGCAAAAAGCAGGCAAAATCAAATAAAACAGCAAAGGGAGTCAAAACAATAACAACAACAAAAATGAGAAGAAAATAACAGTAACAAAAAGAAAGCCACTGAGAAAAATGGAAAAGTCTATAAATAGTTTATTGTCTGTTTGTTGGCCTTTACAAGTGTTTTCTAGTTGAGTCTGATGGGGTGCCACACTGTCTCCCAAGTCTATTTTTGGTATTCCCTGGGAGTTTCATCACTCTGCTCTGCCTGCTGTTATCCTGCATGCCCTCAGAGCCTCGCTCCAGTGTGATAGGGCCAGACCACACACTATTCCATCCCTGCGTCTTCAGTGCTGTCCCCCAAAGTACCATGGTTCTGTGAGGGATGCCGTGTCCTGTGGTGGGGCTGGCCCTATGGTCCTCCTGTTCATTGTCTGCTTGGAGAAGGAACATTGTCCTCGGGGCTTGGTGAGCCAGAATGTCCTCTCCTCCCTCTCCATCCATTTCTGTTTCTCCTGTGTGCTCTAATCCGACATGTCCCTCTCCCCAGCTGTAGCCCCAGTGCTGTCTTCTGAAGCGCATTCTTCTGAGAGTGGGGAAGGGAGTGTCCACATAGTGGGATTGGGGCCTCCCCACAGACCTCTCTATTGGTTCCCTGGTACATGCTGGTATGTTGTATTCACATCTTGGTGCATCGTGTTGAAGCCTGGTCTCAATACCCTCCTGTTGGGTATTCCTCCTCTTATTTAGTTGGCTGCCATATGTATCCCTGGATTGGGTTTGACCCCTGCCCTAGTTGCTGGACCTCACCCCAGGGGTAAAAGGACCATCAACATGAAAGCAAGTTGGCAAAGGGCAACTCCAAAGGTTAGGTGAGCAGCTTGGCAGATAGTGAGTCTGTTCAAGAATCAATTCAGGCAAGGATATCAAGAGCCATGGGAAACTATAAGAACGGAACCAACGTCAGTGAATCAACAAATGTAACACTTGTTGAATCGGTGTATGTTTTACTGTGTATATTTTCATCATAAATGAAAACACACAGTCGTATGTTATTTATGATGTTTAAAAAATACCTTTCTCTACATATTTAAGTTACTCATCCTACTGGGACTTGAGATAACTGTGATTTCCATCTCATTTTGTAAAGTTTAGAATGAAATGAAAGTGGAACAGTATGTTAGCTTGTATGAAGTTCTAGTAGGAGCTCTGGTGGTGTAGTGGTTATGAGTTGGGCTGCAATCTACATTGTCCACAGTTTGAAACCACCGGTAGCTCAGCGGGAGAAAGACTGGGCTTTCTTTCTCTGTAAATAGGTACAGTCTTGGGAACCCATTGGGGAGTTACTGTGACTTAGCACTGCCTCAGTGGCACTGAGTTTGGTTTGGTTTGATGCTGTACTACTGTTTTTTCAAGCAGCCGGTTTGCCCATGGGGGACAGGTCCCAGTCTGTCTTTCCTAAACAGACTAGGAAAAAAAGTTCTGAAGATTCACATAAAAAATTAACCAATGAAATCTATGATTCATATCAATATTGGCAGACTCACTTACCTTAGACATTTCATTAGCAGTAACAAATCAGTAGCAGAGCAATCATGTTTGATCAGCAGTTGTGAGGGAGGTCCTCAATGAGATGTGCTGAGACAATAGCTACAGGATGGACTGGAGCATGCTGGCAAGGGGGTGCTGGTGAGACAGAATCAAGCAACATTTTGGTCTGTTTTATTGAAGGTCACCATGTGTCTGAGTTGTCTCATAGTCATCGATAACTCTATCTAGCCACCTATCTCCCTACTTATCTCTCTATCTCTGTTGTTGTTTGGTGCTGTGGAATCGGTTCTAACCCATAGAGATGTTCGGCACAACAAAATGAAATACTGCCCAGCCCTGTGCTATCCTCACAAGTGTTGCTGTAGTTGAGCCTATTGTTGCAACCACGATGTCAGGACCCGTCCTGGAGAGTCTTCCTCGTTTTCACCACCCTCTACTGTAGCAAACATGTCCAAAGTATGTGCGATGAAGATTCAACATCTTTTTTTTTTTTA
Organism: Tenrec ecaudatus; assembly: GCF_050624435.1. Classification (NCBI taxonomy): domain Eukaryota; kingdom Metazoa; phylum Chordata; class Mammalia; order Afrosoricida; family Tenrecidae; genus Tenrec; species Tenrec ecaudatus. The sequence continues at coordinate 105,842,189 of NC_134537.1, forward strand.
AGGAGCACTCTGGCAGCACTTCTTCCAAAACAGACTGGTTTATTCTTGGAGCAGCCCATGGTACTTTGAATATTCTTCTTCAGGGCCACAATTCAAATGCATCAATTCTTCTTCTATCTTCTTTATTCAATGTCCGACTTTCACATGCATATGAGACAACTGTAAATACGTGGGTCAGGCGCATCTTAGTCCTCAAAGTAACTCCCTTGCTTTTCAATACTCTAAGCAGGTCTTGTGCAGCAGATTTACTTAATGCACCTCATCTTTTGATATCTTGACTGCTGCTCCCATAAACATTGATCATGGTTCCAAATAAAGCAAAATCCTGATAACTTCCGTTCCCCCACCCCCATTTATCATGATGTTACTTTTTGGTCCAGTAGTGAGGATTTTGATCTTCTTTACTTTGAGAGCTAATCCATACTGAAAGCTGCCGTCATTGATCTCATTAGCAAGTGCTTCACATCTTCTTCACCCTTTGCAAGACAGGTTCTGTCATCTACATATTGCAAGTTGTTAATAAGACTCCATCCAATGCTGATGCCTCATTATTCTGCTTATAAGTAAGCTTTTCTGATTATACGCTTAGCAGACAGATTGAATAAGTAAGTTGAGAAGACACAACCCTGGTGCACATCTTTCCTAACTCTCAATCCATCATCTTTGATTTTACATGTACTTGCAAAGCATGGCTTCTGACTATGTAAAAACCAAGAGTATGTTTTTGTGGCAGCATTGGGGCTTGTTTGAAATAAAGTGACCAAGAAAAATCAAAAGGCTGTTTACAGGTGAGATAGTGAAAGGGCTTTGTTGCAGATGATAAACTACAGACTGTTCTTAATCAGGACGTTTGCTGTACTTTTTCAGTATATTTTTATTTCTTGAATGTTTTACAGGGATCTTGGATTTTTGTAATATTTTTTCAATGCACATATTTAACACCATACTTGTAGAAAGGATTCAGAGTCCCTCAAACAAACAGAAATGAGCTGGCCATCGATAGGGAAGAGAAAGATCATTGGCTCCAACTGCTTTTCATAATCTCGCTCCTCACCTGGCAACATCCTCCCCTTCAACACTCAGATAAGTGAGGAGACGGGTTCACTGATTGTTTCCATCCTGTCCGCTTTCTGGGCCCCTCTTCCTTTGCCCTCGACCTTGACCACAAGGAGGGTTTCAAGGACAACAACCTTTCACCCCTTTCTCGCCAACTCTTTTTCAGAAGCTTCTTGCTGTCACAACACTTGCTCCTTCATCTCTTTAGCACAAGTGCACCCCTTACAAAAATATGTACTGACCCTGACCATTGAAAGGGCAAGCGAGGCTTTTAGCAAGAACTAACAAGGAAGAGTTGAAAGGCCTGACAGTCTCTATGAAATCCAAGGGTACTACAATCCCTGAGGATGCGTCCTTTCTCTGTTTGCAGAATCCTTGAACTGCTGGAACCAGTGGAGCGAGGAAACCTGCAGCAGAGGGATCAGGAAATTGGTTCTACCTTCCTTGACCAAAGGAGTCTTTAAGGATTTTCTTTACATGAATACTCAGTGTCTGCCCAGAATTTTTCAGTGGAATAACCTCATTTGAAGAATGATAAGTTAAGCTTTCCAACTTCTCACAGCCATTTTAGACGTGATGGTCCCTCCTGTTTTCTTTCTTTTTATCCCCAAACAGGTTTTTCCCCCTAGGACAATATCATTTTCCAAGAAAAGAAGTTGGCTCCAGTGTTGCATTTCTAGCTGCCTTAATGACTGAATTATTTAAATTTATTATAAGGAGGGGGGTGGTAGATAAATGAAAGATGTTTTTAGTGGTGCTCTTTTTTTCTCCAAGACCAGGGCACAAGCTATGATGTGATATTTAATTTGCATCAATGCAACATAGTATGGCTGACTCTTTGAATCTGCAAACACACGTACAGGCAGAAGAAACTTTCTTCACTTCTCATTATCTTTTTTGTGTGTTTTTAATTAAATATGTCCAGGAATGGTGATACTGCAGATGTTTAACACAATACTCATTCATTAGAAATGTTTTACACTTATCACATCTTGGATATGTACTTATCAGCACTTTCTTTCAGCCACTTGTCTCAGATTAATATGCATTGTGATAGACCTTATTTGACAGGTCCAGAAGGATGGAGCAGCAATGAGATAACAGTATGAAATCTACTAGAATTAGTAAAAAAGAAACAGAAGTGACTGCACTAAGTCATAGTTCAGTTTGAATGTATGCACATGCTATTCTCTTACAAGCACATAAAAGGACAGGGGAAAGGATATTAGATATATTAGTTATATTAGATAGATATTAGTTGTATTTCTACCTGTTAGCTTATCTACGGTTTTATTCTAATCCCCATATCTCTCCATACCCTTCATGAGAGCTTATTCATTTAGCTTTGGTCGCTCAACTGAAATTGGGTATTTCAAATGACTCTTAACGAGGCAATAATCCTCTCATTTTAAGGTTCATAAAAAATGATTCACAAAATATTACAGGTGCCTTATTTCTCTTTATTGCACAGGTGGCAACTGTATATTTTCTTTCTTTCCATGTTGTCTTTCTTACTTGATAGTTCCATCTACCCCTGCTGTTGAGCTGCCTGGATCACAGCAGGGCTGTCATGAGGAAAGCAATGAGACAGAGAGGCTTCCACCCAATCATAGCCATTCCAGATGCACCACCATCCTCTTTCCCATTATTCATAATCTCTGGGCAAGAGGAATTCTCTTGAGTCCACTTCAACCACACACATCTATCTACCTTGCCTCCAATTTTTTGAGTGTGTATGCTATGTCCATCTTTGCTCGGGAACATCAAAAGAAAGCTTGAACCTGCACAGCAAGAATTAAGCAGATGGTAATAGCAGTGCTCTCTGATGGTGTCTGTAGTCACCAGCATCACTTTCAAAATGTTATCTCCCGTCACAGTATTTTCCATTGGTGCTTGCCACTGATGCTTTTGTTGTTGTTGTTGAAACTTTTGAGATAAAATCAGAAATGTTTATGGAAACAAGCGATGTGGTACATTTGGTCTTAAGGAAAAGGGACCATTGACCACTATCTACATAGACAAGAACTAACTGTCATGCTGAATGTCACTTTGCATTAATGGACCAAAGTTCCTTTTACCTTTACCATCCTCAACTCTATTTCTAGATGATGGTGTCTGCACCACTGTTTCGGTTCATATTTTGTTCTTTTCTCACGAAAGGACAGCTATTCTATTATACAGAAGGACTACAAAATACATAATCCATTTACCCAGCATGCTGAGTAAAAAGGAAAACAAAGTAAAAGGCAGATTGTCCTTGCCATGGACTGAGCTGTTCCTCCGTAAAGTACGTGTTAACTTGGCTGGGCCAAGACACTCAAAAGTTTGGCACTTACATAGCAGTGTAATCGGACATTTGTGTAATGATGTCATTGATCCCTTTGATGTGATCCGATCTGATCAGTGGTTTAGGATGGAATGCAACACCTTTAATCCCACCACAGCCTTGGTGTCAGGTAAGGAAAGTTTCTGTGGGTAATGACCTGCATCACCTTTTGTCTTATAAGAGATCAAAGGAGATAGAAATGAGCAAGAAGGAGGAACCCTACTCCGACCAAAAAGAAAGAGCAGGAAACAGAACACGTGCTTTGGATCCGAGTCCTTGTGCTGAGAGCTCTCAAGACCCAGGGGAAGATTGACGCACGGAGATCCCCAAAGAGCAGTGGTTACACAGATGCTAAAAAGGGACCAGGCTCTTCCTCCTAACTGTGAACCTTCCCACAGACCTGCTTCACTGAATTGAGACGCCTAGCATCCTCAATCAAGAGAGTAAATCACTGGTTTTTATCGCCATTCCCTTGTGGCTTTTCTTTTATTGCAGCATTAGATAATGAAGACAGCCGTCTATGAAACTGTTCAAATGAGAAATATTTTCTTTATCTCCTGAAATGTTTGGCTTCAGTTCCATTTTATTATGTGACACGTGCCCTGTCAAGCGTTATATCCTTGCATTCTGGATACAAAGATTGTCCTCAACTCCAAGTGTCTCTCCGGAGAACAGGGGCAAATGTGTAAATGCCAGTGTAGCATGTGACCAGTAGATTTATTCAGAGTGCTGTGGAAGACGGGATAAAAATGAAAGAATTGATAGCTTATCATAATGCGTATGGATGTTAATCAAGGCAGGGGAAGAGTGTGATCTATGGTTTTGAGATGTTAAAGGATATGATGTGCCTAGCAAAAGCAGAGAAGCCCTAGTGATGTGGTGATAGCATGGTGGGCTTCTAAACGTAAAATCAGTAGTTCAAACAAGGGGAACAGAGCAACGAAGTCCCCAGGGAATACCAAAAATAGATTTGGGGACCAGGGTGTGGCACCCCATCAGGCTTAACTGGAAAACATTCCTAACGGTCAACAAACAGACCTTGAACTATTTACAGGCTTTTCTCTTTTTGTCATTGGTTTGTTGTTTTGTTTTGTTTTCTTTTGTTCCTTTGTTTTGCTCTGTCTTGTTTTTTGTGCTTACTATTATCTCTACAGGTCTATCTAGATAAGATAGGCTGGATAAACAATCTGGAGGAGAAAATAACAGGACCAACAGTTCTGAGGGGGCATGGGAGCGGGGCAGGCGGGGGAAAGGAAGTGGGTGTTAACAACCCCAGGGACAAAGGAACAACAAGTAATCTAAGATCGATGGCAAGGAGGGTATAGGAGGCCTGGTAGGGCTTGATCAAGGGCAATGTAACCAAGATGAATTACTGAAACCCAAATGAAGGCTGAACATGACAGTGGGACAAGAGGAAATTAAAAGAAAATAGAGGAAGGAAGTAGGAGTCAATGGGCATTTATAGAGATCTAAATACAGGCAGGTACATTTGTAACAATATTCATATATGATGATGGGGAAATAGATCTATATACATATATTTATAGGTTTAGTATTAAGGTAACAGATGGACATTGGGCCTCCACTCAAGTACTCCCTCAATGCAAGAACACTTGGTTCGATTAAACTTGCATTCCGTGATGCTTACCTTCCTGACATGATTTCTGAAGACAAAACAGATGCATAAGCAAATGTGGTGAAAAAAGCTGATGGTGCCCAGCTATCAAAAAATATACCATCTGGGGCCTTAAAGTCTTGAAGATAAACAAGCAGCCATCTAGCTGAGAAGCAACAAAGTCCACATGGAAGAAGCACACCAGCCTGTGTGATCACAAAGTGTGGAAGGGATCAGGTATCAGGCATCAAAGAACAAAAAATCACATCATGGTGAATGAGGGGGAGTGAGGAGTGGAGACCCAAAGCCCATCTGTAGGCAACTGGACATCCCTTTGAGAAGGGCTGCGGAGAGGAGATAAACCAGTCAAGGTGCAGTATAGCACCAATAAAACATACAACTTTCCTCTAGTTCTCTAGTGCTTCCTCCCCACCAACTATCATAATCCCAATTCTACCTTCTTACAAGTCTGGCTAGACCAGGGAATGTACGCTGGTACAGATCAGAGCTGGAAACACAGGGAATGCAAGACAGATAAATCCCTCAGGACCAATAATGAGGGCAGAGATACCAGGAGGGGAAGGGGAAGGTGGGGGAGATCGGGGGAACCAATCACAGTGAACTACATATAGCTTCCTCCCTGTGAGATGGACAACAGAAAAGTGGGTGAAGGGAGATATTGGACAGTGTAGGACATGGACAAATAATAAGTATTTAGATATTATCAAGGGTTTGTGAGGGAGGGAGGGGGGAAATGAGGATCTGGTATCAAGGGCTTAAGTAGAAAACAAATATTTTGAGAATGATGATAGCAACAGATGAACAGATGTGCTTGACACAATAGATGTATGTATGGGTTGTGATGAGCTGTACAAGCCCCCAATATAATAATTTATTTTTAAAAAATCAGCAGTTTAAAACTACCAGCTCCTCCATGGGAGTTAGAGAAGGCTTTCTACTCCTGTAAATATTTATATTCTCAGAAATCCACCGGGGCAATTCTTCCCTGATTATTGGGCCACTCTGGGTTGAGTTGGAATAGACATAATAGTAATGAGTCTGAGGGGGAAAATGGGGCAAAATCAGACTATGCTGGAGCAATATTAGCACCAATTACCAGCTGGCATGGCAAGTGTAACTAGACAAACTGGTACCAAGTCTTCAAACCCCTCATAGTCCTGGCTGCATTATTTTTATTTTTTTTACATTATTTTTTACCTTATCCTAAACAACCAGTAATCCGGTATCACTGAGTTGATTCTAAATCATGGAAACCCAAACATGTCGGAGTAGAACTGCGCCACACAGGGTTTTCAAAGCCCAATTTTTATAAAACGATTTGCTAGGTCTTTTTTTTTTTTTTTGAGACACCTCTAGATTTAAGTTTGTGCTTGCTTCTTTGAATTGTTAAAAAAGTATTTCAATGACAACACTTGAATTCTTATTGGGGGGGGGGCACAGAGTTCTTTCTTTGCTTCTTGGAAAACCACAAAAACCCACAGGAATGAGCTGATGAAGTAGGTTTTATTTCAAAAACTGCCTAGAACGAATAAAGAGAGGAATCATAGAAGATTGTTGGTGTTCAGAACTAGGCAGTCAGTTCTGATCCATAGCGGTCCTCTGTATAACAGCCACGACACTCTCCGTTCTTGTGCCTTCTTCACAAGCATTGCTTTGCTTGAGCCTATTTTAGCAGTCACTCGTCAATCCATCTTGTCGAAGGTCTTCCTCTTTTCTAAGGATGACGTCCTTCTTGGGGAGCTGGTCCCTTCTGGGAACATATACAAAGTATGTAAGAAAAGGTTTCACCATTCTTGTCTCTAAGAAGTACACAGAAGATTAACAGGCACCAAATATCAAAAGAACGAATGACCCCATTTCAGGGAGGCTGAGTTCCTGGGAAGGAAAACATGAGAACCTTTGACCTACTGCCTATGTGTTTTTATCCTCCTAAATTCCACTTACTTGGCTCTCCTTCTTAGAGTGACGACATCTATCTCTATGACTTGTCAATAATCACTGCTACACAATCTCTCCCTGGGAACCAGAACCCTGGGGAAATGTGATATATATAGACAGGAGGAAGTTACAGAGGGTGACTGAAATGACAGGTACCAAAAAAGAAAGACGAAGAAAACCAGACTCACTGCCATAGAGTCAATGATGACTCCAAGTGACTCCTTATGGGTTTCGGAGATTAACGCTCGACCGGAGTAGAAAGCCCAGTCTTTCTCCTGCCGAGCTGCTAGTGGTTTCAAACTGCAGACCACACGTTTCGCAGGCCAACTCATAACGACTACACCGCAGGGCTCCAAAATGTCAGGTAAAAGGTAAAGAATCATGAAAATGGAGCGTCCTTCAATAGTGATGGGATTTTTGCTTAATTTAAATGTCTAAATGTTTTAAAGGGACTCAGAGGGGACTGGTGGTGAAGTGGTTAAGAATCTAGTTGCTAAAACCTTAACAAAAAGAATTTAGTTGCTAACCAAAAGTCAGCAATTCTAAACGTACCAGCTGCTCCAGGGATTGGTGATGTGCCCCATCGAGACCACAGTCTAGGAATGCATATCAGACCATTCTATCCTGACCTACACGGCCTCTGTGATTTGGAATTCACAAGATCGTATATTACCACCACTACCACCACTACCACAGAAAAGGAAGATCTATTCCTCTATCAGTGTTTACTTATGCAAAGTGGTAAAAGGAAGCAGGGCCCACCTCGGCCATTTTGTTTTTTATTTCTGAAATGAACACGACACCCCTAGTGGCCACAATCTAACCAGCTGGTCTCCTCCTCTCAATTAGAGGCCTTCACGTATTGGGAAAGAAGAAAGATGACTGGAGAGCTGAGGAAACAGCTACAAAAATAGCCACACGGGAAGACTAGATCCAGCAGCGACGGGTTGTGTGTGAAGATGATAAGAGATTGTCAGACACTTTTATTATCCTTTCCTTCAGTCTGGCCTATATACCTTTGAAAGGAGCGCATAGCATGATTGGGAGGTAGCCTTGAAATCAATTGACAGAGCGGGGAAAACATTAATAGCATCTGCAGCCAGAGGACACTGCTCCAGTGAGATTTGTTGTAGGACAGACATGACAGCTCTGTAGCAACATCTTATTGATAGGGGCTTCCTGGGTGTAGGAAGGAAAAGAGAATGGACACTTTGGCAGAAAGTGTTTGCAGCACAAGCAAGAGATTTTGATGGAAGTAACTGGGCAATCGACGTTGGAGTCCACGAGGGAACGTGGACACACTGCTGCTGTGCAGTATGGTCATAGGACAGACACTAGGCTTTTGTAATGGAGGCAGTGTGGAACCTCACCTCCATTTTTAGCCCTGGTTGGATTGCAGGCACCATGGCTGAGTGCTCTGTTTTCCCAGTCAGAATAAAAGGTTCAATGCTAGATTGACTTTAAAAAGACAGTAACATAATAACAGATTAAGGTGAGCTCAATCTATTTGATTGTACCAATGGAATTCATAGACACAAACCCTGTAGTTAGATTCAAGCTATTTGAGTAAGTTCATAATAATATTAATACAAATTTATTTAGAAATTACTGTTAGAATCTATGAGTATTTTATTTCTGAATACACAGACCCATTTTTGGTTTAACTGCTGAATTCATTTTAAGTCTCATGTTCACAGCCTTTGAAATAGTGATTTGATTGTTTTTAAATAGGAAAATTTTATAATATTAGGTCAAACTACATAACCCAATTGAGGATATTTTCTAACATGTTACAATCTCACTTCGCAATAACCTTTATTTGGTAGATTACGTGTGTGTGTGTGTGTGTGTGTATACTGTAGATACTCATGTGTAAACTGAGTTTTTATTTTATTTTTCTTATTTTTTTTAAGCCGAGTTTTTCAGCACATTTTTAATGCAGTTTTGTGGTAAAATTAGGTGTCTCAGCTGATATTTGGCTGTATACACACATGATATATATATATGTATAAGTACATATATATACTTCTTTAAGCCCTCAGTACAATAAGGGGTCTATAAAGAGGGGGTGTTAGAAATGAGGATACACCCACCTTTAAAGATAGTATGGATGCTAATTTGAATTTTTCAGGCCAGGAAATTAGTTATCTGGTATGGGAAATAATGTCATTCATCAGAATTATACATTTTCAAAGTTTAGAATATAAATTAAAGGATCTACATAGCATAAGAAAGCTGATCTTATGATATCCATGGGTAACATGTCATACTACTAGCATAACCAATCAATTACTCCTCATTTTCCAGGAATTAAGTACTTCAAAGTTAGTAATATATAAGAAGAGTTTTGTTTTATGAAAATATGTAAAACATCAATGTGTTTAGTATTCTAATTCTGGGAGGTGTCTGGATGGAATGAAGTGAAAGTCCCATTGAGGTAAGGCAGTCTATTAGATACCATTTTTCTTTATCTAATTTTTAAAGTTTTCTCTCCACTTTTTAAAAAAGTTGGCTTTGTCCCACTTGGATAGCTTTGATGGCTGTTGCTAGGTATAATCTGTGACATCACACATCATTAGAGCGTTCTATTTCAACTAAGATAATTCCACAGGCTCTAATTATTTTCCACCCACCCGGTAGCTTTGTATAACTGAAAATGAGAGAAGCTTATGCGTTCTGGAGCCACACTCCCACTGCGAAGCGATCCTTTCAGTGATCTTGACCGTGGGCCTCAGTTACTGTAATGAAAATGGTGTGAAGAAAGGAATATATACTTCAGCATTATTAAATGAGCCTTACATTCATAAATACACATCAGGTTATTAGAATTGTGCTTGTAGAGATACATATTTGTTCAGTGATAAATGCTGAGTCCAAGTTTATGTTAAACGTATAGAAATGACTAACACACACTAGCTACCTTTTCTCGTGGGATTTGTAGAAAAGGGCAATAAACTGGGTAAATGTAAACACACACGCAAAGTGTATATAAGCGTACGGAGGGCTCTGCGGCTAAATCGGGAGAATGGGACAGCGAGAGTTCGTGTTGAGGAGAGGACCAGGTCAGTCAGAGATGGCTGTGCGGGGAGCCAGTTCTTTTGACCGAAACCTGAATGACTCACACAAGTCAGCTGCTTGACCCATATAGCAAACAGGTGTTCATTTAACTCTGACCTTTCGTGACCCCGTGTTTATCCAAATAGAACGCCGCTAACTCCCCAGAATGGCTGATATTTCAGAAGTAGATTCAGGTTAGCTGAGAGGCGTCGTAACTATTGGCACCTCCAGCCGCTCCACGCCCCGCACCAGGTAGCCTCAATCAGCAGGAAGAGCAACCTCTGAGCCCGGAACTAAGCTGATGAAAACTCGGGGAAGGAGCCAGGTTCACACGTAGGTCAAGCTAGCTGACAGGAATTGAAAAACCATGATGGGTAAAGAAAGTGCCACCAACTCAGAGACTCAGAAGTGGAAGAACCCAAAGCACGAAGTGTTCTGCGGGGTTTTGCTTGCTGCCATGGCTGATTGCTGCAGCAGCGAGGGGACCGCCCAGGTGGTAAGCTGAACCCACCCTGTAGAGGCCATACAGACTCAGAACTTTCCGAAAATACCACGCAGGTTTAGCGTTTACAAAACTGAGATCTATGGATGCTTTATGAGTCTGAGAGATGAATCATTTAGCTGCACTTAATCTGCTTCCCACGTCATTGCAGCCAGCCAGAGGGAACATATGTGGTGAATATTTGTTGACAAAGTGATAGATTGGTCAGTTGGCTAAGTGATTTACTTATGGTGCAAGGCCTTCACAAAGATGCTTAATAAATGTGTAGGTAAGAAAAGAAGGAAGGAATAATGACCAATAGTAATGGCAATAACCAAGGAAATATTTGTCAATAAGTCAATATAGGGGGCAAAATATCACTCATTGGCATCGAGTCAATTTCAACTCTAAGGTTGGAGGAGAAAAATCAAAGGTGAACGAGATGTCACGACTGAATGGCAATTAAACAGTAAGAGAAGCCCACCAAGTGGGACTCGATTTTGAAAATTAATAAGGTTAATGAGACTATATATATATATATCAGGAAAACAACTCTGCAGGTCCAGTAATTGTCTCTAGCTAACAGCACAGATATAAAAGAAACTAAAGAGCCTCTCACTGCCACTGAGTTGATGCTCAGAGTGATCCTCCAGGACAGGATAGAATTGCTTCTGTGCGTTTCTCAGACGATAACTCTTTAGGGGAGCAGGAAACCCCATCTTTCTCCTACAGAGCAGCTGGTGGTTTTGAATTATTGAGAATGCACTTAGAAGCCCAACACATAACCATTACGCCACCAGAGCTCCTGGACTAAAAAGAATACTAGAGCTAAAATACAGAATTTTGGTGAATCAAGACAAGTGATTATCCACCTGTATTTTATTTTTTCCATTCATAGTTGTGTTAGCCATTTTATTGAAAAATATGATGTCCTGGACTAGGTTCCACTGACTAAAACATAATTAATGAACTTCTTCCTATAAGGGGTATGGAAAAAGAACCAGAAATACAGGCGCACGTGCGTGCATGCATGTGCACACACGCAAACACACACATACACACAAACACGCTTATTCTCATTCACATACGTAGTCAGTTACTTGGTTGAAGGGAATCCTAGATAACCCATGAAATAAAAGCACAAACTTCCCAGAACTCCTTCATTTCATTTTATTCTATGCAGAATAAAAGCTGAAGAGTGCCATCATATTTGTTAATTAGGATATTTTTATTGATCTTTGAAGAAGCAAAATAGATACTGGGTTTGGCAGTTGTGTTGCATCTGTGTCCCCTTCAATGAATGTTTACATTATGGTGACAGCGTTTTTCATAAATCTTGAGCACAAATTACTAGGTTATATGCATAATCATTAAAAAACCAGATTCCATTTTTTTAAAACATGACAACCAAAACAGTTGGAAGAAAAGCATAGAAGTTGAAATGTCATTTGCATTGCCTGAAAATTTTTCTTTAATTTGCCTAATAATGTATAACTCAATGCATAAAATCATTCCATATTCTGGCACTCCATGACAGTGGAGGTGCCAAAAAACAGAGTGTCAAGAAATGTTATTAGTTGCCATTGAGTTGGCTCTGATTCATAGTGACCCAACGTAAAAATGAATTAAATACTGCTTGCTCCTTCAACAACCTCAAAGTCAATGTTATGTTTGAGCCCACTGTTACAGCCACCCGGTCAAAGTATCTCTTGATAGTCTTCCTATTTTTGCTGATCCACAACTTTACAAAGCAAGAAAGCCTTTTCCAGGGAATGGCCTTTTCTCATAACGCGTCCCAAACCTAAAATGAATAAATAAATGCAACAGGATTTTTTAAATATAATTTTTATTTATCTTAGATAAATTTAATAATAAATAAAAATCAAATGGCAAAGGTTTTGAAGGTCAAGTTAAGCATTTTTCTATAACAAGGTTATTTTGACATTGCTAAATGGATCAGCCAGATCAGATTAATGATAGTATCAACGGAGAGAACGAGTGCTATTTGTTAAGCACCTTTCTCCCCCAATGCCTTAATTCTACCTGGGAGTGAGAAAAAATAGGGATGACAAGAAAGCCTGGCTTAAACGTGGTCACTGTTTTATGCCTTTTTCGCTTTTCTTTTACTTATTTATTTTTTATTAATTCAATGAGAAGAATTACCAGGGGATGAAAAAACTACTTTTGGACAGTACCCCCTACCCCACACACAAAAATCAATTAATCTTGCTAGAAGAAATTTCAAACAGTTTCAGTGTTAGACATTTCAGGCTATATAAATAATTACATAACATATTATAGCTATTCCTGATATTTTGTATATTCAAATAGGAGGGGCCATTTGTTGTATAACGCCTCTTTAGTCCACTCCTGCCCCTTAGCAAAAAACAACTTCTTCCTCTTCTCAGCACCTTATAATTTAACATTTCAAATAAAAAGTAGGAAAGTCTGACTAAATTTCAAAGCTTTATTAAGTGAGGAATCACGTCTGTTTTTTCTAGACATTCTTATTCATATTAAAGTGAAGTAAATTAAGCCAAAGGGGAATGGGAGGAAGTGATTAAAGATAAGGATGTTAAACAAATGATAGAAAAATGATACCAAAGACAAGTTGAGTCGTGTGTTAAAACCCTAAAGAGCCACATACAGTAGAGCCCGGGTCCTGGGCCGCATCGGGACTCGACATCTCCGGGTCTTGACGTGAAATTTTGCATCGGAGCTCAAACAAAGCATTGGAATCCGACCTGATGCAGGGGATTTTTGTAAACAAAAGCAGTTACTGTTTTGGTCACTCAGTGCTTGTTATTACGCGTTGCTTAAACCTTTTTTGTGGCTGTGTTCCAAGCGTTTTGCTATAATTTTCTTACTTCTTGTACTGTTTTTAGATAGAAAACATGGGTCCTAAGAAAGAGTTCTTTTAAAAAAGAATTATGAAAAGGAACTGGTTAACTGTGTTATGGATATTATTGATGGTAATTTAGTAAACCCTTTTAGAAAACAGTTAAGAAAATGCCAACAGCAGACCACATTACACAGATTTTTTTTTTTTTTTTTTTTTTAGAGACAGCCAGCCAGGTTCTAGTGAGAAAAGGCAAAGAAGGGGAAAACGCCTCAACAGCAGCTACAAGTTGATTACATGGTGGGGGATTCCCCTTCCAAAGAATGACTCTCTCCACACCTCCTGTCCACGTCCGTGTCCACAGATACAGATCCTCATCCATCTCCAGGTATGGGCCATACTTTGGTTGTTAAAAACTTTTTTAATGTGTTTCTTATTTAAATTATATTGTTTAACTCTGCACTTATTTACTTTGAAATTCCTGTGTAATGTTTTCTATAAAAAGACAAGGTCATGGTCAATACTTGGTGGTCGAGAATACAAGGATCCATTTTCAATTATTTCTTATGGGAAAAATTTATTGGAAACTCCACTGCATTGCGTCTTGACCCTCCTTGGATGAATGAGTGTTGAGGTCCAGGGTTCCACCGTAAGTTGAAATACCAAGATACCAAGGTAGTCTGAGGAGCAGCATAGGAGAAAATGTTAAAGTCTGCATTAGGTATTAAAAAATAGTGACAGAGCGACACCATTCTGGAAAAAATGACACCCCTCAGCCTTCTTAATTTTACTCTACAGCAATAATGGTTTCTTTTAGGCCAATGTACTTAGAAAGGAGTTGTAATAGCCTTTCCTGGAACAACTAAACATATATCGAATATATATATTCTATAGATATATATAATACATCATATTACATATGATATATTATATATTCATATATTACATATCATATATTATATATTTATTTATAAACTATATATCTTTTGGTGGTCAACAAAACACCAAGGCCCCATAAAAATCTCCTTAGTACAAGCCCAATATACACATACATGTTTATCTCCCACTCACAGACTGTTTTACAGAAACTGAACATTAGGTCTAGTGCTGAGGGCAGGGGCTTATACAGGAGAGCAGTATTTTCCATATGGAAAGCTCTTCTCTGGCCGCAGTAAAGTGAATGAGACATATCATCATGCAATGTCAGAAAAGCAAGAAAAGAGACAATCCTAAAACCTTTCAGAAAAGAAATAAAAACAGGTAACAAAGACAAAACAACACCAGATTCATGATGGTATTGGACTTCTCCACATATAGCACTTCAATCTAGCAGACAACACAGTGATTTCTTTACAATTCTGAGGGAAAAGGGTTTCTAAATTATAATTTTAAATATTACCATCATATTAATTAAACATGTGGGCAGAAAAGAAAGTGATTTTAATAATGCAAGTTTTAGTAAAATATATCTCGTTTTCCCTTTTTTTCAAGATGATACTGATAGATTTGTACTATCAAAACAAGAGAGTAAACTGAGAAAAGAGTGCTAGTGTCTACTAGATATGGTAATTGAGATATCCGATGCAGGAGAAAGCTAGACTCAGGACCAGGAAGGCAAAGCTGTGCAGTAGGCGTGGGCATGAGTCCACTGGGCACTGACGGAGAGCGGACACTCCGAGAGGTTCTCAGAGAATTGTGAAACTGCTTTGATTCCTGTTTTCATTCAGAGGAGATTATGATTCTATTGGGAAATATGAAACGTAAATGTAATGGAGGTATAATGCATTCATCAGTCTTAATAAATTAAAATATAAATATCAATTAAGCCAACGTTAGCAGATCGCCATCCTGGGACAAGAGAGGAGAGAAATGGAGAAATAAATGTTTGTGTAATACTATCACATGGAGTGAGAGGCGGATCAGAGAAATCGCTTTACAATACGATTGCATCGGAGTTCCTGGGTAGCACAAATGGCAAGTGCTTGCCTGCTAAACAAGGGATTGGTAGTTCGGACCTTAGCAGAGGCAGGTCGAAAGACAGTCCCGGCATCTCCCTTCTAGAGGTCACGGCTATTGAAAGCGCGGTGAAGCATGGTTAGTTTACAACCCGTGAAGGTGGCATGAATCAGAATCAACTTGGCATTCAATTGACTACTGATTAATTATTAGTAGTAATATAATTAATAAAATAATATATTCTTCCTATATATTTCACCAAATCATAACACAGTTTTTAAATGGAGTGGTGAGTGTTAGAGAGGAGGAGCAGATATATTATTAGCGCAAACTCCTTCGCCCGAATAGGACACCGTGAGACTCAAGTGCGGTGGCACAGCTTATTTATCAGGACACCTCTTCTTTTCATCAGAGTCCAAACCCAGGGGTAGCACATACAGTTGTTCAAAAGCAGTGTTTCTGGAATTAAATATTATTCTCACAGTCCTTAGTGGTATCCGTTTATGACAGATATTCAATAAAAATTTGTTAAATGTACAAATTACTAATTCAAAGGGAAGGTGAGGAGAAGCTGATAAGCATGTAATAAGACGCTTGCCCCTTTGGGCATTCTCAAATAGAAAACAATCCGATGTATGGGGGCCAGACAGAGAAAGAAGGACATGGAGGAGGAGAGGATGGGGAAGGTGGAGAGAGGGAGAGAGGAAAGGAAGCTGATGGAGAAAAAGAGACAAATAACTCAATGAATTTATTTAACAAGTATTAAATAATCTGACAATATTATCTCTATCCAACAAAATTTATTTTCCACCTTGTTCTGTTTAGGGCTCCCTTTTCAGATCACTTGTCTGGAATATCAGAAGTACCTGAAGTTAATGACTCCCTAGATGGCATTAAGAATATTTTTAAGCAATTTGCAACCAGATAGAAAATAGATCTATTTCTATCTCTGCTAGAGAAACTGAAATAACAGTTTTATCTTTGTCCTCCTGAAAATAGCTTGTGATATCAAAATTATTCTCTCATTGGACTGAATTGCCTTAACAAATAGGCTGCTCATCATGAACAGGGCAGTGGAAGAAGGGATGACCTTGAAAAATATCCATGACCTGTCTATGTTGACATTACAATTGTGTCATTAAGACAACTAGGCCAACAGTAAAATAACCAAATATGGGCTGGAGACAGGTAATCCATGCAAATATTAATCTGCTGGACCTAGTCCAGTCAATTACTGACACAAGGTTTAGGTGTGTTTAAGAGGGATAAAGGAGATGAAGTATCAGTCTAAGTATGGTAAAAAGAACCGGCTATGTAAAAGGTCTTATTCAACTATTTAAAATTGCAAACTTAAGAGGTAGGTAAAGCTTGGTTTTAAGAAATACAGAAGCTAGAAACAGAAACCTAGAAAGACAGACAGCAAGACATCATTTAAGGGAGTTTGTCAGGAAATGGAGAAGCCAAGACAACTGAGATGGAATTCAAGAGCAAACCTGAAGTTCTAAACTAGCTTATATGAGTTCCAATTCTCGCTGATACAAAGTAAATTACCAGGTGGGGACCTTGACTCAGAAAATGAAATGGAAAGCAAGTCCTTACTGGTGGTGAGGGAGCAGTGAACTAGGCCGATTTCCAAAATTCTAGTGTCTCTTGATGATCGTTCCCCTTTTCAGCAAAGCAAAGGAAGATCATATTGCAATTTCTTTGAGTCTAGAATAGTTTTCATCCTTCTTGGTCCCTCAAAAACTAAAACGAGTTAATGACCAGTTGGAGTTTCTCAAGACTCAAGTGGGATTGCATTGACTTCTAAGAGCACACAAGAGGTTGTTGGCAAGACTCGGGTCAATGGGCCTCTGCTCTCGCTGGTGTTCAGTTCTCACTAGGTGCTCCTCCAGCGTCTTGCTACAAGAGAATCACTACAGGGCAGCTCAGAGTAGGGCAGAATGTTTCCTCACAATGAGAGAGAAAAAGAGGGCAAGCAGGCCAGGGGTTAGTCTTGTATAATCTCCATGGAGAAATGATACCCCGTCCAGTGTACTGAACCATTGAGACAACCTAGAAGCCTGCCTATCACAATAATATATTTCTTTAAAAAATTATGTGTGTTATGTCATTTTCCTGTGGATTTTTAAAAAATATCCTGAGTCAAGATATAAAACAATGTATAAAATTAGGTAAATCTCCAATAAAATAATTTACAAATAAATTTTAAATAAAAATAAATAAACTGAAAAGAAAAAGAACTTCTTTGTTATATGGCTAGACCAGAGCATGTACGCTGGTACAGATAAGAGCTGGAAACACAGGAAATCCATAACTGATAAACTCCTCAGGACCAATAATGAAAGTAGCGATACCAGGAGGGGAAGGAGAAGGTGGGGGGAGAAAAGGGGAAACAATCACAATGATAACCCCCTCCCAAGGGGACAGACAACAGAAAAGTGGGTGAAGGGAGACAACGGTCAGTACAAGACATGGAAAAAATGACAAATTATCAAAGGTTCATGAGGGAGGAAGGGTGGGGGAGGGGGGAAATGAGCTGATATCAAGGGCTCAAGTAGAATGAAAATGTTTTCAAAATGATGATGGCAACATATGTACAAATGTGCTTGACACAATGTATGTACAGATTTTGGTAAGAGCTGTACGATCCCCCAGTAAAATGATTTTAAAATAGTAATAAATAAATAAGAACTACTTTGTTGGATTCTATGTAAATAAATCTGAAAGGTTATGAAATTGATCATTTTTCTTGGAATTTTTGCAATTGGATATTAAAACGAACTGTCTTCATTAAAAAAAATTAGGTAAATCTGCTGCACAAGACCTCTGTAGAGTACTGAAAAACAAGGATGCTATTTTGAGGACAAAGATGTGCTTGACGAAGCCATGGTATTTTTGATTGCCTCATATGAATGGGAAAATTGGACATTGAATAAGGAAGACTGAAGAAGTAATACTAGTAAAGAGTGTTGAAAGTGCTGTGGACTGCGAAAAGTACAGACCAATCTGTCTTGGAAGAAGTATGGCCAAAGGGCCCCTTAGAGGCAAGGACAGGAGAGGTTGTCTTACATAATTTACACTTGTGGTCAGGAGAGACCAGTTCCTGTGAAGGGCATCGTGCTTGGTCAAGTCAAGGGGCAATGAAAATGAGGAAGGCCTTCAAGGAGGTGGATTGAAACAGTGGCTTGAAAAAGGGTCTCACGCACAAGAACAACTGTGAGGATGGTGCAGGACCAGGGACTTGTTTGTTCTGTTGTGTGTATCTGGTTGGTATGGGTTAGAACTGACTCCATAGCTCTTAGCAGCATTATCCTGAGACTTGTTGATCCTGCTTTTCCCCAGAAATCTATCCCTAAACAATACTAGATATGGACTAGCTTAATGCTAGAAGATAGTTATTTTAATTTACAATGTTTTAAGCAAATGAAACTAAAATCAACTAAATAATAGGGTAAGAAAACCGGTTGACACAGTTGCTAAACACTAGAGTGATAACTTGAATGTCAGAGTTCAAACCCTCTGGCCTCCCTAGTAGAGAGAGATGGCATTCCATTTCCATGAAAATTACACCCTAGCAAACTCTATAAAGAAATTCTACTCTCTGCGTATAGGGCACTATAAGGTGAGATCAACTAATTGGTAACAAGTAAATGTGGGGAAGAGTTAAGCAATCTACTCTATGAGGGTTATGTCATCATAAAAAATATAGCTTTGAAATTTTCATAAAACCCTGGGAAACTCTTATTTTAGCATAAGCAAAAATTCAGAATACAATGATTTATGAGCTGTATTTCTTTATCATGACATGTGATTTAAAACTTGCCTAAAACTGGAATAAAACACCCAAATGATTACATTAGAGCAAATAAGAAAAATAATCACTCCTTTTCCTGGATCTATAGTCTCCAAAAATCTCAGACATTGTTAGTGCTTTTGCATTATTTTGTCACGAGAGAAGCAAAGGGCACAGTGAGGGAAAGGAAGGAGAGACTTGTTGGCAATTCAGGGAACAGTTGATCGTTTAAAAGGGGTTCGAGTCAGGGTTTAACTCGCAGCATGGGACAGCCTGATGCTAAGTACACTGGGTTCTTCCTAGAACCCGGCCAACAAGTAGCACAAGGTAGGCAGCAGCTAGAGCTTGGCCTCACAAACGTTGGCCTCGAGCTTCAAACCTGCTCTTTTCTATTGTGATGAAAAATACACCATCTCAATAATTCCCACATGTATTATTTAATTGCATTGCTTACCTTGTTAAATTGTGCACTCTTTCGAGTTTTTTTTATTTCATTCTACCACTATCCCCATAAATAAACGGAATGCCTCCTGAACCAAAGCTGCCCTTCCCCCATCTCTGTCACACCTGTTATTGTGTTGTGTTGTTTGTTGTTGTTGTTGTAAGATACTGTGTAAGAGTTGGTTCCACCTCATGGGAGTGCTCTGCACAAAGGAGAAAACACAACCCACTCCTGTGCGTTCCTCACCATTGTCGTGTTTGAGACCATTGCTGCAGCCTCTGCCTCAATGTGTCTCCCCAACGCTCTTCCTCCTTCCCCCGTGACTGGTCTCTCCTAACACCCTCCCCATCCATCTTATCTGAGCTGAGTACTCACTGACCTTGCTTCGGAGGAGCATTCTGGCCATATTCTAAGACAAGACATGTTTGGTTTTCTGGAAGTCCATGGACTTTTAATAGTTTTTGTGAAAGCCATAATTCAGATCTATGTCTATTTCCACCCATCCAAACTCACTGTCATATTATCGGTTTGATTAACAGTGCCTCCATAGGACAGGCTGGAACCGCCCCGAGAAGTTCTGGGGCTGTGAATCCTCATGGCGGCAGAGCGTCAGATTCCCCTCCTGGGATGACGCACCAGCTCAGATTGCCAAATCATAACCCACTGTTCTACCGGGGCTCCTGCAGTCTCACCCCTGGCAACTACTTGACATTGTTGCCCTCTCTTCTCTTGCTGGTTTCATATGAGGATGATCATGTAATATCTGTCCTTTTGAAAATTACTTATTTCTCTAAGCATGATGCTGTCCAGGTTCATTTATATGACAACATGCATCGGGACTTCTTTTCTTGTTGCCATTTTATTTTGAGAAAGTGGTATTATGTAATCTCAGTTTTATTTTGAAATTGAAACAAGAAAACACCTCTTTTCAGCCATGTTTGAGAGGTACAAAGATGATACCAAACCAAAACAAACTCACCAGTGCGGAGTGGGTGCTGACTCACAGCAACCCACTGAGAAGAAGTCTGCGAAGAGGATTGATTGCCTCTGAGAGCTTCTAAAGCAGCCTGGACGTGTCGCGGACTAGGGACATAGCTGCTAAGCACAAGGTTCCAACCCACCAGTTGCTTCAGGGGAGAAAGACAGAGCTGTTTGCTCCTGTAAAGATTTAAAGTCTCCGAAATCCAAAGGGGCAATTCTCCTCTGTCCTTATAGAATCATTATGAGGTGGAATTGACTTGATAGCTGGGAGCCTGGATTGGTTTCCAGCTTCCCAGGAGCAGACTGTCGCTCCATCTTTCTATGGTGGAGGGCCTGGTGGGCTCAAACCTCTGACCTTCACTGCAGTCCGCAGCTCACTGTTTAACTTGGTTAAAAGGCAGCTCAACTGTGCCACTGGTACTCCTCCTTAGAGACTCCATCCAACGGAAAAACACTGATATTTTTAATATTAATAAAAGTATACATAGCAAGGAAAACTATATTAGAGGGAATAATATTCCAGATATTTAAAACAGGAGAGCTTAAAAGATAGGAAACCCAAATCATTCTCTAATAGTTGGTGTCAAATTAATTTCTGCCTTTATATTATTAGCCTAAGTATTCCAGTTCATCTACAAAATGAAGGGATCTTTCCCCCACAAATAACCTCAAGTCAATCTTCTTTCCATAAGTTGATTATAACTGGAAATGATTTAGCAGTGATCTCACCATAGCTTAAGTCTATTCTAATATGTGACATGCATGAACATTAGAAGACTGATATAATCACTAAAATGAGAAGCATTAATGCCTTCATATTTATTTAAATTTATAAAACCTTAGTGTCCCCAATGTAGATTAGTTAAAATCGGAAACGGTGAATAAAAATGCAATATACATTCTGGCCATAGATAAAAATAATCAAGGATTCTGACTAAAGCGTGACTTAATTCCTTTGTTAGAAATTACAAAATGTGCATTTTTACCAAGTGCTAATTGTACCGAAGGGAATCTGTCCAAACTTTTCTCATCCGGGAGACAGCTAATTCTTACTTCATCAGCACAACACTTCTCTCTGAGGCTTCACGAGAAAACTACACAGTCAACCACATTTTCATCATTACACCAAGTTAAGACAGGATGCTTTTAGCTCTATCCGTGTTTAACAAGGGCATAGTACTATTATGGACAATGCGTTAAAAAAATCAGAACTCTCGTGAAACATTTAAAGGGGACGGCAGCAGATGATGGTGTGCCATTTGGAACAGTCCATATTGACAATCAGAGACCACGAAAGCACTCGGGAAGTTGCATGCTATACACCCCACACGAAGCATTTCAGACCACTCAGGAGATGAAGAGACAGATGAATATGAAGCTTCATTTTCGAGGGAAAAAACATGGTTATAAAAATCCAAGGAGATTGCCTGCTCACCAACTGCTGGACATTTAGTTGGGAACATGTAGCCTTCAATAACAGCCTACACTTTTCAAAACCCTTCTATACTTGACTAATAGGCCAAGGCATGTTTTATCACCTATTTTCTGACGTGGTTATAAGACTCAGTGACCTAAGATGACTTTCATAGGGCCACACAAAAGCAAAGTGGGAGCCCTCTGGTGGCCAGGGTTCTGCCCATGGTCCTGTCTCTGTGGCAACGGGAAGGGCAGTGTACTGAAAGGGGCAGGAAGGGGGCAGCAGAGGGTATCTTTGGCAAAAGCCAGTGCATGTCAAGTGGCTTCTGAGATAATGGCTAAAATCATTTTGAAGAAAATGTTCCATAATTTGGTCCTCTAAACTGTGGGAGGAGCCCGGGTGGCGTGGAGATAGGAGACAAAGGGAAGGGCACGCCGTTGAATTATTATGGAATCCCCTCCTACTTTAGTGAAAGTCACCTATTTTAAAGGCATAGGTTGGCTAAGGAGGTGTCTTCCTGTGATTGAAGTAAGTGAACCGAGGAGTTCTCCTGCCCCTGTCTACAAAGCAGAAGCAAACGCTGAAAACAGAATGGTCAGACTGAAGTGTTACGGCTGATTCTACTGATGGTCAACGTGTGCTGTGCCGGGTACCACTGTACAGAGTAGAGGCACTTCATGGAGAAGGTTTCCGCTGTTGATCTTTCTGTTGAAAGTCTGATGCGTGAAGCCCTGTGCCTTCAGTGAGCCTCAAGCCACTCATAGAAGAAGCATTTCCTTTGTACATGAATGGAATTCCCATTCTAAGGGGCATGGCCTGTTTAATACTTAGTCACTGTGGTGGGCCTCCTGGTATTTCCTCAGTCGTAAGCTGTCTTGTTTACCCTTCCTTCTCTGCCTTCCACTGACTCCCAAACAGGGTAAAGACCATGGGTCTGCTGGAAAGAACACACTACTGCTCTCTTTCATGTCACTGGATTGGATCATTCGTGGGAGATGACATGTGTTTTTCTGTCAGTGAAAGTCATCAAAAATGACTTGAGGACTTGCAGGAAACAAGTATCCTCAGTCAGAAGATAACATATTTATAGGACTACGTTCTGGCCACATCCAAGCCTTTTGGGAGAAAGAAAACCCTGAAAATCTCATGGACACAACTGGAGGTTGCAGACTGCTCATTAGAATACAGAGCATGTCATTTCTGTACTGTTTTTGGCACTGCACAGTGGGAATGCTTTTCTTCCCACTGAACAGATCTATCTCCGGAGCCCTCTTGGAACTGTCAATATAGTCATTATCAATTATGTAATGCAGGGGGGGAGCAAAGATTAATAATTCAGAGCCAAGGCATCACCATGATTTATAATCTTGCATGTAACTGTCTACAGCTAACATTGGGATCCTGTCATTAAAAGGCATTAACTTGAGAAAATTAAAGCTCTGTATTGATTAGCAAACACGTAGAGTTTATTGTGGAGTGATGCCTTAATTTATATTCCAAGCAAGGCTCTAGGTGAATGTCATTAGAGTAGAGACTGCTACCTCCTGAAGTCATCTGGCTCCACAACCTGACAGTAGCTGCAGGTAAGCATCCTGTCTTAATGCTAGAGTGCATTTGGGTTGTAGTGGACAAAAAAAACCCCAACACTGCTTGCACTGGGCAGCAGGGGATGGCGTTGTGATTAGTAACAAAAGAAATCCGATGTTACTTTTTCTTGAACAGGAGCATTCCAGCTAGTCGATTGTGTGGTGGGTGATCTAACGGGAGCATTTCCATTCCTGGACCTGTTGGGGGTAAGTTGCTGTAAACTTTTTCTCTGCTCTTCTTCTACTGCCCCAGTTAACAATTTTCTTCCCTTACTATCAACATTAGAGGAAGCTGTGTAAGTTACTTATCCAAATTATTGAGTGTCTATAGTGGATACCAGAGGTTTGGGACTTTGCTGTGTGATCCCTGGAAAAATTGGATTTGAGTTTTAATTTACATTAACTGTGATAACCAGACTCTCAGCACGAACCTTCAGAAGTATCAAAGAGATTTGAGGGGAACTCAGATAAAGCGAAAGGTGTTTCAAACCCTGCCTCATAGGATATTAGGAAGACATCCCATAGCTTCTAGGTCACAATGAGTTAACAGTGGTCTCAACCTAGCTGTGTATTATTATCATATGGGGAGATTTTAAGGAGTTCTAGTGTCGTAGTAGTTACCTGTTGAGCTGCTAACTGCAAGGTCAGCAGTTCAAAACCACCAGTCAATCCTTGGAAGACTGATGAGGCTTTCTACACCCATAAAAAGTTACAATTTAGTCAACTCAAGGGGTCAGTTCTACCCTGTTCTTTAGGGTCACTATGAGTTGACCGCAAGAGTAAGTGGAGATCTTATAAGATACTTATTGTTGAGCCTCACCCCAGATAATCTAATTTAATTGGTCTGATTACAAAGGAGCCTTGGTGGTGTAGTGGTTAAGCATTGGGATGAGATCAGCAAGGTTGGCAGGCAGCTCAAAGCCACCAGGAGCTCCAGGGGAGAAAGACTTGGCTTTCCACTCCCATAAACAGTTACAGTCTCAGAAATCCACAGGAGGTCTCCATGATTCAGCATTGATTAAATGACAGAGAGAAGTGTAGGGACCAAGTATTGGAGATGAATTTCCCTAGACAATCCTAATGTGTAGCCAATTTTGAGAACTACTGATCATAATCAGTTCAAATTTATGTGAGTAAGTTTTAGATAGAAAGAAGGGGGAGTATGATAATGGCTGAGATCTGGTGTAAACAGAAAAATGAAGCAACAAATAGCATATCACATGGATTACGGTGTATATTTTCTGTGCGAAGTCAGTTTAGATTGACCTTGGCTGGTTAGCACGAGATTCTTAATAGGAATGTGATGGGGTAAGGAAGTACCAGCATGCCTTACTTATACCACACTAGAAAAGACAGTTGCTTGTTTTTGACACCTAGCAGCTAAGGTATAGGGTAGATGATTGCTGAGTTTAGTGGGAATGAGACATGGGCAGACTGGTTACAAAACAGAGCTATAGGATATATGTGTAATCAGAAAATAGGATTTTGCACTGGTGGGGTGAGAAAAGAAAAAAAAACATACCTCTCAAAATGTCTTTGAGAATTTTATATTGGATGTGCATTTCATGGAGACTGGTAAGAAAATGTTCACTGTGCCCCACCCACCTGCTATCTATGCATTCAGACCTGGAAGGAGACAAAATGAGAGGGTGATACTAGGGGAGCTGATATCCAGACATGGTGCAATGTGATAAAAAAAGAGATTAAATGAGTGCTTTCAAGAGCTTAAAACCTCAAAGATAAGCATCTGACAAACAGCATTCAAGGCAAAGAACAATAGATTAAAAAGGTAGCTTTGATAAATTTTCATGCTGAAGAGACAAGAAAAATAAAGAGATAAACCATCTAGAAAGAGCCCAGAGATCTGGCTGCCTATGCACTGCTAATAACTGAAGAGGGACAAAAAAAAGGGAAGAATCTTGATGAATAGAATGGGGACAGCTTTGATGTTCCTGTGGTAGTCAAAGACGAGGGAAAAATATGTACCTGCTACCTTCAAATAAGATATGCAAATTAGGACAAAGTGACATTCTGTGAGGGTTGTGTTTTGGGTTTTTTTCAACAATCTCTGGATCGAAATGAAGGCCTATTTAAATATAAACAAAATGGTTGTTGGTGGACTGCAGGATTCGCGTGAGCACTCTTGATTGTTTAGTTGTGTAGAGTCACACAGTCCAGTTAAAATGCTCAAAGACCCTCCTGATGCCCGCTCTGTCCAAGTATCCCAAATGTGGATCATAGTTGATTTTGTTCACCTTCCAACTCCTGGCACATCCAGCCACCAGAGAACCTCTAGCACTGGCAGAGATGTGAAAAGCAAATGGGTAGCAAACCTTCCTTCAGATTTCCCCTTTGTGATAGCAGTTATAGGGTTTCTTTGCTGTTGTTGTTTTTCAAAAGGAACTCTGGAATCTTACTACCAGTGGGGAAATATAGTGGAGAAGGAAAGGAAAAAAAAGATATGCAATATGGCCCCATCAAATAAGGTATTGCCATCATTTCTTGTGATTAGATTAAAGAAATCTCAGGGCACCACAAAGCAATTTATAGAAAATGCATTTTTATTTACCTGGGGAGAAGTGACTCAGGTTACAACTCCCTGATTCTCGACTTACTGCCTTAAATTTCATTAATAGGACACAATGCTTGGTCTTAACTGCATCGAGCTACGATGTAATGAGATGTGGTATTGACAGGGACATTTCTATTTCAGCAGGTCAGTTGGGAAGAGAACACTTGTTTGGGAGAAAATGTGGTAGGTCTGAATTTGCTTCTAATCCCTGCCTTTGACTCCACGAGTCATACTTCCATGTTATGTGCGGTTTCCCTTGGTCTCCATTGCAAACAGCCTTCTAAGGAGGCTTCTCACCAACCCATATAGTCCAGGAGAAGGAGATATTCGCCAGGATTCTCTTATCATTTCCAAGAGTTTCTTCTGAAGTCTTAAATTAGCTTGATTAGTTCTTAAACAACGATTCCCATGCTCTCATTTGCACAAAAATGATCCAAAAAGAACTGTTAGGAAGGCAGAGGCGGGGCAGGGGGGTTGTTCCTCTCCTGCCTGAAGGACCCCTGCAGCAGGTTGCTGTGGAGGACCAGGCGAGCCTTGGCCAGCCATAAAGACTACTGAGCATGTGCCAATTCAAGCCCCAGGCAGCTGGGGACACCCTGGGTGGCCCAAACTAGGCCCAGGTGGGCTTCATTCAGTCAATGAGGTCGGTCAATCAATACCTTCAACCATACCTCCCATCAAAAGGCCTCAACTACCTGGACCAGGAGACCCCAACTCTCTTCTTTCTCGCCCTTCTGCCCAGCTGTGCTTTGGTCCCTCTGGCCGCAGGCGACCACGTGTGGCTGCGCAGTCCCACAAGGTGGCCCGTGGTCAGTGACAGTGAAAACCTGAAACGTCTTCCGTCCTTTATAAAAACCCACTTGGATCACAACCTAGGCTTCGGCGTGAATTCTTTCTCATGGTAAGCCAAGAACCGAGGTGTTTCCCACCTGAGAAACCTAAAGAAACCATCCAATTGATGTGAACTCAGCTCTGACTTATGGTGCCACCGTGTGTAGTTGAGTAGACCTGTGCTCCGTAGATTTTCGATGACTGAATTTCCAGGAGTAGATTGCAGTCCTCTGAGTAGACTCTCACCTTCCGTTTCTAGGTTAGCAACCAACCACAGGAACCGCTTGTACCATCTAGTGACTGCTTTCTGTAGAGCAGACATGGTGGCCTGAGTTCTGGAGGAAGGAGGAAGAAGGAAGCGCTAGAGCTGGGCCTCCAGGACAGCACTGCGGTGCTGGATCGTTCCACGACAGCCTCTACTCTTTGACCTCCGCCAGACCGTTCCAGGGCAATTAGGCATTCATTTCTCGCAGCTCATTCGAATCAAGCCTCCCTCTCTCTCAATTTAAAGAAAACCTCATGCTCTTGTGATTCCCTTGAGGCCTTTTTCTTTTAGCTATAGATTTCCATCTATAATCTAACCTGCTGTTTCTCTCCTAATCCTTTCCTTTTGCGCTATAAACATTCACTTTTCTTTTATCTTAAACAAACCAGCAAACATACATTTCCCTTCCAGCTGCAGCTCTAGCTCCCTGTGTCCTTCACACGTGCGCGCGCGCGCGCGCACACACACACACACACACACACACACACACACACACACAACCAGAAAGAAGGTTTACTTAAAAATAATCGTTTATAATTTATTTGTCTTCCTTATTCTCCTGGAGGAAAAAAATACCTGGGTTAGCCTCTTTCATTCTATTGATCACAGAAGTACTAGAACGAAAACGGTGGAATTTGGAGTCTAACCGACACAAGCCTCCCTCTCGAGGTGTGTGACTTTGGGAAGGACATTTATCCTTTCTCACCATGAATTCATGTATGCATGTGGAACGTTATAACAACATCTGCCCCACTGGTCATGTTGTTGCTAGTTGCGGTTTAGTTCGCTCTCACACCAGGCGGTACCATGTGCCACAGGGTTGCCTGGTCCTGCACCCTCTTTCTGATGCTGGTATGTTAGAGCCCAGGCTTCCTGGGGATTTCAGTGTCTTCTGACTGAGAAGGCTCCTCTTTCAGCACTCTCTGTATTAATCTTTTGCTGCTGTTCCTGGAGGGTTCATTAACTAATTGATGGAAGTTCATTGCCAGGCCTGTTTTAGTCTGGAAGCTTCCTTAAAACCTGATTTCCAGGGTGACCTTGCAATTTGTTGAAATATAGATGCCATCGTTTCAGCATCCCAGTAGAGCACAGGACACCAACTTACCACACACTGAGCATCACCGAGGTAATAAGAAAGGTCTACCAAGCACCCAAGGCAGGGCCTGGTTGGTGGGAAAAGTATAAGTATCAGTGACTACTTAAACGATATCAGAAAAGATCACTAGAGATCCAACTAATTGCCAACTCCAGTGGAAGGTTTTTAAACCCACTCTTTGGTGAGCTTCTCTTTGACCTTTGGCATTACTGAACATTCCCCGAAACTTCAAATCCTGTAGTTAGCTTCCGAAGGCCACCAGACCCTGGTTCTCATTCTGTCCTGTGACTGTGCCTCTGGATGCGGGGTGCCCCTGGTTCCACTTGCTCTTCTTCTTGTCTTCCTGGCACATTAAAACAATGGTGGGGTTCTTTCCTTTTCATGACTTGATACCTTTCATCTGGCCATTTGCTTGATCTCAGTTGCTACTCTATGTTAATGATTTCCTAACTTTCTAAGGATTGTTGTTCCAAGAGCAGTAGAGGCACACACATACACAACTGCTTACAGGACTTGATTCCCTCAATGACTCATTGTCTACATTCTCTCTTGTTACCAAGTCAACTCTAACTCAAGACACCACATCTGTCGAATTGCAGAGTACCCATAGTTTTAAGTTTAGGGAAACAGATCGCCAGGACTTTCCTCAACAATGCTGCTGGGTAAATTTGATCTGCCACTCATTAAATGATTTGTTGGTACTGCATGGTGCCAGTAAGCCAGTCCTAATTCACAGCAGCAGTATGTACAATAGAAAAACCGCACGGTCCCATGGCATCCTCACCATTGCTATCATTGTAGCCAGGTGCTGCTGTATCTATCCATCATTGAAGGTGTGACCCTCCTCTTTCCCAAGCATGATATCCTTCTCTAGTGACTGACCTTTCCTGATAACATGTCCAAAGTGCAGCAGATAAAACCCCATAATCCACACTTCTAAAAAGTATCCTGGCTTTACTTCTTCCGAGTGGTTTGTTTGTTCTTCTGTCGATGATCTTGTCCATATTCTTCACCAGCACCAAGATCCAAGTGCATCAGTTTTCCTGGAGTCTCCTCATCCCTTGTCCGCGTTCACAGGTATGTGGACCATTGAAAACACCACGGCTGGAGCACAGTGCCTCTCCATCCTCCAGGTGCCGTCTTTGCCAGTAGAATGTGAACTGCTCGTGCCACCCAGGCGCAGCGGCACTTTACAGATCACTACTTCTTTTCCTTTGCCTGCCTATCTCATTTTTAAAATAAGATTCCAATAAAAGATTGGAAATATGTTCGCCTGATTGACTGGCAGATCTAGGCTAATTGCGAAGTTCTCTTGTCCCCAAACCCAGTATTCTTGATTCAGGGCACTGTGATTCACAGTTTACAGCATATGCTTTAGCTAAGTTAGTAAAAGTTGATTCCATGTTTGCTTGTTTTTCTTCTATCATTTGAAACATATCATTAATGCTCTGCTGGCATGACTTTCCTTCACACCTGTGTATTATTTATTTTTGCATAAAATGTGCCATATACCTACTCTAGTTAGACACATGAGGTCTGCAAATATGTTCAATTGTGTGCATGGAAGACTTAGTTTTTTAAGACAAGGCAGTCACTCTTTCTCTTTTACCTTCATTTCTTTCTTCTTCGGCCTCCCACTGCTCACACCCCACCATTCTCATCACTTTGTGAGTGGTAACTTCTCACTTACCCTTGAGGTTGGCAAGCATTTGCAACCTTGCTGTCTTAGATTCCTCTGTCAGGATAACATATTAGTTTTCTACCTCGAGGCAGGAGATGGTTGTATCAGTGGACATCACAGGATTCTGACTCACAGAGGCCCCGTGTGTGCAGAGTGGGCCTCCTCCCAGACGACTCCGGACCTTTTAGAAGAGGACTTCCAGGCTTCTCTTCCAGCACCGCTCTCGCTGTGTTCAACCTGACAACTTTCACCACGTACGTGGCCTTTAAACATCTGTACCACCCCTGGATTCCTGGAGATGCAGGTGGAGTTACAGTGTTGTATCATTCATTTTCCCCTCTTATTATTCTGAAGGATTATTATGTCTTAAAGTGATTAATTTCATATCTCCATTGCTTTTAAAAGATAAGTTAAAAATGGAAAGAACTGTATATGTTACCAGGAATTTGGCTTCTCAGAAACAACGAACAAAACCGGATTTGCAAACCAATCTTTAAGGGCTTCATTGACTTAGCATTGGATAAAGACTGAATGAGGAACTGAAAGCTGATTTTACTCCCTGGGTACCAGTGGATAAAATTTTCAAGCAATGTGCTATATGGAGTATATATTGAAGGAAAAACACAAAACTTCTCCTTTCTTTTTAACCTATGTAGGTGTTTTCACCGCACAACCAAACTGACATATCTATTTTCTTCTTTCACCTAAAAAAGGAAACATCTGAGACTCAAAGCCCATCGGTAGGCAACCAGACACCCCATTACTAAAGGGTTGTGGGGAGGAGATAAGCCGGTCAGGATGCAGGGTAGCTACAATGAAACACATAACTCTCCTCTAGTTCTTAAATGCTCACCTCCCCCTCCCGCCACTATCATAATTCCAATTCTACCTTACAAATCTGGCAAGACCAGAGGATGTACATTAGTACAGATAGCAACTGGAAACACAGGGACTCCAGGACAGATGACTCATTCAGGACCAGTAGTGAGAGTGGTGATGCCTGGAGGGTGGAGGGAATGTGGGGTACAAAGGGGGAACTGATTACAAGAATCTACATATAGCCTCCTACCTGGGGGGTGGACAGCAGAGAAGAGGGCAGGGGGAGACGTCAGACAGTGTAACATATGGCAAAGTAATAATTTATTAATTATGAAGGTTTCATGAGGTGGGGGTAGTGGGGAGGGAAGAGGAAAATGAGCAGCCAATATTAAGGACTCAAGTAGAAGGCAAATGTTTTGAGAATGATGATGGCAACAAATGTACATATGTGCTTGACCCAATGGATGTGTGGATAGTGATAAGAATTGTATGAGCCCCCAATAAAATGATTTTTTTAAAAGGAATCATCTAAGAAGTACCTTGGGAAAGTGGATTTGTGCTCATGGTGGGTGTCTTAAGATAACACAGAGTGATAGTTTTCAGCTTGTTAATCTGCCAGAGCATTTAATAATCACTTAGACTTTGGTTGGTTTTCTGTTATTGTTATGGTTGTTATTTGCCATAGAGTTGGTCTGGGCTCATGGAAACCACTTGTGTGTTAGAGTAGAACTGCTTCTGGAGGTTTTCAAAAGATTCCCAAGCTTGTCTTCCAAGGTGCTTCTGGATGGATTCAAACTGCCAACCCCCCAGCTAGTAATCAACAACTAAATTGTTCAACCACCCATGTGCTTCTTTGCACCTCTTGGTTCTGGTTTATAGGAATTACTGTGTCTTCATGTTAGCCAGGTTTTACTACCAAGCAAACAAAGCAATTGACTCAAATAATATATCTCAGGGACTTTCAACTATGCTCTTATTCCATCTTCCACTCTTAAAAATATTTGGATTATTAAAAATTAATTTTGAGAAGGTGGTTGACAATAGTGACTCATCATTCAATAAATGTTAGACTAATCTTCCAGTGTATTTCCATACACTGTTCTTACTTCATGAAAACATGAGCATAAAATAAAATGGTAACACTTCTAAAAATAAATTAAGTGAGTGGAATGTCCAATCTGTGGTGTGCATCTACATTCTCTTTTAGTTTTAGAAAAAGGAAACTGATGGTTATTTTTACTAGAAAAGTGTTGATCTAGATGCAGAAAAAAACCCACACATGTTCTTTTTGAGTCCGTGGATCATATCTTTACAAAGATACTACCTACCTCATGGGAAACATAAAGCAAGTAGATGCATGAGGTTTATTAGAAAGTATACTTGGGGTGATTTAGATGTGGTTTGTACTTAAACTAGGGGGATGGATGCTGTAACCTTTTAATCTGCCCTCTGTGTCCTAAAATTTTAAGGCATCAGAGTACCGTATACACTCTGATCACTGAAACAGCATTTTCTTGAGTAGAGTACTTGCCAAGGGGGATGGGGGAAGACACGTGCTGATGTTGTTGATGCAAAAATTAACATGTTTTGCTCCAACTTAAAAATCCTAGCGGCTATTTCATTAAAAGTATGATTTAATTATTCATTAGGTATAAGACACTTAACATTTCAATAATTAACTGCTCTAGCAATAGGGGAGAAAAATCTAACTTATTTGTTTATTTCCACCCTTTAAAATGTCTAATTGGACTTGCCATCATCTGCTTCATAATATCCCAGTGTCTACAAATTATCAGAAATTATTTAAGAGCTGAATCCCAAGATAAAGATTTTCTCTTCTTTCCTTTAAATGATCCCTTGGAAATGCCTTCTGTTCACTCTCTCCCTCGGTCATTCTGTCACTCTGTCTCTGTCTCTCTGTCTCACACACACACATGCACAAACACACACACACACACACAGTTATGTCATCATCAAGTAAGGGAACTCCAACTAAAATCCAATTCCTTGATTCAATAGAAACCTCTGCTTAATACGAAGTCACCTATGTATTTTTGTAGTTCACTCAGCCATCAAATGGAGCTCTCTACAGTAAATATGATTCAAAAACTCAATCATTAATTCTATTTAGGCTAAATGTATCATAAATCTAAGAAGAGTAGGACCATTTTCCTCTCTGCTGGGGCTCAAAAAGTGTATTAACTCTTCCAGCCAGTACTGTGAATGATTTATTAATTCAATTTTGGAAAGTAGGACTGTCAGATCATATAAGCACATATTACAAACAGACTATCTTTCCAAAGATATGTATGCCTTAGCTCAATGACTGACAATGCATCATATTGTTGGAATATATTTTTTAATCTATGTGTATTTTTCTGTCTCTCTCTCCCTGGTTACTTTCTCTCTTACGCTCAAGTAATCCATGGTCAATCAACTCCATCGTTTATATTTGAGGCTTAAACTTGTCTCCATTGAGTTGACGTTGACTCATGGTGACACCATGGGACAGGGTAGTCTATAACTCTTTACAGAAAGGCCCACCCTTTCACCCTTGGAGATGTTTGGTGGTTTTAAATTGTGACCTTGCGGTTAGCAGCCCAGCTGATAACCACTACACCACCTGGGACTCTAAATGTAAGTTTAAAGCACCTGGAAGTAAAATATCGCAGTTTCCCAAGCACAGATTTAAAAGTTAGGTAGCCAATACGGGTGGTGGCCATCGTATTAGTCTGGAGCTCTAGTCTAGATTCTAGTCTAGGAGCTTCTGCAAAGGACAAATGCTCTTGGGCAAGCCACTTTATGTGGGTACCCAACTTCAAAGAGAGAGGACAAATTTATATCTGGGGCTCCTTCCAACTCTAACTTTGTATGGACATCTTTTAGAAAATGAGGGAAATACAATGGAATAATGATCATCTCGGCTCAACTGATGACTCCTTTACCGGTATACATAATTAAGCATTCATCTACTAAACAAGATGTTAATAGTTCAAATCCACCCAGCGCTGCTGCCGCCGAAGACAGCCCTGATCTACACCTGAAGGATCACGGTCATCTAGCGCCCCAGGGAGCAGTCCTCCTCTGACCCAAAGGGATTCATCACGAGAAGGAGTGGATTTCACAGCACTGGTACTGTGTGCAACTAAGTAAGTAGTTCATATTGTTGTGAGTGACACAATCACCATGTGAGTTAACCCAGTACTTGAGGGCATCTCAAAGCTTAGTCAAGTTCTTCACAATAATATGCCATAGAAAAGATACGTGGTATTTAACCTTAGAATCCTGATACTAAATAAAGCACCATTAGAAGGCAAATGTGCGCTCGTTTTCTCTCTCTCTCTTTCTTCTCTACGGATAAATAATTACCATTTACTAACTACCCCCTGACAAGTTTTAACTAGGGCTCTTTTCCTAACATTTTACAGTTCTAAACCCTTTTTGAATTCTTTTCTATAAAACTTCAAACACTTTTGCACTCATTTTTATATACAAAGGATTTGGTTTTCATCTCATGGGAACACTGAGAGTTAAAATGTGGAAATTATTTTAATCATGATGGTGATTCATTTCCTACCATACTCAATGCATTATAAATATGGGTAAAATCAAGGGATAATTTTTAAGACCAGAGAGCTGTCTGTAATTTTGCATCATGCTGAAAGTATTTTCACCTGCTTCCTAGTCAAAGTATTTTCAAGGGGAAATGTTTTTTTAACACTTTTTATAGAGGTATATCCATTTCTGGCTTGAACAAAAACTTAGGTTAGATGCAGCTAAATATTAGGTCAGAAAAATAGAGTCATATAGTGAGGACAGAAGAAAACATAATGTTACTAAACTAGAAAAAAACAACCTCAAATTGTTTAATATAAGAAATACTTATCATTTTTTTTAGCAAAAACTGTACCATACTACCTTATGCATGGGAAGTATTTCCGTTGTGAAGCTTGGTTCCACAGTATCCATGAACACTTTTCTGCTGGGGCCTCCCATAGACATCAGACCCAGAACCATTCCCACACATATCATGTCCTCCTCTTAGAAATGCAAATAATGTGGTCAGTTTCTACATGACTGGGGCCTCCTTCAGTGATGACGAAGAAACTTTCAAAGAACAAGAAGACATAGAAACTTCGGTAGAATGTAGCTTCTAAATTTAGAATGCAATATTCCTGATTTTATTCTGCTCTTGGCTTTTTTAAATAAAGACTTTATGTGAGTCATTTTTCTATCAAATGACTGCCCTTATGGTTTTCACAAGCCTTGAAATTATTATCATAGTCCAAATATGAGAACGCTTCAAATGCTTAAAATGAAGACATTTCCTGAACACGTAGCTTTGAAGCAAATTGACTCAACTTCCCCTGAAATGGAGGGTTGTTGAGTTTTTCAGTCACATCGTCTGCTATAGCCCCTGTCACTTAAAATGCAATTTGTAGCTGCGTCGTTGTCAGTGATTTCACTAAGGTTAGTGTCACTCAGTGTCCCCACATGGGTCCCTCTCATCCCAGGTCAGCCAGACTCCTTAGCCATGTTTTTCTCCATTTTATCAGAAAATAATATGTGATAAGAGTAGTCATAAATGCTTAAATGTAATGTCCCTTAGATTATATGAATACTAGTAACAAAATTGCTTTGTAAAATCTTTCCAAATTGAACTACATTACTATTACATTATTAGTAACCAAGTTGAAGCCCTTTTTTCTTTTAATTACTATTTCACACTCGGAAGAGTTATTGAAATAGGTTCACAAATACTCATGACCACAGTGCTGTAGCTAAATCATGAGCAAACTTGACAAAAGTCGTGACTAGCAGCAACGAACACAATAGCACCTGTCTTGTGACACCTGCAGACGAATCCACATGGTTCAGAGTGTCATTGTCATTGGGTACTAATAACAGCTGTGACCATAGAGAGCACATGTCCGAAACACAGCAACCCACAGGCATCCGGATGGTTCTAACTCCTGGCGATCCTGTCTGAGGGTTCTGAGGCTTTCTGAGTCTTTCTGGGAGCAGACAGGCTTGTCTTTCTCCCACAGCCACTAGTGCACTTGAACCGACCGTCTTCCAGTGAGCCATCCGACGCTTACCAGACAGCATGACCAGGGTTGCGAGGGAGCACAGAGGGGCAAAGAGTAAATCTGCAGAGGGTTTCAGCCTTGTTTATATACTGATACATAAAGACTGGGTTTACAAAAAAAGGTGTTGTTGTTATAACTAACTACAGGAATATGATTCATTTAGAAATGATAACTTTCTGCCGGAACACAACACAATAAATTCAGACCTTCATTTTTGGTGTCACACCTCTCTTACAGCGTCACATCATGGGAGATCCACTCTTAATCCCCAAATGACCCAAGGAGAATTGTGTCCATGGCTTTTACCAAAGAAATGCAAAATAGGGATAAAGAAGGGCCCTCCCAGTTAATTTACGCATCTACTTCCCTCCACTTCTTTCAACTGTTACACTTTTTCAGTTTACCCTTCAAGTTTCTTTCCGCATCAACAAGACGTTTTTGGCAATTTGCTTCAGCAGAAATCAGTCCCAATGTCTCCTAGGCAGCTGGTAAGCTTCTCAGACTTTCTGCCATTCTTTGTAAGGACTTGTGTGTGGAATATAAAATGGGGTTAGCAGAGTAGGTGGAAGAAATCTATGAATTTAAGTTCTACTTTTCATTTATGTCTTTTAAAATATAGAACCTGAGCTTTCCGTGAATCCTTCTCCAGGCTTCTTTCTGTCAAAAAGAGCATAAAATAGCAAGTGCTCCCAAACCAAAAATAAACAAACTCCCTGCCAGCCAGTCAAAGCCAACTGAGAGCCACCCCGGAGGACCAAGCAGCAGGGCCCCGGTGGGTTTCTGAGGCAGCAGCTGTTTGCCAGAGGAGAAAGCCTAGTCTTTCTCGTGTGGACACTGCTGGTCTGTGTACCTTGCAGATCTCAGCCAAACACCTGACCAGGGTTCTGCAGCAAACCCTCCGGTCACGTAAATTGTGACCTCTGTCATTTCCTGCAGCTTTATGAGGGGTGTTGGTTTGTAGGTGTCTTGGAATCGATTCTAACTCATGGCAACCCTCTGTATAGCCGAACGAGACCCTGCTTCATCTGATGGCATCCTCATAATCATTGCCATGTGTAAGCCGATCGGCACAACCAAAGTGTCACTCCATCTCATTGTGGGTCTTTGTCACGGACTCTATTTTGCCAAGTATTGTGTACTTTTCCACAGATTAGTTCATCCTTACTAGTAAAACAGACAATATAGATGAGATGAAGGCTCACCGTTCTCACTTCTAAAGAGTATTCTGCCTGTACTGCTTCCCACACATATTTGCTCATAGCAGCCTAGCATGGATTCAATATTCATCACTAATACACTATTTTAATGTGTCATTTTTCTTCACTCTTCTTTTGTTCATTGTCCAGCTTTCACATTAATATGAGGCAATTTAAAATGCTCAAGCAGAAAGCAAATGTTTTGAGAATGATGATGGCAACAAATGTACAATTGTGCTTGACACAATGGATCTATGTGTGGATTGTGATAAGAATTGTACAAGCCCCCAATAAAATGATTGAAATAAATAAATAGACAGCAAAAACAAACCTTAAAAAATTAAAATACCATGACTTAGGCCCAGAATCTTCCTCTTTAAGGTAACATCTTTGCTTTTAATAGTTTAAAATGATGGGTGAGTTTATAATAATATGATTACAGGCATCTCTATGCCCCAGATGCAAAATAGATAATGAAATTCATGTTTCTATCACCTTTCTCTAGGGTTATGAATATTGAACAAATACCTCCAAAGATATTATTCATAAAAAGGAAAACTATATAAAATTGGTTTGCATCCATTGCTAGTGTGTTTCAAATGTTATGTGTTTTTTTCTATTAGAGTTTCAATCACAGACAAGAGTTAAGATAAAATAAATAAAAAGTTAGAAAAGGAGATATTATTTTTCAAAATATCTTTATTCCCGTCACATGTTCAGGTTGATAAACCATAAATGGACACAATTTGATGGATTCAGGGCCTCTTGTACAGCCCCTCCATGACCCTCCCCTAGCCACTGGCACACCCAAAGCAAGAGAGACACTCTACAGACCAATTTCATCCAAACCTCCTGGGTCAACAAATTGAATGGTAAATTTCCATGGAACAGCTTCTAGGGTGATGGTCAGTATTTCCTAATGAACCAGTTATCAGTGAAAATCACCTCTCTTTTGCCCTATTTTGTCATTTATGCTGTCAGAAAGGCAAAAAGGCATAGATTTATATGGAGCTTTTACTACCATTTTCCACTAAGTTGCACTTGGATGAAGTACCTGATTACTTAGGGTCTCAAGAAAGACATGCATCAGGACTGTAGCTTCCACCAAACATATTTAATCTGCATACGAAGTAAATATTATGAGAAGCTGAACTGTGTGGAGAAGAACACCTCGCAGGAGTGGAGACTCATTAATAATCTTCAATATGCAGATAAATAGACTTCCTTGTGGAAAGTAAAGAAGGCATGAAGCACGTTCAGATAAAGATCAAAGACTAAAGCCTTTGGGTTGGATTACATACCAACATAAATGAACAAAAATGCTCACTATTGGACCGATCAATAACATCGTGATAAGTGCAGAAAATATTGATGTGGTCAAGGATTTAGTTTTACTTGGGACCATGTCGATGCCGGTACAAGTAGCAGTCAAGAAATATGAAGATGTATCACTTTCAGTGCATCAGCTTCACAAGACCTCCTGAGAGTGTTTAAAGAGACCGCTTTGAGGAGTAAGGTGAGCCTGACTCAGACATGATATTTCTGATGGTCTCCTATTTATGTGGAAATCGGACAAGGAGTAGTTGATGATGAATTTATGCATTTAGAATATTAAATATACTATGGACTACCAGGAAAACAAATCTTGCAAGATTTGCAAGAAATAAAGCTAGAATGGTCCTGAGAAGTAAGAATGGTGAGATTTTTGTCTCATGTGTTTTGGCCATGTTTCAGGAAGGACCGTTCCTAAAGGGGGTCAGTGGCATAGAGGAAGACCTAGGGACATCAACAATAGGTTCAAATGTAATGACAGTTCTGAGGAAGGCACCGAATCAGGCAGTGTCTCACTCCATTGATTCAAAACTGCCTCGATGGCATGGGAAAACTGGGTCAGTGCTCTAGCAGCTGTGAGCCATCAGTGAACAAAGGGAGCGAGCGTGCTCCCCGGGCTGCTTATAACCGCAGCTCAGTGCCTGGGGTTCAGTCTCCTCCCAATCATGTGGCGCCCTCTCAGGTGCTCTGAACCTAAAGGTGAGCTCTACCTCCTGAAGAAGAGTGATTTGCATGTGAAAGGTAGTATGTCTTCTCTAAGATTTTCACTCCTTGGGAAACTCACTGGAATCACCTTTCTGAGGACAGTAATTAAAAAAGGGTGACATTGTCCACTAGTGTTCCCCCTCATTCAGTGATGGTTTGGTGGTAAAATCATATCGCCCACATGGAAATCAGGATTTCAGTCTCAGCAAAAGTACCTCATTCATGGCTACCAGTCATCAGCCAGTGGTGGCTCATGGGTTGCTGTGATGCTAATAGGATTGCGTGGCACTTTCAGACTAAGATGGACCCAGACAAAAGGCTCCATGATCTGTTTCAGACCCTGGAAGCCCATGAACCACAATGAGCGGGTCTGCAAGAGATCATGCAGATGGTGAAGAACCAAAGGGTTACTCTCAAATGTGCACTGGGTTGACACTCAGGCATTTCTACTGTAGCCAACAAAACTATTCTTCTCAGCAAACACATCATGAAGGAGTAGAGGAGGAGGTCATTTCCATTACACATATGTAAGGTACAGCTGCCCCTGGGGCATCGGCAGTCTCAAGCAAATATTGTTTTCAGATGCCCCCTGTCTACAGAAATGTGGTTAGTCACCTGTCAACTACTTCCTGATGTTCCAAACTCATGTAATCCCCTGAAAGAAGGATTGCTTTTAGGGAAGTGACACAGTAGATGGGGTGACTCGGGCTACACCAGACATTTAGTTGACCCCCACCGGTGGGTAGAGGGATAAGAAGCAATCATCTGTATGCCAAGGGGTCTAAGCTAGAAGCAGGTGCTGCCAAGACAGACTTTGAAAGTTTTGAGGAAGCACTCCCAAGGAAAGGAGATGTAGAGTTAGAGTAACTTCCCCTCCCCCTGCTTTCCTGCGTCTAGCACAGGACTGCTTTGCAATGTCCAACAGAAAATTTTATAATTTTGCATATAGTGTTTGTTTGATTGATATTTAATCAGCATCATATAACAGTGAAAAGGAGAAAATCACTTTATTTGATAACAATCCAGTATCTGAATGTTGTTCACATATTTAAATGGCTATGCTCCCATATGCATGCATATACTTTTCATTGTTTGAGAAAATAACTACTTGCATAAATGACTATCTATGATAAGACTATTTGCAATATGTGTTTCACAAACTAGAAAGGAAATGGCAGACTCGTATCAAATATTTGAGCAACATATGTTGATGTGTAAACTGTTGTAGGAAAACAGGTTATTTTTGCAGAAGTTCAAAAATATTGCAAAGATTATATGTGTTGCTACAGTTTCCAAACTGTTTCATGATAATATATGTTAAATTTGGGTCTTGAATAAATTTCTTTTCCTGTCTATTTTAGAGAATATGCACAAAGAAGTTCCATTTTCAGAAATATGGCAAATAGCATACCTAAGAATCTAATAACAAATTGAAATGTTGGAGAACATAGTAGAATTCTTTTAAAATATATGTTTGAATTTTCAAGGATATAAAATACACTCAAAAGGCCAAATAAAAGAGTGAACATCAGCCTATACAGGGACCTAATAATTCCGCTGGAGATGCAGGAGAGGGTCATGCCAGACTTAGGATCAAAGGGACTTAGATTTCAATGGCTAAGCAGTATCAAGAATAAAGACCTTGAGACTGGATGATATAAAGCAAGAACCAAAAAGCTCCTTGCTGTAAAGCCGGGACTGAAGTCTGTACTCTCAATGAGAGGATGAACTATTTAAAAATCATGTTATTAAGCACAAGACAATATAAATAAAATTTCCTATAATAGTCTGGTTTCCTGATGGAAACAATAATAAAAACAAACAACTCGTTACTACCTCCAAAGGCCAGTGATCCCATAAGGTTACTGTTTAAATATTCCTTATTGTGCTTCCAGACTGTTGTCTTTCTCTTTCTTCCCTAAATCATCCCAATTCAGAATTTCCAATCACTAGACTATTTCTAGAACCGTATGTTAAGAGTTGGCTGCTAACAACAAGGTCAGCAGTTCAAAACCACCAGCCATACCTTGGGAGAAAGATGAGACTTTCTACTCCCATAGAGATGTGCAGTCTTAGAAGCCCACATGGGTAGCTGTCTCCTATCTTGCAGTAGCACTATGAGTCTCAATCATTTTTTCTGAGTCACAATCAATTTTATGGCAATGAGTTTGTTTTCATTTGGAGAATATCTTACAAGCTCTCATTCCTCCTTTAAGTCATCTACATACTAAATTTCTTCCAGGAGTACTTGAAATTTTTACCTGCTGGTTCATTGTCATTTTTCTAACACAGTCTGTTTTACAATTCTGAATGACTTCAAACTGAGCACAATGACTTTTACAGTATGATGTAATCTCAGTTCCTTTGTCTTCTGCCTCTCAATGCCCTTGTTGTTCCACTCTTCCTCAGCAAGACACGCCCATATTCTGATTGTATACCATGTCCGTGTGAATGAACACACCACAGAAATGTTACATTTTATTAATTCAAACGTACATTGGTTCAGTGTTATTTAGATTGAGCTATAAATTAAATGCAATTCAAAATAAAGTATCAAATATGTTTTTCATAGCAGTTTAGAAGAATGGGGCATTAAAATGAAAGAAAGGCTCCTTAATAACCCATGGCATGCAGATGACACAGCCTCGAATTTTGAAAGCCACTAAGACTTGAGCGACTTGGTGATGAAAATCAGAGTGGGTCCTTCAGGTGGATTACCTCACAGCACAAAGAAATAAAAACTCCTCGCACGTGGACCAATAAACGGCATGATAAAGAAGAAAAGGTTGAGGCAATCAAAACTTCATTCTACTCGGGTTCATCACCAAAGTCCATGAGGGCAAGAAATCAAATGCTATATATATTTCATTAGAAAAATCCACTGCACAAGACCCCACGAAAGTATGAAAGAGAAAAGACACCACTTTGAAGACTAAGGTGTGCCTGACCCACGTCATGATATTTTCAGTCACCTCATATGCATATAAATCAATCAATAAGCTCAAATAATATTTGACATGTTTAAATTACATTGCTTTCAAAGAATATTTGATATGCCATGGACTGTCTGAGGAACAGACAAATCTGTCTGGAAAAAAGTACTTGCCTTCCGAAGCAGGGGTGCAAAGACCTCGGCCTGCGTAATTTAGACATCATCGAAAGAGGGATGGGTCCCCGGAGGAGGACATCAGGTTTGGAAAGGTAGAGGCAACAAACAATAGGAAAATGGTAAATAAGGTTGGTTGTCATAGTGACTACAGCAATGAATGATGTTGCGTTGGACTGGGATGGGCCAAGGTTTTCTCTGCTGTACATTGGGTTTCTCTGAGTTGAAACAGACTTCAAACCGTCTAATCACTAACAACAAAAATAAACATGTATTTATAGCATAGATAGGTAGATAAACAGATATACATATATGTGTACTCATGTATGCACATCCACACAAATATATAATTTACAATAATTAGAATCATAACTGTACAAGGAGCCCTGTTGGTGTAGTGGTTACACTTTGGCGAGGGAGGGGCAGTCTGTGGGGTTGGTGGTTTGAAACCCTGGAGAAAGACTGAGCTTTCTTTGCCTGTAAACAGTTTCCGAGTCGGAAACCCACAGGCATTCTCAGTGAGTCAGCATTGACTTGATGGCAGTGAGGGGGCAGATCATACTGTTCATGTTGTTTTGAAACTATTTTTTCATATAAACAGGAACATCTTCCTATATTGACAATACGGATTGAAATTATAATTTTGGTATGTTAATGTTTACTCAATCATTTTCTTGTTCACTTAGATGGCTAACACCTTTTTACCCCTATGAACAACACTGCAATGAATACCACTGTACAATCATATTTGTATATTTCTCCAATCGTTACTCAAATACAGATAAATTATGGAATTTTTGCACGAACATATATGAGTGCTTTACTGACATTGAAAAAATTATTAAATCTTTCTGGAAAGACTGCATTCACACCTACAAACAGTTCGAAGATTGTGCATTTGTCCCAAACTAACACCAGGCACCGAGAAACCCAATCCATTGCTGTCGAGACGTTCTCGACTCTCCACGGGGCAGACTAGAGGGGGAGCTACCCCGGAGCACTCCAAGGCTGGGATCTTTACAGAAGCAGTTGTCACAGTTTTCTCCCTTGGTCCTGCTGGTGGGTTCAGACCACTGACCTTTAGGCTAGGAGCCAGGTATTTAAACCATTGCTCTATGAGGACTCTATCTAAAACCATGCATTAACTTTCAATTTAATACTTGCTTATTGAAAGAAGAAATACGTCTCTCATAACTGTTTGAATTTTGGCACAGTAGTTTAGAAAAACCAGTATCACGAGTACCTACAATCTGGAATGACAAGACTGCAGTCACACCCTTCATCTCTTGTAGTGGAGACCATTGTCAAATGGCATTTCTGTACCCAGACATGGAATTTAATTATTCCTATCAGAAATTAGAGACCTTTTTAAAAAACTAAAATAACTACAAAGCAAAGCATGAACCAGAGGTGTCTCTCCTAGCCCATCCTGTTTCAATGAAACAGCGCAGGCTCTTTCTCAGTCTTTCTCCATGTTCCTACACCTGTGTGCTTCTGAGATTTCTTGTTTTACATGAGTCTCATCCTTGGAACTTGCTCAGTTGGAGAGCGGGCTATGATTAAAAGAAAACGTGGCCCCTCTCACTTGTTGGCTGTGTACGTTTCCTGATCATGTCTGTCTACCTGCTTTAACGATCTCTTCTTAGCAGGTGGGAGAGGGCAAGGATAAACCATGCCACTGTGGACTTCTAGGAGCAGGATCTGTCAATATAATTGGCACCCTTTCTGTCAGAGGATCTCTTAGGAACTGACAAGTAAGAGACACATAATTATCGGGCACAAGTTTCTCCTTGAAAGTAAAACAGAACTTAA
Organism: Tenrec ecaudatus; assembly: GCF_050624435.1. Lineage (NCBI taxonomy): Eukaryota > Metazoa > Chordata > Mammalia > Afrosoricida > Tenrecidae > Tenrec > Tenrec ecaudatus. The sequence continues at coordinate 105,886,205 of NC_134537.1, forward strand.
TAAACATAATGTCCACAGGGTGCAAAGACCAAAGCAGCTCTCTTGGTGTCCTTCAGTGTCCTTCGAAAGCACTTACAACAACTTGCATTCTATCATAAAGTGGCTTCTCAAACAAGGATGAATGATTTATTGCATTTCCAAATTGTCTTCAGGTCGGGTTGTCAGTTGTAACGACTGCTGAGTACCCAGCTGAATCTAACTTTGGGGGAACGAATTGCGCCCTCAAACTTTGGTTCAGTTCTTTGTGTTTCCAGCTCTCACTGCCCTCAACCTCGGAACGCCCTAGTACCCTATGAAGAAAAATAATCATGGGGGCATTCTCTACAGGACAGATGCAAGAGAACCCGGGGGCAGTGTGCCGTGTGGGGCTGCTAAGCTCCTGATGGGCAGCTTGAACCCGTGGGAGAAAGAAGAGGCTTTTTATTCCTGTAAAGATTGACAGTCTCAGAAAGCCCAATGGGACATTCTACTCTGTCCTAGAGGGTCCTATGAGTTGTACTGGACTTGGTGGCAGTGGGTTTGGACTGGAAGATACACGTCGGCATCAACACATTTGAGTAATATCCATTATTAAAAACCAGAACCCAAAAGGGAGATTTTCGTGAAAGGAGTGGAACATTGAGATGCTGCTGTTAGGTGTCCTCAGTCTGCTTCCACACGTTGCAGTCCTATGGGCCACAGCACAAAACACCGCCCAGCCCTATAGCCTCCTCACCATCGTTGTTATGTTGAGCCTATTGTTGCAGTTACTGCGCCAGTCCATCTCGCTTAGGGCCTTCCAATGTTTGCTGAACTCCCACCTCTCCAAGAATGAGTCCTCCTTGGGGACTGGTGTCTCCTGGTAACCGGTCCGCAGTACTTGAAGTCTTCTTGCTTCTAAGGTGCCTTCTAGCTGTAGTTCTCCCAAGACAGCCTGTGGTGTTTTTGGTATTTTTGCCAGCACCATAATTCAGATACATAGATTTTTCTTTGGCATTCCTAAATCTTTGTCCAACTTTCACATGCATCTGAGATGATTGAAAATGCCAAAGCTTTAATCGGACACATTTTAGTCCTCACCGTGGCATCCCTGCTCTTCAACATTTTGAAGAAGCTTCTTACAACAGATCTGCCTGATGCAGGACACCTTTGGGTCTCTGAGTGCTGCTGCTTGTGTGAGCGTTGATGGTGGAGCAAAGCACATGAAATCCCTGACGTCCTGTCTTTTCTCCGGTTATCATGATGTTGTCCAATGGTTCACTGTGAAGGTTTCGGTCTGCTTTACACCGGAGCCGTTTCTACTCGGTCCTATAGGATCTCCATGAGTCAGAATGGACTTCATGGCCGCGGGCGTTACATTGAGTGGAAATCCATGCTGAATACTGCAATCCTTTCAGCAAATGATTCAAGTCCCCCTCGATATCAGCAAGCAAGGTTGTGTCATCTTGCCACGAGTTTAACATATACCAGGTTCTTAATAAGCCTTCCTCCAATTCTGAGACTGCAGTTTTTCTTCATATAGTCCTGCTTCTCAGATTTCTCACTCAGCATATAGATTAGTATGGTGAAATGATACAATCCTGAAACAAATCTTCCTGATTTTAAGCCATGCAGTGTTACTGTGTTCTGTTGGAATGGCTTCTTGGTCCGTGTACTGGAATACAATGCAGTGTTCTGAATTCCCATTCTTCTCAGTGTTATTCATAGTTGGTTATGTTCCACACAGTCTAATACTGATGCACAGTCAATAAAACACCTCTAAACACCTTTCTGGCTTTTTAAGCTTTCAGCCATGATCAGTATGACCTCAGCAATGATTACCTTTGTGTCACTTCCCCTTCTGAATGTAGTATGGGTTTTTGGTAACTCAGAGTCTGTTGCTACCAACATGGTTGAGTGATCATCAGCAAAATTTTACTTGCATGTGGTATTAATGATAGCGCTTAATAATTTATACATTTTTGGTGGTACTTTTTGGGAATGGGTACAAATATGGATCTTTTCTAAGTGGCTGGCCATATAGAATATGTCCAAATTTCTTGGCATAAATCAGTGAATGTTTCCAGTGCTTCATCAGCTTGTTGAAACATCTTACTTGGTATTCAGTCAATTCCAGGGGCCTTGTGTTTCGCTAGCTCCTTGCGCACAGCTTGACTTCAGCACCACTGATGCTTGATCATGTGCTACTTCCTGAAATAGTGGGGTAGCTACCGGCTCTTTCCAGTACAGGTACAGTCTATTCCTTCCAGCTTCTCTTGAGGTTTCCTGTATCATTCAAATCTTGCCTATCTCTTTATCTCTCTCACTGCCACCAAGTTAACGCCACACATAGCCAGTCCAGCAGGGTGGAACTGTCCCCGTGAGTTGCCGGGAGTGTAACTAGTCACAGGAGTAGAAACCCCATCTTTCTCTTGCAGGGCAGCTGGTGGTTTCAAACTGCTGACCTTTCACAGAGAAGCCACACGTGTAACCAGTACACCACGAGGGCTTCGTTTTTGCCGTAAGATCTTCAGGATTTCAGCTGTAGGCTTCCTTTTTTCCTTCATTTCTCCAGTTTGTGATATCCTGAGCACGTTCTTTCCTTTTGACTTTGCACCCTTCTAGGAATTGCCGATTTCTTTACAATACTTTCCTTTGTCTTCTCATCATGCTGCCCTTTGAACTTCTCTGCTCAGCTCTTTTACGTCTTCGTTTGTTCCTTTTGATGCACTCACTCTATATCCGTGTGCAAGTTTCAGAGTCTCCTCTGACATTCACTTTGATCTTTTCTTTTTTTAAACTATGTCTCTTGGACTTCTTCCTTTGCTCCAGGATGATGTTCTTGAGGTCATCCCACAGCACATTAGTGGTCAGAGTGTCAAATCCATTCTTAAGATGTTCTCAGATTCAGGTGGGATATTCTCAAGCTTTAGTGGCCTTCGTTGTCTTGTTTTAATTCTCTTTCATTTCAACCTGAACTTGGATATTGGCAATCGACGGTTTGTTCCACAGTTAGTTCCTGGTATCATTTTATCTGATGATATTGAGCTTCTCCATCATGTCTTCCCACTGCCAATTTTATCTATTTTTATTCCAGCTGGAGTATTCCACATGTAAAGTCGCCTTTTCAGTTGTGGAAGAAAGGCATGGCAATGAAGAAGTCATTTGTCTTGCAAAATTCTCTCGTGTGTTCTACAGCTTCTTTTCTATAATCAGGGTATGTTTTACAATCATTGTTCTGTATTCTAGTTTCCCATTTTTGCATATTTGCCAATAATAGTGCATCATCATAACATGGCTGATCAATTTCAGAAGGAAGAAATTTGTAGAATTCTTCCGTTTCTTCATCACTAGCTTTAGCGGTTGGCACATAAATTTGGATAGCAGATGTATTACACTGTTTTCCTTCTACCTATAGAGATGATTTCCTGTCATAGACCATATTGTACCTCAAGATAGATCTGAAATTTCTTTAATAATGAATTTGTCATTCTCAGAATAGTAAATCCTATGATTGATTCAAAATACTCCATAATAGTCCATTTTAGTTCACTAAAACTTAGGATGCCAATCTTTCAGGCTTTCATTTCATTTCTGAGAACTTCCAATTATCCTAGATTCATACTTCATACATTCTATTTTCTGATTATTGATGGCTGTTTGCAGCTATTTTTCTCATTTTGAGTCATGTCCTATCAACAGTGATCCTGACGTGTTTAATTCAAAGGCTTGAATAATTTCTTACATTCTCTATTCACTCATTCTGAAATAAATTGGTTTTGATTGTTGATTCTATTTTTGTTTAAATTTTATTTCAGCATAAATTATATATGATCACACTGTAAAAGTATACAAGCAGGAAAGAAAGAGTATCTAGTTGAATTATAACTCTCATTCCTAAACTCAAGATATTGAGCTTTGGTGGCATAGTGGTTACATATTGGGCTGTGATTCTCAAGGTCAGCAGTTCCAAACCACCAGCCAGCTCCTTGAAAGAAAAACTTGGCTCTCTCCTCTGGTAAATAAAGTCTCAGAAATTCATAAGAGTAATTCTACACTGTCCTAAAGGGTTGCTATGAATCAGATTCAGCTCTATGGCAGGGGGATTGTTTTGTTTTGGGGGAACAAATGTTATTTTCTTTTATATTCTTCCAGAGGTATTTTATACTACAGAGAGAATTAAGTCTCAAAATACATATGATCAACGAATATTTACTCCTTTATTCCTATTATACAAATATTATAATACCAAATGTACCAGCATGAGTTGTGGTTTTTCTCATAATTACCATATAGGTCTTCCTATATTTGAAGATATGAAGCTCTTCTTGTCATTTTATTTATTTATTTATTTTATATATTATGATTTTATTAAGAGAAATGATGATTAAAATGCACTATTCTAGAATATAGAGTGTCTTTTTATACATAAGATGTAATCTCAAGGCATTTAAAAATTATTGTATCTAAAGAACTATATTCTTTGACTTTTTCTCTTTCTTAGCTAGCAACACTTACTTGTGAATTATTCTTGGTTATTCCTAATATTTTCTTCAAACATTTTATTAGAGACTCATACAACTCTTATCACAATCCATACATACATCAATTTTATAAAGCACATCTGTATATTCATTGCCCTCATCATTTTCAAAGCATTTGCTCTCCACTTAAGCCCTTTGCATCAGGTCCTCTTTTTACCCTCCCTCCCAACTCCCCTCTTCTTGTCATTTTAAAGAGCTGCATATGAGCCCCTGGTAAAATATTTCATAACTTGACCCATCCCTATTAAGGAATATTTAAGTTGTTCTGATTGCTTGCTGTTCAAATATTTTTGTATGACTTTTAAAAAAATGATATAACTTGTTTAGAAATCATGGCCCTTGCATACACTGAGAGAGAGAGAGAGAGAGAGAGAGAGAGATGAGGAACGAAGGTAGAGTCATCATCTCCTCTTAGACTGATTAGAAAATTGAGGTCAATTAGAAAATTGTTGCACTGAAAACTAGAGACGAGCAGATTAATAACACAGTGAGTCACAGATTACCTAGAATAACCCTTGCCATCGATGACGTGCATGCAAACACCACGAAATCATGCACCGGACTGGATTGTTGCCTAAAGAATATTGATGAAGTACTGGAGCTTCACATACAATAATTTGAGATATAAAATCTACGTGGCCCCAGAATTGTGATAGGAGGGCTGCATCCGTGAGTTTTACTTACAAGAGCCTTGCAGATTTTCACCATGAAACTCAAAGAATCTTCTAGCAGGGGGAGAGTAAAAGTAATCGTTTCCTGCTTTCCTTAACAATGCCCTGCCCTCAGAAGAGACTGCTTCTCCAGGCCTTAAGCAACTAGAGATTTTTCAGCTCCTTAACAATACGGATAAAGGAGAGCACCTGGCTCCATTGACCTTTGTTATTTTAACTGGAGAAGAAAATGATCAAACTCCAGTTCCTGTTTATCCTTTGGGGGAAGGAATGGAGATATTCAAATAAAGCCCCACCCTCACTTAGTATTGTAAATGAGAAAAAGAAATACTCAGTCCCAGCCCATGGTATCTTTCTTACTTCACCTCCGAGATATGGGAAAGAAGCTAAGAGGCACTTGTTAAGCTCCAGTCATGAGAGCACAGGCTCACGAAAAGACAGACATAATCCTGAGACGGTGGAGGACTTCCCTCTCTCAGACCCTCCCGCCACACCAACATCACTAGAGCTTTACTTGAAGTTATCACTGAAATAACCTCGTTTCTTCTTACCCGATATATCATGCCTAGTTTTCAAAAAAAATTGTAAGTCAAGCTCAGAGGTGAGAAATACTGTCTAAAGAAACAGAACAAACATTAAAAACACACTCCATTATTGCAGAGATTTTGGAATTACCAGATCAAGAATTTAAAATAATATACTGAGGATACTAATGGGAAAGGTGGGCAGCATACAAAAACAGATGGGTGACCTAAGATAGAAACTATAATAAACAATCATAAAATACGAATAATGATGAAAACACAGCAAAATTCAAGAACGGCAAAGTGTGTACAATGTAACGTGTTATGGAAATACAAGAAGGAGAATAAAAACAAAGAAATTTCCAAACAATTGATCCTGGAAGTTCAGTGGAAAACAGCAGTATCTAGACCCAGGCATCTTATAATCAAACTTCAAAATATCCATGACAAGGACAAAATGTTCCAACAAACCATGGGAAAAAAGAAATTTTCTATTAAAAAGAGAACAAAGATAAGAATTGCATCAGCTTGCCCTCATGAAGGGTTCACTGAAGATGTGCGTGCTATAGCAACATGCAATGAAGAAACTAGATGATGCCCAGCTATCAGAAGGAATAATGTCTGGGCTCTTAAAGGATTGTCTTCAAACAAGCAGATATTTAAGTGAGGTGTCAACTAAGTCTACATGGAATTACATCAGCCTTTTTGATCCAAGAATTGTAATTAATAAATTCCAAATGTAAAGGAGGGAATGGTGTCAGAGCTTACATTGCGAACACCTGGTTTGCAGAAGGCTGTGGATGACAGTGGAAGTCCAAAGTCCATTCGTAGTATCCACACATACTGTGAGTCCTCTGGTGAATCCCATCTGACCATAATAATGGACATGAATACCCTTGTTATCAGAAAGAATATTGAAAAGTTGGTTATGACAGATGTAGTTAGGTGAAAATGTTTTTATCATTTTGCCAATAGAACTGTTAAAAAATTGCATCAGACTTCAGAAACTGTATAAGAAAAGAGAGTATATTACGATATTTAAAATTTTTTAAATCATCATAATACAAAAAACCATCTATAGCTTAGAATCTGTATTCAGATGAATGATGTTTCCAAATTAAAGGAAATATAAAGCTTTTCTAGGAACAAAAAAAGAAGAAAAAAAATCGAGGGAACTTGTAGGCAGTGGACCTTCAATTCCAGAAGCCATAAAAGTTCCTTGGAAAAAAACATGATATAGGATAGTTCTTTCTTTTTAAAAAAATCATTTTATGGGGGGCTTGTACAACTCTTATCACAATCCATCAATCCATCCATCCATTGTGTCAAGCACATTTGTACATTTGTTGTCATTACCATTCTCAAAACATTTGCCTTCTGCTTGAGCCAATACAGGGCATTTCTACACTCAGATCTACATGAAGGTAAGACAAGGGTTAGAAAAGGATTAGTGGGCAAAGTAAAGCTTGCATCCTTTCTATTCTTGGTTGATGTAACAGGTAACAGTTTCTTTTTAAAAAGTAACCGTATCCTGGATGATGGTAGCTTATGAAATAGTGAAATGACTAACAGCAGTGTTAGAAGGAACAGGGGGAACTTACATGTGATACTATTCTTTTTTTTTTTTACAGTTTTTTTTATTGGGGCTGATACAATTCTTTTCACAGTTCATACATATACATACATCAATTGTATAAAGCACATCCATACATTCCCTGCCCCAATCATGCTCAAGGCATTTGCTCTCCACTTAAGCCCCTTGCATCAGGTCCTCTTTCCCCCCCCCCCTCCCTCCCCATTCCCCCCTCCCTCATGTGCCCTTGGTAATTTATACCTCGTTATTTTGTCATATCTTGCCCTATCCGGGGTCTCCCTTCCCCCCTTCTCTGCTGTCCCTCTCCCAGGGAAGAGGTCACATGTGGATCCTTGTAATCAGTTCCCCCTTTCCAACCCACTCACCCTACACTCTCCCAGCCTCGCCCCTCACACCCTTGGTCCTGAAGGTATCGTCCACCCTGGATTCCCTGTACCTCCAACCCTCATATGCACCAGTGTACAGCCTCTGTCCTATCCAGCCCTGCAAGGCAGAATTCGGATCATGGTAGTTGGGGGGAGGAAGCATCCAGGATCTGGGGGAAAGCTGTGTTCTTCATCGATACTACCTCGCACCCTAATTAACCCATCTCCTCTCCTAAACCCCTCTATGAGGGGATCTCCATTGGTCGACACTTGGGCCTTGGGTCTCCACTCTGCACTTCCCCCTTCATTTAATATGATATATATACATATATACACATACATATATACATATACACATATATACACATACATACACACACTTATATCTTTTTTTTTTGCATGATGCCTTATACCTGGTCCCTTGGGCACCTCGTGATCGCACTGGCCGGTGTGCTTCTTCCATGTGGGCTTATTTGCTTCTGAGCTAGATGGCCGCTTGTTCACCTTCAAGCCTTTAAGACCCCAGACACTATCTCTTTTGATAGCCGGGCACCATCAGCTTTCTTCACCACATTTGCTTATGCACCCATTTGTCTTCAGCGATCCTATCATGGAGGTGTGCAGTCAATGATATGATTTTTTGTTCTTTGATGCCTGGTAACTGATCCCTTTGGGACCACTCGATCACACAGGCTGGTGTGTTCTTCCATGTGGACTTTGTTGCTTCTGAGCTAGATGGCCGCTTGTTTATCTTCAAGCCTTAAGACCCCAGTCACTATCTCTTTTGATAGCCGGGCACCATCAGCTTTCTTAACCACATTTACTTGTTCACCCACTTTGGCTCCAGCCGTTGTGTTGGGAGAGTGAGCATCATAGAGTTCCAATTTAATAAAAGAAGGTATTCATGCATTGAGGGAGTGTTTGAGTAGAGGCCCAAGGTCCGTCCGCCACCTTAATACTTGACCTATAAATATAGACACATAGATCTATTTCCCCATCCTCCTATATATATTTGCATGTACATGTCTTTGTCTAGACCTCCATGAATGCCCTTTGACCCCAAGCTCTTTCCTCCATCTCCCTTGACCTTCCTCCTGCCCTACTACCATGCTTCATCGCCACCTGGGCTAGAGTATACCTCTTCTCTAAGCAACCTTACCCTTGATCATTTCCCACCAGGCCTGCCACTCCCCCTTCTCTACCATTTGGGGTCCCATGTTTTTCCCTTGTCCCTGGGTTTGTTAACACCACTTCCTTACCCCCCCTACCCCCCCACCCCAAGTCCCCCCGGAACTGTCGGTCCCGTTGTTTTTCATCCAGATAGTTCATCCAGCCTGTCCTATTCAGACAGACCTGTGGAGTCACTAACATGCACGAAAACTAGACAGAGGAAAACAAAGCAACAGTATACAACCAGACAACAAAACAACCAAAACAAACCACTGAAAAAGAACAGAACAAAACAGTTCACAAGAGAAAAGCTTGTAGTTAGTTCAGGGATCGTTTGCTGGCCCTTAGGAGCATTTTCCAGTCCAGTCTGTTGGGGCACCACGCGATACTATTCTTAAGTATGTTATTTTTTCTGGGTTCTCTAAAGGTGAGAAGAGATGTCTCTTTATATAAATACACCCAGAGAGATTTATTTCAAGGAACTACCTCATGACTACTGGAGCCTTGGTGGGTGTGGTGGTTCCGATTGGCCTCTGATCAGCAAGGCCAGCAGTTCAAACCACCATCAGCTCTGTGAGAGAAAGACTGGGCTTTCTGCTCACTTGAAACCCAGTGTCACTCTGAGTCAGCACTGACTCGATGACTGTGAATTTGATCGTTTTGACCTTGTGCATAATTTGTTCTGCTAAGTTTCAAATACATTCGTGAGATGATGGACTGAATGTTTCTCATGTCCTGGGCGTAGAGGTCAGTCACACTGCCAAGAGAATTCCACTTCTAACTAATTGGCTACCTATGTCAAAGGAAAAATTGGAAGGTACTTATGTAGTGCCTGCCAAATCACGAGCCATCATAGCCATACCCCAAACAAAAAAAAATTTGCTGGCATGGAGTCAATGCTGACTCATAAGAACCCACTGTGGTTTTCTGGGATTGTAACCATTTATGAGAGTAGAAAGCTCAGTCTTCCGCCCACGGAACTGCTGATGGTTTTGAGTTTCTGACCATGCGGGTAACAGCCTAACAAGTCTTCTGTGAGTTTTGTGGTAAAAAAGTGTGGAATGCCACAAAAGGACAGCAATTACATTTGAGAAGTTCTGAACTGGAAACTTGCCTTTATCTTGTCAGATTGCTGCTTCCAGGCAATCCCACAATGATGGTACCTTGTATTCTGTCTGCAGAACACCGAAACATTTCTTCTTTGGGCAATGATAAAGCTTTTCTTTTTCTTCTGTTTTTGCTTGATCTGTGAATAGTTTTAGTTAAAGTCATGGAATACTCATATAAGCTTATTGTTTTAGGACAGATGGCCACATGGCCCTAGCCAGCACATTTTATTGCCAAAGAGCAGAGACTACAAGAGAAGTCCACAAACCATTATTCCAGGGGGTCTGATCAATTGACTATCACCTTTGTGATCCCCATTCAGAGTTCTATTCTAGTCACAGTGACCAGTCAGTGAGTGACTCCATCATTCTTCATATTCGTTGGATCTTCATCTCAGCAGAGTGTGATAGAAAGCACTTGAATGGTTGAATTAATGTATGGTGTTTATTTCAGTGCCACCTGGAAGCAGACAATACTAAACATATGGAAGGAAACTATGAGGTCAGAGGGTTTCTACACAGGCTAGGCTTTTATCATAACAAAGACATGAATCCAAATCCTGGTCTCTACAAAGAAAAGGGCGATATAGATGAAAAGCTACAATCAGTGCGCCACTGTCTTCATCTTATTCCCAGGGCTCTACTTTTAAAACAATAGTATAACACCCTCCTAGCCCTTCCTATAAACAACTCTTTAGATCCCAAACATCAACGGAAGTAGAATCTCAGCTATTTTCATTATTTGATTTCTGAATCATCCCTCTTTGTATTTTCCCAGTTGCCCCTTATTCCAGTATCCATATTTCATGTCCTTAGTGGAAAGTATCATGTAAATGCACCTACAGACTCTCCTCGCATGCATACGCACACTAGAATGCATACTCCATAAGGCAGGAAACTTACCTCTTTTTTCTAGAACTGAGCACATAATAAGGACTTCATAACTATTGCCAAAGAAATACAATCAATGTGCTAGAATGAAATACTTTGTTGCTCTTCTTTGTAGTTATTGTATGTACCACTCAGTCAGTTCTAACTCATGATGACACTATGTACAAGAGAACAGTGCCCAGCCTCGACCGGCCTCACAATGATTACGTTTGAGTCCATTGTCTCAACCATTGTCAGCCTTTGAGAACTCCCCTCATTCTCACTGACCTTCTCTTTTATCAAGGATATCTTTTTCCAGAGACTGGTCTCTTCATTTGGACAATTTTATTTCCAAAACATGAAAATGGATAAGTCACAGCGTAGTGAGTTGTTGGAAAAATAGAGGAGGGCTATTTACGAAACCACAGGGCCTAATTCCTAGAGTGGCTACTGTATTTCACACACGCCAAATAAACCTTGTACTTTTCTACTTTCTTCCATTCTCACTTTTAGAAAGCTCATAAATGTAGTATGTCAGGGGAAATGCAATACTTCGATTATACAACGTATTGATAAAGACTTGAGAATTCTGGACCTTTCTTCTGTTGTTTTTATCACTGACTTACTTTTTAACCACTTGTTAAGGGTTTCCTGAGATTTTCTATTTCATCCTAGACAATATAGGAAGTCTCTCTGTTTCTAGGAATTTATCTATTTAATCAAGGTTATCTAATTTGTTAGTGAATGATAGTTTATAGTGTTTTTTTATGAACTTTTAAAACTTCTCTGGAGTGGAACAAGAGACATCATTGTTGATGTCATATAGATCTTCACTGAAAGTAAAGAGTACCAGAAAGATGTTTACTAGTGTTTTTATGGACTATGTAAAACCATTCAAATGCATGCATCATAACAAATTATCGATAGCCTTTGGAAGAATGGTAATTCCCGAATACTCCATTATGCTCATGCATAACTTGTACATGGATCAAGAGGCAGTTATATAAACAGAACAAGGGAATAACACATCATTTAAAATCAGGAAAGGTGTGAGTCAAGGTTGTATCTGCTCACTATACTGATGCATTCTGTATGATGAGAAACTCATCAAAGGAGCTGGATTGTATGAAGAAGAAAGTGGCAGCAGGATTAAAGAAAGGCTTTGATACAACCTTGCTTGCTTAAAGTGAGGAGGACTTGAAATACTGGTTGATAAAGACTGATTACAGCCTTCAGTAAAAATGAAAATCCTCATAATTGGATCAAAAAATAACACCATGATGAATGGAAAAAAGATTAAAGGTGTCTTACTTGAATCAAAAACTAATGCTCATGGAAGCAGCAGTCAAGAGATTGAAAGATGTGTCTTATTGAGTAAATCTAATGCACAAGACCTCTTTAGAGGGTTGTAAAGCACAAGTGTTACTCTGAGAGTTAGGAAGCTAAGATTACATATAGGTATGGATGATTTAGATATAGATGATATACATAGACAGATATACACACATATATACAAATATTTACTACAGCGTCATTTACAATAAACCCCAAATGAAAATTATCTAAAAGTCTGTAACAGATGAATGGAAAACCCAAAGCAGTATGCACATACATCAGAGTACTACCAAACCGTACAGAGAAATGAAGTCTTGATATGTTGTAATATGATGGAAGCTGAAAGCATCATCTAGCATCCAGTCACAAACAGATATTGAATAAACTCACGTACATGAAATATTTTGAATAAAAAAATATCCAAAATACATTAGTGACTATGAAGGTAGAAAGGACAGCTTACTGCTTAGAGACCCTAAGCTTCTGTTTAGTGATACAAAACCTTGGAAATGCATAGTGGTGACAGTTTCCAACATGATGAACTTAAATAATGTCATTTGTAAGTGTAAATATTGTTAAAAGGCAAATGTTTATATATATATATACATATATATAACTACATTATTAAGAATTGAAAATATCATCAGGGCACTTCAAAGGCTACTGCTGTAATGAAAATGGACACAAAAACCACCTCTATTTTCAAAAATCCAAGTGCTCTCTTTACTGAGAATGATCACACAATCTTCCTTTTACATTCTACGCCACAGCCACTACTTTCTGTTCGAAGGGTAGAATAGAATTCTGCTCTTTCTAATAAGGTTTTTTGACTACATGATCTCAAAAGTGGATTTGTTTTGCTAAATTAAATGTAGCAGGTCACTGAGCCGATAATGTAGTTCTTTAAATGCCATAAAGGAAATAGAATTGGACATGTCTGTAATGGCTGAAAATAACTCACTCGGTCTGCTTGAGAAATTTCTCTACCACATCATACACTCAAACCCATATTCATATCAGGCTGATAAACCACAGTCTGATGCTGGAAACGTGAGAAAGCACCACATCAACAAAGCCATTTTGGGAGGATAAAGGAGTCTTTAACTCACTATGGGTCCCAGGTGTCCTCCCTGAGGTGCTAGTTCAATTTATAATACTTAACCTTTGCCTTCCTTCTTTCCACATACGTACGCAAGTGAGGACAATGCTCCTCTTGCACACACAGGAGCCTGATTTCATAACGCCTTTAGAATGAATTACCCAAGGGTCACTAAATGTGAAATAAGGAGGCGTAGGTTCAAATCCTGACTCTATTCATTACGTAATTAGGACCCTAGGGCAAATTATTATCTAACTTCTCTCAACATAAATCCCTTTTCTAAATAGAGACCACTTGTCTGCAAGTTTTTCGTTCTATGGTAGTTTTTGTGTTTCTGTGGTAATAGAAGCTATGTCACTATTTCAAGTTCCAGCAAGGTCACCAATGTGAACACATTTCAACAAAGCTTAGAGACTAAGAACAGACATCAAAGGAGGAATATGCTATTCACTTTGAAGAAATTAGCCACTGAAAACCTTATGTATAGCATTGAAACATTCTGAGATGCTGCAAACCTCATGACTAGAAGCAGATCATTTTCAGAAATAGTGCTAGAAGATGATCTCTTCTGGTCAGAAAGTTCTCAAAATATGACTGAGTAAAATTCATCATAAGAAAATGGATGGAATAAATCCTGCGGAAGTAATATCTTTGGGAGCTTCAGTTGCTGGGGGGCATTATTCAAAATGAGAACAGATCTACTAATAATCTGAATTTGGAATGTACAAAATATGAATCAAGGAAAATTAGAAGTCTTCAAAAATGTTATAGAATGCACAAAGATTGATGATCCAGACATTAACAAGCTGAAATAGACAGGTATTGAACATTTTTAATAACAAAATCTTATGATTTACTATGTCATGAATCACAAAATCAAGAAGAGTGATGCACTCAGCATCAAAAATACATTTCAAAATCAACCTGGAAGTACACTGCTATCTGTGATGTGATTATATCTATTTACATTCAAGGAAATCAACCCAATATAAATTTTATTCTGATTTATGGACCAAATGCTAAAGCTAGTGATAGAGATATTGAATAATTCTACCAGATTTATTTTAAAAATAGATCAAATATGTAATAAAGATTAATTAATAATTATTGGCAACTGGAGTGTACAAGTGAAGCAAAGAGGAAGGGACAATGATTGGAAAATATGGTCTGGTGATAGAAACAAAGCTGGAGATTGCATGGTAGAATTTCTCAAGACCAATGGTTGGTTCATAGAAAATAACCCTTTTTAACAATACAAGGGGCGACTTTATGCAGGGACTTGTTCAGATAGAATACACAGAAATCAAATTGATTAAATCCGTGAGAAGAGATGGTGAAGAAGCTCAATATCAGAAGCTGAAACAAGGCCAGGGGAAAACTGTAGAACAGACCACCAATTGTTCACAAATAAATTCAGGTTGAAGATGAAGAAAATGAAAACAAGTTCATGAGAGTTGAAATATGAGTTCGATTATCCCACCTGACTTTTGAGGACATCTCAAGAATAGATTTGATGCACTGAACATGACAGAAGACATGATGAGTTGTAGGGTGACATTAAGAATAACGTATATGAAAAAAGCAGAAGGTCATTAAACATACAGGAAAGAAACAGATCAGAACGGATGTCAGAAAAGGCTCTGAAACTTGCTCTTAATCACAGAGTAGCTAAGGAAAATGGAAGAAAGGATGAAGTCACAGAGCTGAAAAGAAAATTTCAAAGGGCAACTTGAAAAGACAAAGTAAAATATTATAGTGAAATGTGCAAAGACCAAGCGTTAGAAAACCAAAAGGCAGACCACCCTCAACATGTTAAAATGAAATAACTAAAGAAAAATTCAAGCCTCAAGTTGCAAATTTGAAAGTATTGATGGATATAATACTGAATGATGCAGGAAGCGTAAATGAAGATGGAAAGAATACACTGAGTCACTGTACCCAAAGAACTGGTTGACAACCAGTCACTCAGTAGGCTCCACATGAGCTACAATCAGTGATACAGAAAGAAGTTCTATCTGCTTTAAAAGCATTAGCCAAAAACTAGACTCCAGAAATTAATTGAATACCAATTGAAATTTTTAATAAGCTGAAGCAGTGGGAGTACTCACTCATATATTCCAGGAAACTGGAAAGGAAGCTACTTGGCCAACTGGAAGAGATCCATATTTTTCCTGTTCTAAAGAAAGGTCACCCAGCACAACGCTCAAATTCTAGAACAATGTCATTGATAACAGATGCAAGTACAATTTTGCTGACGGTCATACAATGTAAGTTGTAACAGTCTATTGACGGGGAAATACCAGGTATTTAAGCTAGATTCAGAAGAGAAAATGACAAAGGGATGTCACTGCTGATATCATATGGATCTTGGTTAAAAGCAGAGAATATCAGGAAGATGTGCATTGTGTTTTATTGATTATTCAATAATCATTCGACTTTGTGGATCATAACAAACTACTGCTAGCCTTGAGAAGAATGGGAATTCCAGAACACCTCACTTTGCTCCTTGGAACTTGTGCATAGATCGAGAGACAATTGTGCAAACACAATGAGGAAGTACTGAAGGTTTAAATGCAAAAAAAAAAATGTAAACCAGGGTTGTATCCTCTTACCATACTAATTCAATATGTATGCTGAGAAAATATTCAGAGAAGCTGGCTGATATGAAGAAGAATGTGGCATCAGCATTGGAGGAAGGCTTATTAATAACCTACAAGAAGCAGATGACACAACCTTGCTTCCTGAAAGTGAGAACTTGAAACACCTGCTGATAAAGTTCAAGGACTTCAGTTTAGACTAGAACTCAATGTAAAGGAGACCAAATTCCTCACAGTTGGACCAATAATTAGCATCATGATAATGAGAAAAGATAGAAGTTGTCGAGGATCTTGTCTGGCTTAGACCAAAGTTAAGGCTCTTAGAAGCGGCGCTCAAGAGATCAAAGGATGCCTTGTCTTCAGTAATGCACAAGGCCTCGTCCAAGTATTGAAAAGCAAGAAAGTTAGTTTGTGCTTAAGGTAACCCATGATATTTTCAGTTACCTCATATACATGTGAAAGTTGGATGCTGCATAAGGAAGACGAAAGAATCAATGCATTAGAATTATGTGCTAACAAAGAATGTTGAAATTACCATGGACTGGTACCGGGAACTGCCAAAAGAACAAACAAATATGTCTTGGAAGAAGTGGAGCCACAATACTTAGAGGTAAAGATGTGGAATCTTCATCTCATGTAATTTGAACACGTCAGAAGATGCCGGTCCCGGGGAAAGGACATCCTGTTTGGTAGAGGGCCAATGAAAAAGAGGATGTCTCTTAACAGTATGTAGTAACATTTTCGGTGCCACAATGTACTCAGTGTACAAAAGAACGTTTCTAAGGGTGGCCCAGAACCAGGCAGTGTTTTGTTAAATTGTGCACGTGGTCACTATGAGTCTAGCCAACTCAAATGCATGTAACAAGAATAACAACAACAAAAACAGGGCAACTTACTTAATTTCTCTGATAATAAGTCACTTTCTGCATACTGCGAATGATCTTGTAGAGAATGAAATAAGAGAAGGTAAAAATAACACAGATCTTAGCAAGGAAACGGAAGTCTCGTTTTTGCTTTCTTTCATCCTAATATCATGTCTGTCTTCAAAGATAAAGGGTCTCTACATAGTTAATGAAAACCTGGGAATTTTGAAATAATAAAATCAATAGCATTCCAAACATTTCAATTAAATGGTCAGGACCACCCTGTTTAAATTTGTAAACCCTTTCTGTGCATATCAATATAAAATCAACATTGTTTTCAAAATCATAATCCATTTCAGCCACATTTATTACCTATTTTTAGGTACCATCAATTCGTGTACTACCTTCCCAATTGTTATGTTTGAACCCAGAGTTGCAGCCACTGTGTCAGTTTTTCCCCTTCGGGATCTTTCTCTTTCTCACCCCACTTCTACTTTCCTGAACATCGTGTCCTTCTCCAGGGCCTCATCTCCCAGTGACATACCCAAACCACAAATAAAAGTACCAATTCATTTTCAGTCTTCCTCATTCAGTGTCTAACTTTCATATGCAGATGAAGCCATAGAAAATACCATGGCTTGGGTCAGGCACACCTTGGTCTTCAAAGTTACATCCTGGCTTCTCAATACTCTAAAGAAGTCTTGGGTGGCAGATTTACCCAATACAATGCGTCTTTTGATGTCTTGACTGCTGCTTCTATGAGCATTGATTGTTGATCAAAGCCAGGAGAAATCCTTGATAATTTCCATCTTTTCTCCATGTATCAGGATGTTAGCCATTGGTTCAGTTATGAGGATTTTATTTTTTTTATATTAAGCTGCAATCTTTGAGTTTCATCAGCATGTGCTTCAAGTCCTCCTCACTTTCAACAAGCAAGGTCGTGTCATCTGCATATGGCAGCCTGTCCCTAAACCTGCCTGCAAGCTTGATGCCATGTCCCTCTTCATATAAGCCAGTGTCTCTAACCATTTGCTCAGCATAGAGATTGATTAAGTATGGTGAGAAAATACAACCGTGACACCCATCTTTCCTGATTTTAAACCATGAATAGCCCCTTGTCCACAAGCCTCTTGTGTATATTCAGGTTACATATAAGCACGATTCAGTGTTCTGGAATTCTCAATCTTCTCGACGCTGCTCATCCAGCTTATAATCAATACAGTCAAATGACTTTTGCAAAGTCAGCAAAACACAAGAGAGCCTTTTCCTGGTATTCTCTACCTTCAGTCCGGATCCACGTGCCAGCAATGTCCTCCCTTGTTCCACGTTCCCTTCGGAAGACAGCTTGCATTTCTGGGCACTCCCTGTCAATGTGCTGTTGAAGCTGTTCTTGAATGACCGTCCGCAACATTTTATTTGCATGTGATAATAATGACATCATTTGATATTTTTCACATTTCGTGGGGTCACCGTTCTTTGGAAAAGGTTCAACTGTGGATCTCTTCAAGTCGGTTTGTCAGGATACTATCTTCCAGATTCCTTGGCATAGGTGAGCACATCCTTCTATTGCTTCATTAGCTTGTTAGAATATTCCAGTTGCTATTCTGTCAATCCTGGAGCCTTTTTATCACTATATACCGCCATCTTTCAGTATTCTGAATTATTTATCAGTTTAAGATATGTTAAGCATGTTTTCTCCTTTTGGTTTTCTAATTCATCTTTGTACATTTCATTATAATAGTTTACTTTGTCTTCTGGAGCTGCCTTTGAAATTTTCTATTCAAATCGATGTATATCAAGAAAGTGGTCCACACTTGTTCCCCCAAATTTCACATCCTATTCATATGCAAACATACATCAGCCTAGCACATTTTCTAAAAGTGCATTCAATATTGAATTTAATATTCTTGACCATCTTCTAAATCAAGTTTGGGTGAGATTCTAGGTGTATTTCATCCACCAGCAAAATTCTTCTCCTGTGAAACCCACAATACAAATGATCTACTATGAAGATATTTTTCCCTATCACAACATTGCATCTGCTCATTTTTGAGTATAGCAAAGAGTGCTCTATAAAAATTTTGTTGGGAAAACTTACCCAATCCACCCTAATACTTCTTTGTTCTGAAGTCTCAAAAATCATTTAAGTGTAATGACATTTAGTGCCTCAAGGAGGCCAAAATACTGTTTTGGCATGGTGTAAATTGAAGCACACAGAATTACTAGAGGGAGGCTTAGAGTGATGAAGACTCTGCTTTCAGAAATGTGTAAACCTACACGAAGGTTATGTTGAGAAAGGATAGTTTCACAATTTGATATCTTTGGTTAATAAAAGTTTCTATTATTTGGTAGTGATACTTTTTGTCTTATATTCATGTGCAGAATTACACCTGACCACAGTTGAGGGGAGAATCATCCAGTTGAGGTGAACTGAAATTACCAACTGAAGAATAGTGTGCTAAATAACTGTTTGTTCTTTTAAGTGAACATATGTTTTATTATCCAGCAATAACAAAATTATGTAGCTGTGGTTACTGTAATTTAATAGTACATATAGAATGGTACAGAAGTGATGCCCTATGACTTTTGAGAAAAACCAATGTTTAGAATAATGTATTGTCTTCTCTAAGATTCCTTCAAGTAGAAGACGCTAGAGTAGCATAGAATCTGGGTCTGTAGTCCTCTGGTTTGTGCTTCACTTTCAAGTTCTACCTCTTTTAGCAACCAACATGTTTGAGTCCCCTGGGAAAAATTGGAAACCGTTTTTGATTCACATCCTCAAAGTATCTGGCTGGCATTTCCATGGAAACCTGTCTGAAAAGTTCTCTTAGGACGTAAGGATTGGTGGAGTAGAAGAAGAAACACTAAACATCATACATTATGTGTTTGCATTGTAAACTTCATCAAATTGAACACAATTGTGAGACTTTATATTTTTAGTTAACTTTCCCATGACTCAGAATCATAGGTGGGCAGTTATCTGGTCTGGAGGGTTTCTGAATCCTTAATTAGGGATAACAACTCCAAAGGTTCCACAGTAGAGTCATAGGGCTATGCTCAACGTTCTTCATAGCAGGCCACCTTGGTGCATTCGACCGTAATGGGAGGAACGTTGGGAAAGATGTGTCGTATACGTTTGAATCCATCAGCATGAAGCAGACAATTAGCATTGGTTATTGATTTGATTTGGGCACACAGTGTGTTAGTTCAGGTTGGCTAGATAAACAAATCTGGAGACGCTCATATATGTATAAGAAAGAGCTTTATATCAAAGAACAAATGTATATTGAGAAAACATCCTAGCCCAGTCTAGGCCAGGTCCATAATTCTGACATTAGCCCATATGTCTGATATTAGTCCATAAATTCCTCTTTAGACTGATGAAGCCTATTCAGTGATGCCAAATGCAGGAAGATCACAGGCTGATGGGTATGGAGTCTTGTGGATTCAGTGGCAGTGAAAGCATCTCAACACTGACACAGGTTTCCATGTGGCTCCTCCAGGTCTCTTGGGTGTCTCAACAGCAGGAAAAGGAAGGGAAAGAAAGGGGAGAGGAGGGGAGAGGAGGGAAGGGGAGGAGAGCCACAGAAGGCCTCCTCTTCTGAGGGCAGAATCAAGAGAAACAAAGTTCCCAGAATTCTCATGAGAAGGCCACACCTACAAGCAGGCTGTGAACTGATTGACAAGCTAGACTCCACCTCTTCAGTCTTGTATCAAGTGGACATGAAATTGTGTAACTCATATACACTGCAACCATACATCTGTCAGATTAGAACTGTGCTCCATATGGTTTTCAGTGGTGTGACTATTTGGAATAAGTTTCTAGGGTTTCTTCCAAGACACCTCTGAATTGATTTTAAAACCCATCATTTGGGTTAGCAGTTGAGTTTATTGAATCATTGCATCACACAGGGACTTCTGAAAGCAGACAGCCTGGAGCATTTACTGGGAAGTCAGAACCTGGGCTCTATCACTACCTTTACATTAACTCACTAGAAAATCCTAGCCAACCCATTTCATTACCTTCTGTCCCAGTTTCCCCGCCTATGAAATATAACCAATAATACTTATTTTAGGAGATACAGCGGATATTCCCCAAAGCAAACCAAACCCACTGTCATTGAATCTATTCCAACTCATAGTGACTCTGTAGGACAGAGTAGAACTGGTTCACAGGGCTTCCAAGATTGAAAACCTTCATGGGAGCAGAAAACCTCATCTTTGTCCTGTGAAATGGTTCATGGATTTGAACCACTGACTTTATGCTTAACATACCAGTCCAATGTTTAACACACTGAACCTCCAGGCTTGCTTTTATTTTTCTACTAAATGATTTTTAAAGTCTTTTTAAAGTTTTGAGATTAAAAACTAAGATCAAATATAAGATTATGTTATTTAAAAAAATAAAAACCATCTACAAATATAAAGCTAATGAGGACTATGGTTATAATTGTAAGAACTGCTAAAGACAAAATGGGTGCACAAGCAAATGTGGTGAAGACAGTTGATAATGCCCGGCTGTTAGAAGATATAGCATCTGGCGCCTTAAAGACTTGAAGTTCAACAAGCAGCCATCTAGCAGGGAAGCAACAAAGCCCACATGGAAGAAGCACAGCAGCCTGTGTGATCACGAGGTGCTGAAGGGATCAGGTATCAGGCATTGGAAGAGCCCAAACAAGCAATTATATTGATGTGAATGAGGAGGGTTGACGTGAAGACCCAGGGTCCATCTGTAGACAGTTGACATTCCCTCACAGAAGGGTGACAAGAAAGGAATGAGTCAGCCAGGGTACAGCATAGCACCGATGAAACACAGAACATTCCTCTAGCTCTGTAATGCTTCCACCCCACCCCAATATCATGACCCCCGCTCTACTTTACAAATCTGGCTAATGCATTAGTATAGAGAAGAGACCTCCACACAGAATCCAGGACAGATAAATCCATCAGAAACAGTACTGGGAGTAGCAATACCATCAGGGTAGGGGGAAGGTGGAGGGAGAAGGGGGAGAAAAGAGGAACTGATTGCAATGATTAATGTATAACCCCTCCCCCAGGGTGACGAACAACAGAAACATGGGTGGAGGGACACAGCAGATAGTGTAAGATTTGAAAATAACAATAACTTATATATTTTTTTCTTTTTAAAATCATTTGATTGGGGGCTCATACAACTCTTATCACAATCCATACATCCATCCATTGTGTCAAGCATATTTGTACATTTGTGGCCCTCATCATTCTCAAAACAATTTCTACTTGAGCCCTTGGCATCAGCTCCTCATTTTCCCCTCCCTCCCCACACCCACTACACAAACCCTTGATAATTTATAAATTATTATTATTATTTTGTCATGTCTCACACTGTCTGACATCTCCCTTCACCCACTTTTCTGTTGTTTGTCCCCCAGGAAGGAGGCTTGTGATCGGTTCCTCCTTTATATCCCACCTCCCCCTTAACCTCCTGGAATCACTACTCTCATTATTGGTCCGGAGGGGTTTCTCTGTCCTGAATTCCTGTGTTTCCAGTTCTTTCTTATCTGTACCAGTGTACATTCTCTGGTCTAGCCAGATTTGTAAGGTAGAATTGGGATCACAATAGGGGGTTCAGGGAGGAAGCATTAAAGGGCTAGAGGAAAGTTGTATGGACTGACACAGGGACTGCAACCATGGGCTCACATGGGACAATTGTGAGGAGGGAAAGGACCAGCTAGTGTTTCATTAGATTATACTGACTCAATGGCACCTGACAATAACACCATTATTCTGTCCTTGCACAAACCCTACATTTCTCAGCATGTTCTAAGTTCTTTTTATGTGAAAATTGAAAGCCCCACTTGAGTCAATGTTAATTTCTAAAGATGATGTAACCTGAACCCTGTTTTGTTAGCTGAAGATCACAAAATACACAAGATCGGCTGAAGAATAAACTAAAGGAAAAAAATATTGTCATTAAAAATAATAGCAACATGTACAGAATTTAAGGTTGAATAAAAAGGAGTAAAACGTAAAAGTCGGAAAGGGAGAGAGACAGATAATGAGAATGAGAAGTTTAATTTTGTTTCCATCCTGAGGCTGAAATCTGATCATTTATTGAATTGAGGATTTATTATATAAAACAACATTGCAGGAAATCTGTTTGAGTAAAATCGTGTTTTTTTGTACAAGCAAGACCTTTCTATCTTACTCACAAAAATAAATATCAAAGATCCAGTGTTTTAAAACATTGAAAGTTCTTTAGTATTGTTAGAAATTCATTTCATTATTTCACTATTAATAATCAAAAAGAAATATGTCCTTAGGCAGATAAGGTGCAAAGATAATACTACCTTTTATTTTCTTTTTCCTAAGTCATCGTCTAAGAAGTGTTAGGAAAAAAGAAAAAAGCTGTAGAAAACATAGTAAGCAAGTATTTTACCAAAAATGGAATTAAATGTTAATGTCAATTTATTTTTTATTTGTACAATCTGTGTAGATCATACAAATGAACTTTAAAAATCACAACAAATCACAGATAGCAGTGTGAGGAAGAATAATTTCACAACACTTTATTTTGCTCAAACAGAACCTACACATAAATCAAGTTGCTGGCATTTGAACAGAACAAGGGAGTATTCCATGATTTAAAACCAGTAAAGGTATGTGTCAGGCTTGTGTACTTTCACCATAAGACTTGCTCAAACTTTATGCTAAGTAAATAATTTGAGAAAGTGGACAATATGAGCAAGAACAGGGCATTAGAATCAGACTCTAATACCTGCATTATGCAGATAACACAATCTTACTTACTGAAAACAAGGAGAACTTAAAGCTCTGCCTGATTAAGATGAAATGCCACACCCTTTTCTGTGGGCTACACTTCCACAATGACTCTCACAACTGGACCAATAAGTAACATCAATGATTTTCTTTTTCTTGGATCCACAATCAGCACTCATTGAAGCAGAAGTCAAGAAATTAAATGACATGTTTCATTGAACAAATCTGCTGCCCAAGACCTATGTAAAGTGTAAAACAGCAAAGATGTCACTTAGAAGTTTGAGAAGGAAGGGTGAGTGCAGAGTGGAGACTCAAAGCTCATCTGTAGGCAACTGGACACCCCCTTACAGAAGGGCCTCAGGGAGGAGATGAGCCAGTCAGGGTGCAGGGTAGCAACGATGAAACATATAACTTTCCTCTAATTATTAAATACTCCCCCCCCACTATCATGATCCCAGTTCTACCTTACAAATCTGGCTAGACCAGAGGATGTACACTGGTACAGATAGCAACTAGAAACACAGGGAATCCAGGACAGATGACCCCTCCAGGACCAGTGGTGAGAGTGGCAATGCCTGGAGGGTGGAGGGAATGTCGGGTAGAAAGGGGGAACCGATTACAAGAATCTACCTAGAGCCTCCTCCCTGGGGGATGGACAGCAGAGAAGAGGACTTGGGGGAGACATTGAACAGTGTAACATATGAAAAAATAACAATAATTTATGAATTATGAAGGGTTCATGAAGGAGGGAGTGTGGGGAGGGAGGAGGAAAATGAGGAGCTGATATTAAGGTCTCAAGTAGAAGGCAACTGTTTTGAGAATGATCATGGCAACACATGTTCAAATGTGCTTGACACCATGGATGTATGTCTGGTTTGTGCTACGAATTGTATGAGGCCCCAATAAAATGATTTAAAAAACAAAGTTTGAGAAGGTTGCCTGCCCCAAAGCCATATCTTCCATCACTAGATATACGTGTGCTGTAGGAAACATAAGGCTGTCTACTTCAGTAAAGCCTTAAAATCTAGAAAACCAAGAGTCACTTCTCCTCTTCCTTATTGGGTTGCTCTGTGTACGAATCAGCTCTACGACAGTGAGTTTGAATTTATTTGTTGTGAAATCTGGACAATGAATAAGTAAAACCAAAGAAAACTTGATACCTCTAAATCATGGTATTAGCAGAAAATTGAAAGTACCATGGGCCACCAGAAAAACAAACACATCTTGTTTGGAAGACATACAGTCAAAATACTTAGGAAGGAGGATGACAAGACTTTGTCTGATGAACTTTGAGCATCAAATCAAGAATGAGCAGTCCTTGCAGATGGACACCCTGCTCATCTAGGTGTCAGTGAACAGAGGAAGACCTTCACCAAGATGGACTTGTGCGGTAGCCACAGCGATGGGTTCAAACATAGCAGCGATTCTGAAGACGGCTCAGCACAGGTAGTGTTTCATTCGGTTATACATAAAGGTGCTTGATTTGCTTCATAACAACACTGTGAGTGGAAAAAAACTAGAGGACATCAAATAGCAAGTACAATAGTAGACGCTCTCTCAAATGATGAAAAAACATAGCCCATTTATCCTGACTTAGTATCTTAGATTTTCTGCTCCCATAAAGAGTCATGGTTTCAGAAACTCGCAGGGTCAGTTTTACACTGCCCGGTAGGGTCACTATGGGTCTCCATCACCTCAGTGGCAGTGAGTTTGGTTTTCTAAAGTCTCTTAGGGCTGCAGTTATAGAAGTACCCAAGTGGATGGTACCAGTTCTAGAGGAAAACTCTTGTGTGCTCTTGGGAAGAGAAACCATCTGAAGTTCTCAAGCATTGTTCTCAGTTTTCCTTGGAGTTCTCCATAGAGCATCTCTATACTCCTCTCTTCACACTTGCTTATCTCTGGGCCTAATCTGATAGGTGTGTATCATATGAGTGTAGCATAGATCTTAACCCTAACACCACACACACAAATATAATGATTAGGATTAAGATATATTCTACACTGATATGGCCTTCTTAACAAAGAAAGAAAATTTTAATATTCAAGTGGGATTATGTATACATGCACAGGGGTTACGATTCTAATACATACTGTAGGGTGGAACATAATTAAATCCACAACAAACCATAAAGATATAGAATAAGTGATAGAATAGGGTATATGTGTGTGCCAAGGTTCCGATCCAAAATGTGGTAGCTGAGGTTATCTGTAAATATTGAAACCTTACAGAATTTTAGGGTTCTGCATTATTTTTTGATATGAAAAGATGATATTTTCCTGAAATACAGAGGAAATGCTCCATGGACAAGGAAGATTAAATAGCATGAAGCACAACAAATAAATATGTTTAGGAAGAAGATTTTGCCGTTATCACTAATTATTATGAGAGGTAGTCTGTGAATGTCTCTTTGACTCTTCAAATTTATTTTATTTAGAAATATATATATATTTAAATCATTCAATATCTAACCCACATACATGTAAAAAGTGGCAAAATATAATGCTACAAAAATATTATGTTATAAAGAAGCATGACATAATACAATGTTTAAAAAGTTGTTCATCAAGTTAAGTATAGTGTCTCCACCTATTGTAGATAAACAGATTCAAACTTTAAATATTAGGGCTTTGTTCTTTTACCTAATATTAACTTTTCTCCATTCTTACCCTTCACAGGGAGAGAGCATATTAATATTTTCATAGTTTAGGACAAGTGTTTTTCTTTCACTCATGAGCAGATATCATGAATAAAACCATAATCGATTGTTTCTAACTAATTTTCCCCTCTGTTCAGTCCATATTTTTTCATGAAAACTATCTTTGTTTTATTTTCCAATAATTTTTTAATTTGGTCCCCCCATTTCTACCACTGTAGCACATATTAGACTACCTTAAGGACAAAAAAAATCAGAGTATCTTAGCAACAACAAAAATTTTTGATTAGTATTTAATTATGAGTATGGCATGACATTTTCTCAGAGGCGAGTTAGTGGATGAGATGTGCTTTTTTGGATCCCAAGACAACCAAACCGAGTAAATATTCTCCCCAAAAGTCCAATTGGTCGATGATAAATGAGATTTGCTAATTATTATAATGAAACCACAAGATTCAGCTTATCAATGCATTGGAAAAGTCATCTTTCCCCAAATCTGATAGCTATTTGACATGCCAAGTAGAGTCCATAAGACTTTCCCTTGTAGATCTGCCTTTTTGCTGAGGACACAAAATGCATCAGTGGCTGTCAGGCAAGAATACAGTGCAGCTCCAGCTTCGTGAGGATTTACATCCCGGGGGTCAGCCTAGCCAGACTCAGAAGTGGAATACAAAAGAGCACTTCAAGGGCAGATTCTCATCAGACGCATTCCCTGAGTCTGACAGAAAGAACACTCTCCAAGACTTCCAGAGGAAAGAGATACATGCAATATGTCTAATATGATAGGGGTGGGGGTTGAAGAGAAGCTGAATGATTATGGGCAAACCCCATGTGATACAGGGTGTGGTTTATCTGGTGGGTCTATTTCAATCGGCTACCGTTTAGAGAAGAAATGATACCTAACAGCATTCTAGATTGAACAGAGGCATTGCAGGAAAAAGTGAATTCACAATGTATCAGAGTGATTTTGAAGACATTTGAGTTTTTAAAGTAAGCCTGAATGTGGATCTATCTGAACTAGGTCTGATTTGCAATACCACCACTTTAACTAGCGTATACAATAGATGACAAATAATTGTTCCTGTACTTCTGCTTTCTCCTCCATGGCATGAAAAGTATGTGTTTCTCTTTGTTGTTTTTTGCTCCTGTGCTTGTTACCCACCTGAGATAGTTAAAGTTTATTGTGCCAACCTGGCTGATAAATACCTGTGTGGTTAATTGAAGGGCAGAGAGATAAATGGCTCCATAAGCCTTGCCTTTCTAGTTCTCGGCGCTCTTGCTTTGTGATGGTCAGACCAGGCTGCAGCTGCCTGAGCCAGTTCCCTGCTTCATCTTGCAAGGATCACTTCCTGCAAGACATCCCTGAGGAGAAGTCACATGGACCTACCCTGATGCAACCCTGAATGCTGGAGCAGCTGTGCGGAGACCCCTGCCAGTGCTGAGATGCTTACGCGTTCACTGATTCGGCTTTCCTCCTGCAGTTGGTGTCATAGTGTGTGTTTTGTGAGATGGAGGAGGACTTTGTGGATCGATGTCAGACATATGGGTTAATGTTGGACTTGTGGTCTTGGGCAGCACTGGGTTGGGATGTTTTCTTTATGTGCACTTTACCTATATATAAAACTCTCTTATACATATGAGTTTCTATGGACTTGTTTGTGTAATGTACCCAGACTAACACACAGCTCAAAGGTCAGTACAAGGACTGAAGTGAATCTGTAAACCAGTTTGTACTTTGAGAAACACTTTACCTGTATTGGTATTATCATTAAGAACAACAGCAACATTAGAGAAAAACCACGGTGAAAGATTGATGAATTCCTAACAGACATTCAAACCCATCTCCCAAATACCAATTAATCAGAATAGCATGGCTGGCTTTTCCTTCCAGGAGAAAGGCTAACAATTTTTCACCTCTCTTATTCTTTCATTGAGACCAGAAATTTCACTGCTACTGTTAACAAAGATCAGAGTCTTAGCTAATTCTGTTGTCCAAGGAGTCTTTGAGATAGTTAGTGATTTAAAGTGTAACGTAAGACAGTCTCAATCCCTGTACCAGAAATGTTGCTGACAGATGTGAAATTGGGTCTTGAGGCTCACATAAGGTAGGTACAAAGAAAAGACGGTATTCATCAGGCCCCCTTCAACTGTATTCCTCGGGGGCTCAAAACCTTAGATCATGTTTAGGACACAAGGGCTATTCTTCATGGCTCCTCCTACAAGTCCCACCAAAGGACGTGGCACTGACAGCTAAGGAGTCTCAGGACATCCTTACATTCATACAAGGGGACTTCAAAAATATGTGGGAAATTTCCATTTTTTCAAAATTCTATTTTTTCTTGAAGGCTTTTAAAACCTGCCCATGCATTTCTTCTGTGGGCTCAGAACATTTCTAATCAGTTAGAGGCTACTTAAACACAGGTATTTGTGGTTCGGTGGTAACTGGCTTGCCTTTAATGTGGGAGAGCCAGTTCAGTTCTTGGCACCTCGATTAAAGTCCCTCATGCGCAGCCATGCCTGTCTGTCAGTGGAGGCTCACCTGTTGCTAGAATGCTGAGTAGATTTTAGTGAAATTCTGCATGAAAATAGGATAGAAAGAGACAGCTAGTGTTCTGCTTCAGAAAGGCAGCCAATGAAAACCCCATGGCTGCCATTGGTCCAATCTGTCCCTGAGTACAGGGACGGCATGAACGAGGGTGTGTGCTATTCCATTGTGCACAGGGATGTCCCAAGTCCAGAGCCAACTCATATCAAGAAAAGAACTGTGCATGGGTGAGGTAGGGTAGGGAACGCTCAGTTCATTAAAAGGTTGTTCTCATCTAGCTCAGAAGCAACAAAGCCCACATGGAAAAAGCACACCCGTCTGTGGGACCATGAGGTGTCTGTGGGATCAGGGATCAAGCATCTAAGACCAAGAATAAAGCCATACCTAAGGTGAATGGGAGAGGGGGACCATGAAGTGGAGACCCAATGCTCATCTGTAGACAATTGGACATCTCCTCGCAGAGGGGACACAGGGAAGAGATGAACCATTCAGGGTGCAGTATAGCACCGATAAAACACGCAACTTTCCTCTAGCTCTTTTGTGCTTCCTTTCCCCCACTATCATGACCTCAATCCTCCCTTACAAATCAGATTAGACCAGAACATACACACTGCTACAGATAAGAGCCTGCAACACAGGGAATCCAGGATAGATAAATCCCTCAGGGCCAACAAGGAGAGTGGAGACACCAGGAGGATTAGGGGAGGATGGGGGCAGAAAGGGAGAATCAATCACAAGGATCAATCTAGAACTCCCTTCCCAGGGTGACAAATAACAGAAAAGTAGGAGGGGGGAGACAGAGGAGGATGTAAGACATAGAAAAAATAATCTATAACTTATCGAGGGATCATGAGGGAGGGCGGACAGTGGAGGGAGGGGTGAGAAATGGGGAGCTGATATCAGAGGCTCAAGTGGGAAGAGAATGCTTTGAAAATGATGAAGGCAGCATATATTCAAATGTTCTTGACACATTGGAGGAATGTATGGATTGTGATAAGCGATTAAGAGCCCCCATTAAAAGTATTTAAAATAAAGAAAAAAAACTGTGCTGCTCAGCAGCAGGCTTAGTTAGTACAATCGATCTTTCGAGGTGTAAGCTCTTGCCGCCAGCTTTGGCTCAGCTGCTACATTGCCATGTCCTCCATCTTCCCTGGTGAGGAAGGGCCGTGAGGGGAAAGGAAGGTTGCTGCTTCATTGATGGTATTGTCAAGGTCAATGCCAAGCTGAAGAACCACAGTAAAACCTGTAGACCAAAAAATAAAAACAAGTATTATTGAGCCTGTTTTTATTGAACATGTTGGTATTTTATTAAATGTGAAACCTGAAACTAATTTTTACTTTTTTAAAATATTGCACGAAACTCTCATTTGTCTAGATTACTATGTTTTTTTGGCAGCCCACTGTTTTCTGTACTCAGAGCAAATGTCTACCTCACCTCCCTCTAGTCTCAGCCTAGAGTCAAGGTCTGTCCTCAGAGGAAAAGGCCTGGGATGAAATGAAGTGCAGATTCCTGCTAGTAAACCCCCAAACCTTTCAAATTCAGATGATTGGGCACCTCCTCAAAGAACCACAGCAGGCTGGAATAGGTAGTGTCCTCTCACAGGATGCTATCGTCTCTTGAGGGTAGTGGGGGGAGATTCCAGAGACAGAGGTAAGGAGGAAACCTTACATCCAGGGCCCATATCACACCTGACTCTGGTACTAATAGAACCCCTTCCCCGGACAAAGCTGATGCCCTGCCATCTTCCTCTGGAGTTATCTCACTACTTCTGTGAATCTCCTCTCAGAGTTCTGGCTTTGCGCACTTCCTGAACCTACTGCCAGCCAGCCGGGGTCCAAGTCTCGTGCTAACTACAGTTGCTTTCATTCCTGCTGCTCACGTGACCCAGCCATGCCCTAGAGCAGCCACCTAGCTCTAAGCCGGGCTTGTAATAAGAATTAACATACCATATTGCTGCTCCTCTCCTTGCCTCTTGCCGCAGAGAGGCAGCAAACTGAGAATGAAAAGTATCGCTTGAAAGCTACACCTCACTTCAAAAAGGCACATGTTAACAAACTCTAATCTCTTCTAACCCCTGCCAGGAGGAGAGGTTCTGATAATACATGCAAGGCCACATCTCTCTCTCTCAGTTAATTCCCTCTTTCCCCAAACCAGGAGACAGGTTGCTATAATTCAGGTTCCTCTAAAGGCACCTGGAAGCCCAGTTATGTTGCTGATACAATAACATCCATAGAGCTCACTGATATAACTACTATGCAGACAGCAAAAGACCTATGATGAGGGCTTGGAGTCTGCAGGGCCCCTTGTCCCAGATCACTCCTCCTTGACTTGCTCTTCTATTTCTCCTTCTCTTTCTGCCTCTCTGTACATCTCTAAAAGTCTTAATTTGTGAGAAAGCAGAAAGTACATATCATTCCAGTTTGGGGCACACTTGAGCTGCCAGATCTGATTTCTCTAGGAGATGTGGGAGATTGAAGAAAGAACTGTGGTTGAAGATTAGATTTATTTTTCTGCATGTGTCCCAACCCTTGACACAGTGCCCAGCAGTCTGCAGCTAACCTACTATCCTCAACAGAACTGGAGGAATCCTATTGGCTCTGAGAGTTGGGAGGCAGAATCTTTCAGAGTCGGGTCAGACCTTCCCTGCTGGCTTGTCAACTCTTTCAGCATCACTCATAACAAGCACTGTGCATCCCTGAAGAAAGCAGTGGGAAGAAGGCGGTGGGAGATCTTTGGGAGGCAGAATGTGCTAGACCTGGCGCAGAAGGACTTCTAAATACCGTTTAGTTTATGATTTTATTCGCTTCTTCTCCCTCGAACCCCCAATGTCATCATCAGAATTCACTGGTCAGAGCATATTTCGAGTACTTCCAACAGCTCCAATGCTCTCTAGCATCAGTCTGAAAGTACTTTTCCATTCTCCATTGATAACTACTTCCTCTTGGAAAATAATGATTGTTTGTCAGTTATTAAAGTCTCAGCATAAGATGTTGGAAGATTTTATTTGGATAGGGAAAAAGCAGAAAATGTAAAATATGAAAGCCATTATATGTGTATGTGCATATATACACACATACATGTAATTTTGGCATCATTTGAAAACATTAACATCATTTGTAGATATAGAGCATAGATGATTTATAGATAGATAGATAGATAGATAGATAGATAGATAGATAGATAGATAGATAGATAGACAGATAGCATTGGAAAGTCAAACGGTAGTGCAAGGATCGGTTTTGTTGCTCTTTATTCTCTCTTTGGGTATTGCAATGGGGTGGGGGTTGGGACACAAGTAGTGTTATTTACAAAATAAATTAAGAAACCAACAAGCAAATATGAAAACAGAATCCTTTCCCAAGAAGAAACTAAATATCCAATAGAGTATTTGGAAAATAATAGAAGAGAAGCAAAACAAACAACAATCCAATGGGGATAGCATAAACCTGAGATTGTCAGTGCTAGAAGCCTAGAGTGGAGATCAATAGCTGCCCTCAAGTTGATTCCCATCCATGGTGACTTTACACAACTGGACACCATGTCACCCGGTCTTACACTATCCTCACAATAATCAGCATGTTTCAGTCCATTATTATGGCCATTCATCTCCCAAGAGTCTCCCTCACCTTTTCTGTCCCTTTGTTTCAACATACATGATGCCCTTCTTTAGCAATTAACCTCTCCTGATGTGTTGACTGTGAGTGAGTTGTGCAATGTTCTGGTGTGAGCCCGATGGCTCTCAAAGTCTAATTTTCAGAAAGGGATCACCAGGCCTTTGCCCTTGTTCTCTTTAGTCTGAAACCTCCACTGAAACCCACCCACCCTAAATGGCCCTGCGAGTATTTGAAAAGCCACTGGCATAAGCTCCTGCAGAATAGCAATACACTAGCCACCAGCCACAAGATGACAAGTTGATAGATAGTTGGTATGAATATAGTATTGATAGTTGGTATGAATATCGTATGAGGACGTCCTTATTTGTTCCTACTCCTCAATATGAGTTTTCTTGCTAAAATGTTCCCTAACTTTGGAGTCTTTTTACCCAAATACTATGCCAGTTTTCAGGAAATCTGACTTGGACCCAGAGGCTCCGCCTTTCCTTCTCATCCTGCCAGCTGCAGGTGAGGCCTGGCAAGAGCACTTCATTGTCTCTTCCTGCCTTGGGATTCAGCGTAGCTTTGTGTCCTGCCAAGGTTAAATAAATTGTGCTCTAGATAGAATATCTGAAAATTACACTTGTACAGCAACTCTATGGCTCACGTTGATCTGATTTTGTATGAACCCAAAGGTTGCGGGCTCTAAGGAAAAGGGCACTTCAGGGCATGTATTACCAAGAGCTGTGGTCTGGAAACAGGCAAAATTGCATTGGTCTGGCTTCTCGTTTTAGGAGAGTGCACTTCCTCAGTGGACACAAGTCTTCCTATACACTTTTCAGTGTGTGAGTACGTGGTATGAGTGTTTGTATGCCTTATGTTTTTTGTTAGCTTGAGGAAGCATTGGATTCTTCTGAAACCAAATTTGAGATACCCATATTCCTCTTCAGTTTTCATCTTGAAAACCAAGTACCAGTAAGAGATTTCTGACAGTCCTCCCAAGAGACTGAAATGGAAATAACGCATGATTTTTTTCAAGATAATTGGCTTCCAAATACACCCCCTACCCCTCTTTTGCTATATCTTGACAACTCCTTTGGGAATCGCATAGGAAAACAACTTGGGGCTCCCTGAAAGTGTGATGTGCGGCAGAAAGCCAGTTCATGGGAAATAATCTCCTAGGAATCGGTTTGTGCTCCACTTCGGCTACTTTGTATGGGTAGAAATTCACTTGTTGTGAGCTGCTGTGGAGTCTGCTCTTACATGAGGTGGCTCCAGGTGCAGCAGAAAGAAGCACTGGCTGGCCCTGCAGCATCTTCAGGGTCTTCCAGTTCTCGCCTGATGCACCATTGGAATTTGCCCACCTGAGGTGACCGACTGGTATTTGAAATACTCCTGGCTTGTTTCCAGCATCATAGCAATAAGTTCACCACCACAGTAGGACAATCTGACAGATGAGTAGCAAAGAAATTCACTAGGTCTTCTAAGATTTTTTTAATGATTCATTTGCATTTTATTATATCACCAAGGGAAAAAACAGAAGTTGTCTGGTTTTCTTCACACCAACCAATAATTTCACATTTTAAAGTTTGGGATGTATTCCATAATGAGCTGAATCAAAAATCTATTTGAAAAATATATATTTATATAAAAAAAAGATTCAGGTTGTTTGCACCTGAACATCAATTGATAGGTTTCTTCTGTCTTTGATTCCATGTTGCTGGAAAAAGTTTAACCAAGCTTGCATGCTAATTTGTCCTTAGTTGCAAGTATAATAGGCAACTTCATACTTTGCCTAATAAAAAGATAACCTTCTTGGACACAATCAGAATGCAACAGTTATTCAGAAGCAACATCCTACCCCAATACTGTCCGTTTTGAGCCATCAGCGTGAAAATCCTGGATAAGGTTGAGAAGATGTTGCTAGGAATCGATTAAGAATTCCACAATACTATTTTGCTTAAGTATTTTTTGCACCATTGATTGATTTTTTAAAATCTATGTTTACTTTTCCTTCTGTTCAAAGTGTTCTGTATAAAGACATCGACTCAAGACTGTCATTTTGAGTCTTCTTGTTTCACCTTGTAGGATGCTCACAAATCCCACCTTTTTTGTTTTGCCTTAAATTCATTAGAAGCATTGCTTTGTCATAGATTCATACGCAGGTGCTCTGGCTGTTTGGAGATCATGGGAAAGGCTTGTTTGTATGGCCCGGAGTGTGGCTGTCGTATTAGAAGTGGCGCTGATGCTTCTCCACTCCTGGTCACGTCCATCTGTTCTATTCCACTTGTTTCCATTGGGTATTCCACGGGTGTCTGAGGATTTGCAGTGCTGGCTGCTGAACCTCTTCCCCAGAAATCCCCAAGAGAAAATTTGACCGAGTTGACAGGTGTTCGTGGGCTGCCAATAAATCTTCGAGGAGATCGGATTTTTGGTTCAAAGGAAAACTTTTCTTTCACACTTTCAAGTACAGATGGAGCCACATAAGTAAAACCCAACAGAGGCTTAAAAGGAGGCTCTACCTTCCAAGCCAGAAGTTCTTCCCAGTTAATGTGTCTAAAGAATGGATGTGCCTGAACTTCTCCAGCATCCCCAGGACCAGCTCCAAGACGAGAAGCAGCGTTTCTTTTTAGCAGCATTGTAAGCAGATCTCTGGCTTCTTGTGTGAGGTAGGGAGGCAAATTGAGCTTACACTTGAGGATTTTGTCAATCGTCTTCTTTCTATTCTCCCCAGTGAATGGCGGTGCTCCAGTCAGCATGTCATACATTAATGCTCCCAAACTCCACCAATCCACTGCTCAGTTATGGCCACTTCTCATCAAGATTTCAGGGGCCATGTATTCTATTGTTCCACAAAACGTATGTGTGACTGTTCCATCATGAATAGATTCTTTGCATAGTCCAAAGGCTGTTAGTTTCACATGACCTTGGTGATTAAGCATGATATTCTCCGGCTTCAGGTCTCTGTAAATGATCCCCTTTTGATGCAAATGCCCAAAGCCATGGAGATTTCTGCCAAGTAAAAGCAAGCTGTGTCTCCCATAAATATTCGCTCTCTTTCTAACTGCATAAAAGTTCTCCTCCGCTGAGAAACTCAAGGGTGAGGTAGGGTTTTCCACCAGTCTGAAAGGCACAAATTAAATTCATAATGCAGGGATGTTTTACTTCCTCCAGAATATTCCGTTCTGCTTTCCTATGAGCTGTATCTTTAGCATTTCTTATTAGCATTGCCTTTTTAAGCACCTTCATGGCAAATATTTTCCCAGTATTTGTTCCTGTTACTTTTCGTACTTGTGAAACCTTTCCATATCCCCCTTTACCAAGTACTCGAAGTAGCTCAAAACATTCTAGTCTGATTTTTTTTTCTGGCCCTCTGTTCACACTAGTTTCTGAGATTTCAAATTTATCACAATGTTCCATGCCAAGTTCATATGATCCAACTGCCCCATGATCCATGCTTTCATTTAACTGACCCCCCTCCTCCAGCTCATCCTCAGAGCCCGCGTCCTCTGGCTGGTCCAGGTCTATGTCAAACACGCCAGCCATGTCCTCAGCTTCCAGGTCTTGGACATCCGGCGCTGAGTCAAAGCCGTCCCGCCTCCGGCGTCGCCTCATGGGCCCGGACCGCCGCAACCAGTGCCGCCGCCATAACCGGCTGCTTTGGCTTAGTGCGACTGTGCCCCGGCCCCGGACTCTTCTAAGATCGTTTTATACTGACCTTAACCTTTTGGATTCCCTTCTTGCCCCAATCTGCTCTACTTCCCTGAAGCTGCTCCTTTATACCAAGTTCAAACTACATACATTGGATCCTCAATTCAAAAGCTCTTCCTGTATCTTATTTATCCTAAGATACTATTTTCCCACAGGTTTTTTATATGCTATAAAGTGAGTTGTTCACAATGTGTATTCAGAAAGTCACAATACACCTAACTCACCCATTTAATAAATAATTTGATCACATATACTTGTGGCATTGGTCTAGTTTCTGAGAAAACACATTATATAAAAGATCATATAATACTCCTGCAAGTAAAAACTGGGAGGAGTAAAAAAAATTCTGAGACAAGTAAATAAGCAACAATATCAAATTTTCTAAATGCTGTAACTGAAAGGGCCATGCACTGCAAAGTGACCGGGAAAGAGAAGATTTTCTGAGAGAATTTTTAAAGGTTCCAACATTAGATTCAACAGTGAAAGAAAGCCTCTCTGGAAAGATAACATTTTAACTGAGACATTCACAATGAAGATCAATGAGCCATGAAAGGCCAGCTGAGGCCAGCAGAACACAGGCAAAGGCACAGAGCTAAGAAGCATTGAGAATGTTGGGGCAGGAAGCATGTGTCTCTGATTGTAACACCTCGGGCTATATATAAAGGTGCGATGGGACAGGGTTAGAAAATGTTGAACTTTGTATGTCACAGTGAGGAATGTTGATTTTTTTTCTAAATATAATGAGAAAATATTCCAGTTGGGTATATTAATCAATGGGCATGCCCATGGTGTGTTGAAATCAATGCCTCTGGTACACATGCATCTAGGCCAGCTCAAGAAGTTCCCACTTTCCTCTTCTGGCTTCATCTAGACCTAGCAACTCCCCCTGACTGCCACAAAGGGAAACCTGCAAAGGAAACGGCTGTGAGATGCATAAGCCAACATTTGGGTCTGTCTCCGCTTCTATTTAGCTTGTTTGGTCATTTCATCCAATGTTGCCAAATGCTCTTAAAATCTCATTTTTATTGCTCAGTTTCACAGAGCATCCCCTTCACCTGAGGAGCTGGAATGCTTCAGGGTAGATGTTATTGGATACTTTTGTCAATGATCATAAAAAGTGATTGTTTAACTATCAGAGAAGAAGCCAGCATTTCCAGTAAGATAATAAAGAAAGCCAATAAAAGGCCCGGATGCGGATAATAGGGAATTCATGTCCTAAAACAGTCCCCTTTCTAGGCATTACTGCTGGCCGGCTGTCAGGTAGCCACGGAGCAAGAGGACGCAACTCAACTTGGAGAAAATCCTCACCAACGAAGAGCAGCGACAAATGGAGGAACACTAGAGTAAATTCAGAATCAGAACACTGAACTTTCATTCTGTGTCCTGCCAGATATACACATGCCAATGGATGAGAGTGAGGTATGAGAGCCGAATAGTACAGAAGTTGTGGATTTGGGCTTTATAGTCACTGTGTTAGTCTGGGTACATTAGAGAAACAAATCCATAGAAACTCATATGTATAAGAGAGAGTTTTATATAAAGGGTAAGTGCACATCAAGAAAACAGCCCAACCCAGTGCTGACCAAGCCCACAAGTCAAATATTAGCCCTTATGTCCAACACCAATCCACAAAGTCCTCCTTCATCCCCCAAAACACATGTTATGACTCTGACAACAGAAGGAAAGCTGAGTCAGTGAACATGTAAGCATCTCAGTGCTGGCAGGGGTCTCCACGCGGCTGCTCCAGCACCCAGGGCTGCATTAGGGTAGGTCCATGTGGCTTCTCCTCAGGGATGTCTTGCAGGAAGTGAGCGTTGCTGGCTGAAACTGGGAACTGGCTCAGGCAGCTGCACCCTGTTCCAACCATCAGAAAGCAAGAGACCCAAGAATTAGAAAGGCAAGGCTCACTGAGCCATTTACCCCTCTGCCCTTCAATTAATTGCACATGTGTTTATCGGCCAGGGTGCTACAATAAACTATCTCAGTCACACAGAACCAAGTTTACCTAGTCACTTACCCAATGTTTAACAGCAATATAGCCGTCTTGCCTTGCATGGTTCCTCATCTCAGCAAATGGTGCCTTCATACTTCCAGGTGGTTACAGTCACCCTTGATTCCTCTCTTCAAATACAAATCTGTCAATCTATTATCTCAGACTGTATCTTTAATATATATCTCCAAGCCAACTACTTCACACCATTTCCATTGACTCTATCATGGTCCAAGCTACCATTAGCCCTTGCTAGATTAGGTCAAGAGCATCCAAACTGAATTCTCCCCCGGGCTTTTTAAGTGAAGTTCCAAAAAGTTACGAAGGTGAGATTAATCTCTTGCCCCTGGAGCATGGACTGCACTTACTGACTCATTTCCAAAGACTAAGAAGGGAAAGGGACAAAGTAGTAAGTCATGAAAAGTAATAAGTTTACAATGGAGAAACTGGCAGGCACTACCTTAACCAAGTGATCTAGCTTCATAGCCAGTGGTATGTATGTTGATATCACGGGCCTTGTGATATGTAATGATAAGAAGAAGAAAAAACTTCAACTCTCTGGTATTCTTTCTTAGGTAATAAATTCTTCTCTATCACAGGGACACATTCAATAAGTTTCCACTGAGTCATAGACCCTGTGGATGAGAGGGGAATTGTGCTGCACCGAGTTTTCAATGACTGATCTGTGGAACTACATCACCAGGTCTGCTGCACCTATGAGTGGACTGAAAACTACCAGCCATTTGGCAAGCCGCCAAGCACAAAAATGCTCTACAAACACGAGACATTAGAGAAAGCCAAATTAAGGGACAGTCTACAAAACACATGACTTCAACTCTTTTATGATCATGGGGAAAAAGAGAAGACTGAGACACTGTCACTGATTGAGAGAGTCTGAAGTGCCGTGTTGACTAAGAGCAAGGTTGGAACCCAAAAAGTACAAACCAGAACCAGGCATCAAGGCTATTCCAACACATTTCAGCTTTGGGAATCTTGACAGGAATGATTGGCCTCACCCCATTGTTCATCATGCAGATGTCAGCCCCTCCATCACATGCAAAAGTCAATGGGACATCTAGTTAAAGCCTGGAGCTTAGGGAATAGTAACGTGCCAGGGTCACTGACTTCATTTGGACAAGTGCACCATTAGGGGAACGAGGTGGATGGCATGTGGGAACACTGTGCTACCTTTCCGACTACTCCAGGAATTTTTGAGTATGCCAAAATAAAAAGTTAATTTAAAAGCAAAGTGAGGTATGTTAGGGCACTGCAAGGCCCTGCTCAGAACTGTTGAATCACTTCTATGCTTGCTGGTTCCCAGGTTGGACCTTCAGGTTTATTTTCTCTGACCTCATCAGCTTTACCCATGTCCTGAAATGCTCTTTCTTCAGATGTGTGCATAATTTGCTTCCACAGTTTCTTTAGGTCCTGCGTTAGTCTGGGTAGACTAGAGAAACAAATCCATGGACACATATGTATAAAAGAAAGAGATTTACATACAAGAGAAATTGAACATTGAAAAAACATCCCAGCCCAGTACAGATCAAGTCCATAAGTCTGATGTTAGCCCATATTTCTGATATCAATCTATAAAGTCCTCTTCAGACTCACAAAACACATGCAATGGTGCCGAATGCAGAAGATCACAGGCCAGTGGGTAGACAGTCTTTGGATTCAATGTCATTGTAAGCATCTCAGTGCTGTCAGGGTCTCTCTGTGGCATCTCCAGCTTCTGAGGTCGGGTTGCATCCATGTAGCTTGTCTTCTGCCATGTCTCCCAGGAAGTAGCAGAGAGAGAGAGAGAGAGGTGTCTTCTGCCTCCAAGGAGGAAGAACCAGATTTCCCAGAATTCTAAGGAGGTCATGCCCACAGAAGTCTCATTGGCTATCTCCAGATTGACAGCCTAGATTCTACCCCTACACTCTTAATCCTTAAATTGACACCAGATTAGGTGATTACCACAGGTCCCTATTCAAATGTTACCTTCTTCGTGTGGGCTCCCTGACTGTCCATCTAAAATCACTTCCTTTCTCTGATATTTCCTAGCACCCAAACCTGCGTTACTGTTCTCCTTAGCGCTGGCTACACCGACCACTCTGTTTTATTGTATCATTTACCTCCTGTGCTGGAAAGTGAGCTTCTTAAGGCTGAAATTTTGGGTCACTCTATTCATATGTTATCCACACTTACCAACGGTGGTCAAAATTCCTTGAGTTCTTTTTTAAGAATTATGACCGAGTATTTATTTAACCTCTGATCCTGTTTTTATAACTGTAAAATTAGAATAGTTCTTATAATATAGCATGTAAAATATTTAAGAGAGTATGTATTATCACTGCTTATATTTCTGCTTACATTATCCATTGTCCACAAGTGACTTTAGATTTTATTTTGAATTGTAGTTGAAATGAAAAGATTTGTAACCCATAATTAACTCTGCATGCATATGGAACAAAGTATAACCCATAATTAATTCTGCATGCATATGGAAAAGTTTCCCATGGAAAAATTTCTTAATTCCACCTTTTCCTTTAAGAGACATGATTTGCCTATTTCATTGCTAAAGGAGGAGACAATGTTGAAGGAGAGAATAAGGTTATGAGATAGGACTACTTTATCATTGTTAGATAAAGAAATTGAAACTTAGCCAAGTTAATTAACTTGCCTAGAGGAGAAGGCATCATGCTTGCTAAAGCAGAGAAGCAGTGAAAAACAGGCAGGCCCTCAATGGAATGGATTATACAATGGCTGCACCAAGGGGTTCAGGCTTATGGACAGTTGTGAGGACGAGCAGGCCTGGGAAGTGTTTCGTTCCATTGTGAGGAGGGTCACGATAGAGAGGAACTGACTCCGCACTCGGAGGCACCTCACAACAACAACATAGAGAATTGCAAGGAGAAAGACGGCTGGAACTAGAACACATCCCTTCCTTCTGTTTGGGGAGCCTGCAGTAGAGGGAGTTATACATGCTAATTGGGATTAGGTTTGCATTTATTCTTCTTAGGTCACAAATGTTATTGTCCCGGCATACATGTCAAGTCTGATCAGGAACAACTGGAGCTTGGAATTGAATTTCCTGTGCTATTTTCCCCCAACAGCTTGCAGGTTAAACTTAAACATATGTGTTATCCATCTCTGCAGCTTCGCTCCACGGACATTTATTGGCCTCAAAGTTAAATAGCATAGGAGACAGACTCATCCGTTTCAGACTCCTTTGTCTTCTGTAGTCAGACTCCTGGTGACTTTCAGGGAGACTGCATCGACAAGGTGAGAGTGATTTTCTAGGGATCTTCTCCTGGGGGGAAAATGATCCCTAGACAGAGGTATGATCTTAGTTCGATAGTCCCTTTCCATTTTTGAGAGAATAAACTGAGAAACAAGGTGAAACTATCCTACTGATGGCCATCAGATACAACAGGATTTATGTTGTATACATGTACATGAATCTAGAGGCCCCAGCCCTCCCCTGAAGAATGGAAATGTTGACCCTCAGATCCTAGTGCTTGGTGATTGATAGCACGGGCTGGGAGAGGCCTCCCCCAGGGTCAAGAGTGAGTTATGGCTGCAGAGTTCCAGGTGTGTGCTCAGCGCCAATGATGACCAACCCTTAGAAACCTCAGGCAGCTGGCCCACATTGGCCCCACACATTGTGAATGCTGATTTT
This sequence comes from Tenrec ecaudatus, assembly GCF_050624435.1. Taxonomy (NCBI): domain Eukaryota; kingdom Metazoa; phylum Chordata; class Mammalia; order Afrosoricida; family Tenrecidae; genus Tenrec; species Tenrec ecaudatus. The sequence goes on from NC_134537.1 coordinate 105,927,818, forward strand.
ACACAGACTGATTTTCTGCGGCAGGTATCAGGAGAGGGCAAGAGCTGCAATGAGTGCAACGATAGAAAACCATGATTATGAGGACAGTTAGTACATATCTATAAGAATGGCACAGAGAAGATCGAAGCCCTCCTAGTTGTTTTCTGAGTTCTCTATTACCATTAATTGCTTAAAAACTATAATATGGAGAGAGAAAATAAAATTGAAGAAAAATTACAATCTAAGCCAAAAATAATGCCCCTACTATGATGCATGTAGATTTCCTTGACCCCGGGAAGCCTGGGAGAGTTCAGATGAAGCCCGGCAACATCATCCGTTTCATTGTGGGCAGTAGCTCTGGCCTCTTCTTGTTGCCTTAGCATTCACACAGAGTTTGTCTTAATCCTCAAGATTAAAAAAAATCAATTTAGAAATGTTTCATATTACTCTCTTCACAAATAATATGAGAGGCTTTATCTTTTAAGTGTTTCATCGTGAATATTTCCATAGCAGTTCATCGGTGCTGTATTCAGCAGCTCAGACACACTTTGCCTCAGCTCATCCATTCGTGCCGGTCCTCGAAGTGTGGTCACTTATCTCACTTTCTCCTTGTGTGGCCCAATCAGTTCCTCCTTTCTGCACCCTTCTGGAATTAGTCCTTGGGTGAGTGCCGCCCTCATGGTGCTAAATGACTGACTGTCCTAATACAGGGGTGAGTCTATCTCCAGAGCTGCAGGGTGCTAACCAGGGGCCATACTCTTAGAGGGTCCAACTGTCACGACCCGACCAGCAAGCCTGGTCTCTTTGCTGATTGTGAATTTTGTTGCACAGCTTGTGTAATGAGGGCCGAGGGACCCTTTCTTGCCCCTCCGTTTTAACAGCAAATTCTATCTAAGACCAAACATGCCCATCCGGGATGGCTGTCCTGATGATCGGAGGAGACGTCATAGGGATACTCTCTGTGGACAGCTTCAAATATTTGGTGGGAATTAGATGCAATGAGTCCATCAGATGTTCTTTGTGGTGAAACAGAAAAAAATAAAGCATTTATTAATGATAAATCACAAAATTAGCTTTCATAGCAGACCAATGCCAGCCTAAAGATAAGTCCCTGGGCTGCCATCCCACTGGCCTTGCCTTAGGGGTCCAGTGCTTTTGATTTTGCATTTTTTAGTCAATGATTCTAAGGCAATATAGTTTGTCTAATCCCATACAGCATAAACTTGGAAGGTATAATTAATATGAAGTACTGATAATTGAGACTCAAAGAGATCTGCTTTGAGAATAAAACAATAAAAATTTAAAAGTATACATAGAGATAACTGAGGTAACATGTATGGGTGAGGTAACAGGAAAACAGATATTCCTAATATCCACAAGTTAATGAGAAAAATACTAAAGTTCCAATAGCTATGGGGATAGAAATCACAACATGAAAAAGCCTCTAAACTTTTCAAACATATGTCCAGGAATGCAATAAAGGGCAACATTCTGTGTTCTCTACTGAGATAACAGACACCAAACACAGACAGAGTCTGACATTTAATTTTGGTTAGTTTGAGACCCAGCAGGGGGCAGAAGTAGAGATAGGTGGACTCTTCCACAGGTAGGTGTCATCTTTCTGTAACTAAACGAGGCTATTGCTCAGAGGCACTACTAGGGTCAGGCCTTCTCGCTGAGCAAATCTCTTGATAGTTTCCATAGTGATTGCCTGAGAACCAGCACCATCCTGTGGACTACTTTTCATCCGCAGGATCACCTTTCCCTGAATCCCTTGTATAGCTGCCCTCTAGTGGGAACAGACCATGCATCCACGGATGTTCCAGAATCACTTATGCCCAGCAGTACACAAACGTCTGAAGTCACCAAACACATGTCCTCGGGTAAGAGGCTGTGTTCTAGATGATAGGAGCCATGGCTCTCCCTCCTGTTCTTGCTGCTGTTGGGAGCCGTGGCGTCAATGCGGAGCCATAGCGACCACGTGCCCAACAGAGCACCACACACCCTACTCTGGATCATAGCTTTGAGCCTCTTTTCACTGCCACTGGCGCTCTATTTTACCAAACATGATGTCCTTCTGCAGGCACTGGTCTCTCCTGGCAACGTGTCCTAAGTATGGTAGACGAAGTACTGCCACCTAAGTACAACTCTGGTTGTACTTCTCCGAGGGAGATTGGGTTGTCCTTTGAGCAGCCCATGGTACTTTCAATAGTCTTCTTCCGCTCCACAATTTCAATGTGTCCATTCTTCTGCGGTCTTCTGTATTCAGTGCCCAACTTTCATAAGCAAATGAGGCAATTGAAAAGGCCACAGCTTGGGTCAGGCACATCTTAGTTCTCAGATATACTGGCTTTTCAACATGTTTAGGAGGTGTTGTGCAGCAGATTTACCCAATGCAGTTCATTTTTTAATCTCTTGACTGCCGCTCCATGGGCATTGATTGTGAATTCAAGTGAGAAGAAACCCTTGACAATCCAATCTTTTCTCTGTTCTGCCGATTTGTCTGATTGTGATTTTGATTTTCTGGGGTTTTTTTTAATAAATCACTTTATTTGGGGATCTTACAGCTCTTATAACAATCCATACATTAATTGTATCAAGCACATTTTTACATATGTGGCCATAATCATTTTCAAAACATTTTCTTTCTGCTTGAGTCCTTGGTATCAGCTCCTCTTTATTCCCCTCCCTCCCTTCCCTCCTACCCTCATGAACCCTTGATAAATTATTTTCATATCTTACACCATCTGCTGTCCCCTCACCCACATTTCTGTTGTTTGTACCCCTTGGGGGTGAGGGTGGGGTACAGTGGTACACATTGATCGTTGGAATCTGTTTCCCCTTTATCCCCCTTAAAGAAAATATTTTAGAGAGGTAAGTCACCATGGAAATACAGATTTTGGCTGTCTCAATTAATTACCTCAGGAGTAACCTTACAAATAAATACAAGCAGTGGCTATACATATCCATTACGATTAATGAGGGGCTTTACATTGGACTTCTTTAATCTTCTTTACATTGAGTTTTAATCCATTTTGAAGATTGCAATCCCTGATTTTCATTAGCAAGTGCTTCAAGTCCTCCTCATTTCAGAAAGCAAGATCCTGCCATCTACAGATTGTAAGTTGTTGATAAGCTTCTCTCCAATCCTAATGAGGCATTCTTCTTTATATAAGCCAGTCTCTCTGATGATTTGCTCAAAGTGCAGGTTAGATAAGTATGTGAGAAGGTACGACCCTCATGCACAGTATTCCATTGCTGTGTTCTAGCAATTGCCTCTTGCACAGTGTTCCATGCACAAGTTCCAAAGGAGCACAAAGAAGTGTTCTGCAATTCCCATTCCTCTCAAGGTTTGCTAGGACTCACACAGTCCAATGCCTTGGCATATCAATAAGACACAGTAAACATCTTTCTGATATTCTTTGCTTTCATCCAAGATCCATCTGACATTAGCAATGATCTCCTTTGTTCCAAGTCTTTCTGCTGGTTCTGGTCTGAATCTCTGGATATATATTAAGGAAAGTTTACAACCATATCTCAGGTTACTTAGAGCATTACAATGCTCTACTTTACATGGACAAACCTCCCCCTTCAGCTAGAACAGATGGAACCAAAACAGTTACTCTGTGGGCCTCGTGTAAATTTTCCTACCTTCATATGATCATCTTTAATGGAGAGGCATTTTTTTAAAATCATGGAAGGCATGTAAGAAATTCAGGGAGTGTCTCCATTCCAGAAACTTGCTCCCATCCCCTTCCCCCTGTTCTTGTACTCTCATGGAACTTGGTACTCAGCCAAAGCTAACCAACAAGACTTGATCCCCTAAAAGATCCCCCTAGAGGAGGTACAGCCAAGAGATGCTGAAAGAGACAGAAGAAAAGTTTCCCCGGAGTAGGTAGAGCATTGAATCCTCGCTCAAGAAAGGTAGAGGAGATAGAGATCATGCAGTAAGGCTAGTTAATCCTAGACTATGGGTTACACAGAAAGATGAGTTGATTATGGAAACCCAGGTTCAAGAGGGTTCCTTCTAACAGAATGTAACATGGGCAGAGGGTCAAGGAAAACCCCAACTCTCCCATGATCACCTTGACTCCCCATAAAGGACTCCAGAATTCAATACCACAGGATATACCAATGGAATGCAACCTGAAACCTTCATGGCACTGCAGAATGTTCCCAAATTATACAGGAAGTATAAGCTGGACCCTGCTTTCTTACTGATTGTGAGAAAGAGTATAACAAGAATCTGAGAATATAGTAATTGGGCCCCAGTCTCCACATGGAGGTCCAGGGCTAGCACTCCCCTCTGTAAAACTTATTAAGTCCCAAATGAACTAATGTGCTGAGACAGAGAGAGCCTAAGTCGCTGTCCAAGACCAAGTACCCTCAACTTTTCCTTTATGAAAAACCACAGGGCCAACAGGCTGTTCAGAGTCCAAACTCCACGCTACTATGCAGGGTTTAATAAACATTAAAGATAAATTAGGAAGTTGTACAGATTGTCCTAGCAAATTCATTAAAAGACAGAAAAAAGTATTTTTTACCTATGACTTATCTTGGAAAGATTTAATTTGATCTTTCAGGAAAGATTTAATTTGATCTTTCAGGAGGCTTTAACCTCCTCTCATAGTGAAGGTGTTAAAGGAAAGTCTATGATATATGCCAATGAAGTGTGTGTTCAAAGCAATAACTAGCCCCCAGAGACAGCAAGACCACATGCAGATCCCCGCTTGAATGATGATTCAACAGCAGGGACATCGTCCAGGAGAAGCATGCTCTCTTATCTTTTACACGAAATAAAAGGTTCAAATGAAATCAATCATATAACAAATTAGCAATGATTACTTATTAAAAGATTACTTATGAGATACCCAGTTACTGAAAAAGAAAGACATTTTCCATTGACTGATGGTGAAAGCATTTTGTAGCAATGTGCGATGCTTTTCCCTGAAGATTAAGGTGGGTGGTACGGAGAACGTTATGACAGGCTGGTTGAAACTGCTGCTCAGAATCTGTCACGCTTACCTCATGATGATAATAATGAATGATAGAATATGCTCACCAATGTAGAATTTTAGTCAGGAAATTATTTATGAAAATTCCTAATGGAAATTTGGCTGCCACATACAAGTATTTTTCTACACCTGGGTCTTTGGTATAAGTTTTATGAACTCTTGTGTTTTATGAATCACCTGTGTGGTGATCCAAATCACTACTTTCAATGATCCCACATCTACTGATAGCAAGTTTACATGTGCAACCTTATTTAGATCCATGGCAAATGTGTGCAGGGTGTGCACTGAAAACTTTGGGGTGACCTTTAGATATGCATAGTAAAGATGCTAGTAAATGCCAAAATGCCGATGTGAACTCAGGGCATGTTGTAAAATGAGAAGTCAGAAGGAAACCCCTTAGTCCAATATTCAGGTTAAGACTGGTCATTTTTGAGAGATTTAATCCCTAGATATAGTAGAGGTTGAATTAGAACAGTCTTTGGGAAATTTATCAGTAACCACAGGACAAATAGTGAGTGAAATTATTGAGGGAGCAGAAGTACATAGCGATCCTTAAACTCTTTGGCCCAAGGTGCACTGGACGACAGAATGGCTTTGGCCTTGGAATAACCCAGCAAAGGGAGTCTGTATGGTACTTAATACTTATTGCTGCACATGGATAAATGGTACAGAGGATATAGAACAAAACAGACAAAGCATTATACAATGGACTACGTAACTACACATTTTAACACCCTTACAGACACTAGGCGTATTTGGGTGGCTACCATCAGGAATAATCACACGGGTTAGGTCAGTTTTACAAGGAATGATAATAATTTTCATTTTCATTCTGTGCATAGTTAAACTTGTATTTCACAGCTGCCTCACATGTTTATAAGGAAAAGAACAGATTGGACCAAGGTGCATTCCATCAGCTCTGATCAACATACCGAGGTACTTGGCATAGATCTTGCTTGCATCTAACTCCTGGTGAAGAACCAGATGGTATCCAGTGGGAAACTAGCACTGTGAACTTAAAGAGCCTGCCATGGGTGCCCTCTAGGATGTAGGACCCAGCCAGGCCCCAATTCATCAACAGTGTGCTACATTCAACCTCTAATCAAGAGGAGGAACCTGCAGAGCCCTGTTTGCATCCTTTGCATGGAATCAGTCCCATAGGCATCTTGAGTACTCTATACCCACATTTCTGACCACCAAACTACAAAGGTGACCAGGACCAATCCGGGGAAAGAAGAGAGAAGTATTATGCTTACTGAAAAAGACAGATAGGCAACAAGTCTAATAAGGCAGGCACACACCATACAAAATTAAAGTTTTATTTCTAAGGACTTGGTGACCTAATTCAAAATTTTAGCCAATGGGAAAAAGCCCTAAGGATACATGATCTGGTCTGCAACCAATCACGGTTGTGAGAAAGGATAGGGTGGGACATAATTCATTGTTCACGGAGGGTCATGGAGTGCTGATTCAACAACAGCTAGCTACAATAGCAACTAAATTGTAGGTGACTTTTTAAGAAAGTGCCACAACTTTACAGCATATTATCTGGAATAAAAACATGGAAAACAAAAACAAACTAAACCCGCTCCCATCAAGTTAATCCAAATTTCTAGCAATCCTATACAGAGTTTCATAAATACGTATAGGAATAGAGAGCCTCATCTTTCTCCCACAGAGCAGCGGGTGGGTTTCAATCACCAGCCTCAATATTAGCAGTCAGCATCCATTACCCAACACCACCAAGACTCATAGAAAGTGCTTAGTTAATATCTGTTGAATAAGTTATTGTAAACTCAATTATGCCTTAACCAAATTCCCTAGAAGAGAGATCTCAAAGAGAAGCTGACATGCTATTACTTTCATGGTAATACTACTAAAGTAAAATGACAGGGGAAAAAAGAAAAGAAAGTGAGGTAGGAAAGGAAGGGCAGCAACATACAAAAGATATACATTTCCTTGCTGTCCATGCTTTTCATGAAAACTTACTTGACTTTTAAGTCCAACAAAACATTTCTTCCAGGTCGGTTGCTTAATATTTTGAAGTTACCGAAAGAGAGAGCGAGCCAGTGACTGGTTGAGGGAGGGATGACATCTAGTGCCTTCCTTCTAGCAGCTGTCATTGGTCAGACTCGGATCCACAGAAAGGGAAGCACCTCCCACATGGGGGTGTGTTGCTGTCTAATCCTCTAAGCAGCCTTTGGGGGAAACCAGATCTCATGCTGAATGGCTCTTTATCTGAATCCTGAAGTGATGAGTTGAACCACTTCTGTGTTAGCTGAGCCAAATTGGGTGTGAGCACTGGAGAGACGAAGTTTGCTGGAATCGTGCAACAAACAGAGGCAGTGTGTAAAACCAGCCCCGACCCCGGGGAGGCAGAGATACCGAGGGGTCCTCAAACTCTTTAAACAGGAGGCCAGTTCACTGTCCATCAGACCCATTGGAAGGCCGGATTATAGTTTTAAAAAAAAACAAAACTATGAACAAATTCCTATGCACACTGCACATATCTTATTTTGAAGTAAAAAAACACTCAGCAGGCTGGATAAATGTCCTTGGCAGAGCACATGTGGCCCGCGAGCTGTAGAGTCACCATGACACAAGTGGTGGAGGGACTTGAAGACAGGTGGAGTAAAGCAAAATTAGAAAATGAAGTCACAAATTTTATATATTTGGGTGCAGTGGGAGGGCTTCTGTATCCTAACCCAAATGCAAAATCAACCCTCTGTATTGAACCAAACTCACCGCCATCACGTCAACTTCAACTCATAGCGACTCTACAGAACAGATGAGAATTGCACCAGCGGCTTTAATAAAGACTGTAAATCTTTATGGAAGCAGAAAGCCTCCCCTTTCTCCCAAGAAGTAGGCTACTGGTTTTGAACCACTAACTTTGTGGTTAGCAGTTCAAATGGTAACCCACTACACCATTAGGCCTCTCCTATGGCCTTCCAAAATTAAGTCATAAAAGGAATATTATGTTCCATTTCAGCTTTTCTAATATAAGGAGAATTGTTTCCTTCAGAAAAGTGCATAAAGTTATGTGTGTGTTTGGGGGGGGGGGGCGTGCCCGGGAAGGACATCCTTGAGGAAGAGTCTGAAAAGCATACTGTTCGAGGGATGCTAAAGATACAGTAATTGTGTGCTGAAGAAGAATGATAGGAATAAAAGATAGAATAGAGGTGGAGGAGACAGAGGAGAAGGTGGGAACAAAAGACTATTGAAATTACTAGTCACATAAAAGCTTTCCAAGTGTTTGAAGAACTATCAAGTGGAAAAATAATTAGACTGGCAACTGACATTGTGTATCTTTAGTGGCTAGAACTCAGTTTAATTACTCTAAAATAAAAGGAGGAAGATTTTGTTCCAAAGTATGCGAAGATTTTTTTTAGATGTAATTGCCACAAAACAGAATGTTTATTCTGTGTAACAGTACTTCTTGATTTGAAACAAAACTGGATGCCTATCTAATTCTGCGCTGGAGAAGAATGAAGAATCCGACTGATCTCTGAGTTCTCCTCCAGCGGTACCAATTCTCTGTCATATCTTCATTCAGACAATGGGCTGAGTTGTATGGAACTAGAGAATTAACAAGTGGCTAATCAAATGCAAATAAAACCAACAAAATGTGTTTTTTAATGTAGAAAAGCTAATAAAATGTTTGCTCTTGCTCTCCTTTTATTTTGTATTAATTGCCTCTAACAATGTATAACAGTGTTTTGAGGAAGAAGATAAAAATAATAAGCCAGTACTAATTACATACAGTAGTATTAACTGTATAATGAAATGAGTATTAAATAATGTAAAGTATTAACCATAGTAAAATACTATGATGCTTTGCATTCACATAAGAGGTACAAAGAATCTTTATGGGCTAGATCTTTTGGTTTTCACAGCAGTCTTGACTGAACTACAAGGGAACAGAAAACTAAGATGTCATAAAAATAGGAAGAATAATTCTGGAATATGGGATAGTAAAAAAAGACTACAGCCCCAAGAGTGAGAATACTACTGTAATTACTTGCTTTATGTTAACTTACAAGTACCAATATCTCTATTCTTGGATGAAGTCTGAAAGCGCCAAGTCATTTATTGTCTGTACTATCTGCTCATGCTGCCGACTGTGATACGCTGGTGGAAAACGAAGTCGTCATTTTCTCAGACTCCTAAGGAACATAAGGCTCTTCTGACAGGACATGTTCCCCAGCTGCCATCAGTGTTTCCTGCTAGGTACTAGTCATCCAGTTGTTGGACAGCAAGGGGCCGGGGAGAGCCTGTCACCATAGTCAAAACAGCGGCATGTCAACTTTTGCTTTGCAATATAACTTTTCATATGCATGTATTTCAATTTGTCCACTAGATTAGCTAGAGTATATGTTTCTTTATAATGTCTGAAAGGCTGAAGGGATACCTATTGCCTGGGAATTATTTTAGAATTTCTCAGATAACTGTTTACCATTTATTATGCCAGAGCTCCAGCATTGTGTATGTCAATCAGTACTTTACTTTAAAAATGAAATAATGGTAGCCTAAGAATAAAATATGACTTCAAAAGGTACTAAGAATTATTTGTTAGACAACCTAAGCATATATTAGGCATTTATGTAGATTGTGCTGTCTAATTTAGTCTTACTATAAATGCTAAAATTTTAGTTTCATTATCTGCAAAATGAATGTGGGATTGGCCGCTCATTATACACCTAATATGGAAAGTACAAAGATCTGACACAACCTGTGTGTTTGGCCCCCAAAGCCCAGAATTTTTCACCATGCCAACTTGTCTTTTTGTGGAAATTTTAAAAAAAATTCAAACTCACTGCCATCAAGTTGATTAGGCCTCGTAGTGATCAATGTGTAGTGACAGCAGAGTAGGATCTCCCCTGTGGGTTTCCAAGGGTATAAATCTTTCTCCCTCAGCTCTCCGGTGAGCCCCACCTGCTGCGCTCACAGCAGCTCCACTTAGCGCCACGAAGCCACCAGGCTTCCCTTTGTGGACATTAGAGAGAGACCAGAAATGCCACACCTGGCCTCGGCCAGCAACCTTCGAGGTGGCTTGGGTCAAATACCTTGATATCTTTGAGTTTCCATTTCCTTCCATTTTAAAATAAAAGCAAGAGGTCTAGCCAAGACTAATGAATGGCTTTAAGATTTATTTAAGTTGAAGAAAATGTTTATATTGCAACCCTCTCCTTATTGCTTGCTATTAGTTGTTATTGTGTTGCGTCTAACCGATGGCAGCCTTTCTAGGCACCTGTGGTGCACTGAGTCATTTGCATCTCTAGTCCTTTATATACACACCCTCACACAACTCTTGTTCTGTTATCTTGTCTTTTCTTTTTTCAAAACACATTTTCTATTTATTCAATATTAGCGTTTAGATTAATGTTCACTCTGTACACAATCTAATATTTTCTAATATTCTTTTCTATTCAATTTCATTTTGCTTTAAAATGGCCATGTCTGTTCCACTGCATTACTCTCGTAACCAAATTGGGATCTGGCCCTACAGAGACCTCGGAAATCCCTTTCTGCCACACTAGCCCATCGTTCTGAGTCTGAGATAGATGAGAGCTGTGGGGTAATGTCAAAGCCCATGGACTCAATCAGCCTTCGCCTACTGATAGAAAGACGGGTCAGCTAACTGACGGAGCCTCGGGCCATGAGCTTTAATGGATGTTCAACCCCTGACACGTCCTGTGAACTAGGGCAAGCCACCTGCATCTAGACCTTTATTTATAATTTGAGAAAATGAAAACCCTGACTGACCTCAGAGAATTGCCGCAGGGGAAACTCAGGATGTCTACAAAGCCCTTTGGAAATGTCAGATGACCTGTTTGGAAGGGTCTTCTCTCTTTGCAGTTGGAAATTCTCTATAACAGACACAATCCTAAAAGTGATAGAGAAACTACTTGTCTGAAACTCATCAGATTCTGACCTCTGGGTTTTAAGTAAAATATGGGTCTAGGTGTTTTTAATGCCCCCACCCTGGGAGATGCATGATTCCTTTATTCTAAATGGGAGGGGAAAGCGAAGAGAGGAAGAGAGTTAGCTGTTTCAGAAACCTTGTGTAAAATCTCAGAGAAAATGTACTACAAATCGATTATGGACTTGGGAGATCCTTTCAATGTTTCACAGAAGAAAAACAGTGCCAAAGAGGTAAAGTGAATTCTTCTATTTAATTTTAGTTTGTTAACCTCAGAGAAACTGGGTTACAATTGCAGGAAGAGACTCCTATTGCCTAAGATGAGCCAGCAAAGAAGAGGCAGCCATCTGGTAAGGAGGTTTGAAGAGCATTAAAACATGCAATGATGGAGAACTAAGTATTCTTTAAGGCCACTGATTCATTTGACCAATACTTGTGAAGCATCTACCTTGTGTTGCTATCTACCTTAGATCTACATTTTTCTGTCAGTTTGCCGGACTGTATAGACTTGCATATTGCTTGCTATGATATTGGAAGCTAGGTCTCTAGTGTTTTAAATACCAGCAGGGTCAACCTATGGCAGAGAGGTTTCAGAAAAGCTTCAGACCAACACAGACTACATAGAAAATTTTGACAATCTGATTCCCAAAACTAGCCAATGAAATCCCTAAGTATCGTAAAAGAATATTGTGTGTTAGAACAGGTTTTCAACATGTACATTGGACAACAGACTGGTGCATATCAATGATCTTGAAGATGGCACAGTGCCAGGAAACGTTTTGTTCTGTTGCACACTGAGCACCATGAATTGAAGCAGACCTGACAGCAACAGCAGCCACCGACTTACAGCAAAGTGTGGCCACACTGTTCAGAGACCACTACGTCTCTGAGTGCCACACATGGTGTAGAGCTCAGCTTCACACCAAGACATTGGAGGGTCGAATCTACCCAAAGGCACCTTGAAAGAAAACTCTGGTCACCTAGTTCTGGAAAATCAGCCTTGAGGAATTCTAAGGAACATAGTTCTACTCCGGCACACATACTGTCACCGTGAGTCACAACTAAGTGCTTGGCAACAGGCTTGGTTTGGGATTTTGTTCTTCATTACCCAAGATCCTGGCGTGCAGGAGGGTGAAAGGGTGGCACAAATGGGGTGTGTGTGTGTGTTTTAAAAAGCTCACTACCATCAAGTCAACTTCAACTCATTGCAACCATTTTGCTCAACTAATTATAACCTAAGAGTTGATGGTCCAAACCAGCCCGTGGACTCACAGAAGAAGGAGCATCTATCTGCTTTGTTTCAGATGACATCTAAGACCCTGATAATCCATGGAACAGTTCAATGCCATTGCCCATGGGTTTGCCTTAAGTCAGAAATAATGGTAATGGGTTTGGTTTGTGTGTGTGTTTCCACAGGTGATACTGTGATTCAAGAGCCCAAGAGAGTCATGGTTGTGATTCCCGCACAATATGCCCAACAGAAAACTATCCAGAACTCACTGCTCCTCAGTGCATCTCTGCTAGGCTGTTAATGAATATAAAAGTAGCCTTCTTGCTGTGATGGCTTCTGCCGATCTTGCGTCCACTGGAAAATGCACTGGTGCGGGTCCTTTTTCCCTGCAGAGACAGGGCCTAGAAAAAAGCAAGTCTCCATTGAGGTCAGTATGGCCTACACTCAGTTTGAATGTTGTTGTTGTTTAGGTGCTATTGATTGGGTTCCGGCCCCTAGCAACCTCATGTGTAACATACAAAACACCCAGTCCTGCACCATCCTCACCATTGTTTCTGTGCTTACACCTATTGCTGCATCCACAGTATCAATCCATCTTGTTGAAAGCCTTCCTCTTTGGGCTGCCGCACTACTTCACCAAGCATGGAGCCCTTCTCCAGCAACTGGGCTCTCCTGACAACATGTCCAATGTGTATAAGACAAAGCCTCACCAGCCTTACCTCTAAGGAGCACCCTGGCCATATACCTCTTCCGAGACAGATTGGTTGGTCTTTTGGGCAGTCCATGGCACTTGTAGTATTCTTCACCCATACCACTAGTCAAACACAGGACTCTTCTCCAGTCTTTCTTACTCAGTGTCCAACTTTCACATGCATAGCAGGCAACTAAAACTACATGGCCTGGGCCAGGCACACTTTTGTGCCAAAGTAACATCCTTGCCTTGAATGCCATCATGGTGTCATTAAAAGCACTAATGTACAGGATGTAATCTCCCCCTTCTTATCCTCTGCATTGTCTTCTTGTCTTTTACCTGTCTAACAACTTCAGAGTCTTCTGAAGAAATGTACTCTGGGTTGTATTCACAAAGGCAGGGAGATGGAGAGAAGCTGTTGTTTTATTGAATCCTACCCCGGGCACAATGAGACTGCCTAACAGCCCTGTCTCTTCTCTTTTCACCTGGTTCCCAGCCCCCTTTCCAAAATCTCATTATCCTGGAACTCTCCAACATTGGCTTTTCATGAAATATGAAAAATCACATCAATTCTCTCTCAGTATAGAAGCACTATTCGTAGGATAATTTCTTTACTGTGTTTAAATATGAACAACAAAACAAAGCAATATTTTCAGGTGGCGACAGAGGAGGAAGAAATGAATAGAGTGGATAAATAAACTTTGCAGTTTAAGTGAATTCAAATCCACTTGACATTTCTCATATTCCCTGCAAAGGACAAAGCGTGTATAATAAACTAGATACCAGCCACCTTCCTGCCGCTGCCTTGCAAGAGTCTGCGAATCAGCCTCCAGTGGTGTTCAAAGAGTTGAAAAACACTCCTGTGCCTCACAAGCAAATTGTTCTACCTCCTTAATTAATAGGGAGTGAGATACAGAACTATAGCACAGGCTGTCTGTTCATTCACGACAGGAACTGAAGGTACTATAGGACACAGCTCTAGAAAATGCAGAGAAAGGACCACCCACGCTTCATTCTGTAGTCTAGGGAGAGGCTTCTCTGATCGGGCATATTTAGCATACAGCTCAGAACAGGAGAAAGAGATATTTCTTAGCCTAATGAGACAAGAGGCTTTGTTTACAAATAAAATATTCTCTAAAATTAAGAAATACCGTCAGCCCAGGAATTGGGAGAATAAGAGAAGATAACAGATGTTATTCTAAGTGCTTTTGGTGGCTCTCCACATATGATTTTCATGATATTATTGAGTAGAGCTTGATATCACATCCACATTATAAACAGGAAGCTCAGGAGTGGAAAGGGTACAGTTACCCACACTCAGTTTTAGTGGGGAGCCATGAGTGGGTGGAAGCCAGGCAGCCTAGCTCCAGAGCTGCCATTCTGCCTTCTACCTTAGGTCACATTATGCCACATTGACTCCACTTAGGGTTCTTGTCTCAAATAAAGCAAAATACATAGTAATAGGATAAATCTTAGTTTTCTATAGAGAATAAGTGTTTTAAAGCATCCACTGCAAAGCCATCAGCAATGTAGATAAATAGGCACTTTGGCTACCCATGTGCCACCGCAGCCAGAAACCCAGAGCCCATTCTCCATGGTCTCGTCCAGCTCGGAAAATAACGACCCACAGTAGTCACTGCAAGGAGCAGAAAAAGAACTGGCATTTGTAGTTTATGCAATATTTTGGAAATATTTGAAAAAAAAAAACATTCCTTTTCCTGTCTAAGATCTAGTCAGTACATGGCAGAGTTAGACTTCTCTGGAGTTCATACTTTATGGTACGCAGTCTCATTAATGTTAAATTTTCTTTTAAAATGCCATTTTAAGTCCAAGTCTTAAGGAGGAGGAAGAAAGAAGTAGAAAAATAATTAAGAAAAGAGTGCCCAGGTTTTCCTGTTTCTGACCTAAACCAATTAAGGGGTATCGAAGAAGGAAGGCTTACATCACCACCATCTGCTTAGGTTTCTTCTTGGGTATCGGCTAGAGTAAAGTTACACAAAAGAGAGAAGATTCTGAAAGGATGTGGTTCAGGGTCAGCTTTCTGGAGAGGGTCACCATAGTTGAGGCGAAGAGGTTGGTCAGTTCATTTTTGTTTTGTAATGACAACTAAACATTAGACCACTTTTTGCACAATGCAAGGGACTCCTTTGGCTCATGTTTGACATCAGTAGAACTCAGGAATTCCTGTGTGTCTTTGGGAAAGATTCTACAAAGACTGATAACAAGGAAAAGTAGCTTCTGACACCCAGAACTAATCTGACCTTTAGAACTATACCTCAAGGTTGTTACAAAAACAACCCGTTTGTTCTCCTGTTTTCGAATAATATTTGTACCACATCAGATAACTCTGAGACCACGACAGAGTGGTCACTACACAGAGCACTCAAACTCCCATGTGCTGACTGAGTGCCCGTTGCTTTATCTTCGTTCTAGCTTCACTTCACTCTGTGTCTTCAGAAATCAACTCTATAGCAACAAGAGGGTTGGAATAAGATCTGTATTGGAAACACTAAGGGCAGAGCATTCCTTAGAGCCAAAGATGGCAAAACTTCATCTTACGTATTTTTGACATGTTGTCAGGAGAGGCAAGTTCCTGGAGAAGGCCGTCATACCAGCAGTATAAAGTGGATGGGACATCAAAAAAGAGGAAGGGTCCCAAGGAGATGGTTGACACTCTAGCTGCATCAGTGTGCTCAGACACAAGAACAATTGTGAGGATGACACAGGATCATGCAGTGTTTTGTTCTGTTGTGCATAGGGTCAATGTGGGCTGCAGCCAACTCAATGGCACCTAACAACAACATAAGATAGATTAATTAAAATCTTCAATCATAGAATTGTTTCTGTTTTCCAGCAACAAACAACGTATAGAAAGCCCCTGCTTCTTTGGACCAAACCCCAAATTATCTAATAGCCCAAATCCACAGCCACTAAATTGATACTGACTCATTAAGTTCCCATATAGGGTTTCGGAGTCTGTAAGTGTTTGGGAGAGCAAACAGCTTCATCTTTTTCTGATGGAGCAACGAGCAGGTTTAAACTGCCCACCTTGTGCTTAGCAGCCTCCTAGTTATCTGATAGCACCACCAGGGCTTCTTTCTGACAGTGTTTGACTGGGGCACCCCGTGGTGTCCCAACCCATTAGAAACAAATTCAACTTGCTCCACTACAGACGCATTCCTGGGGGTCTTTGGCCAAAGCACATTGGCAATGGTTAATGGTCAGCTGTCTGGAGGGAATCACTATAGTTGAGGTAAAATTGTTGTTCAGTCAACTATTGTTGTATAGCAAAAACAAAACTTAAGGCCTTTGTGGCACAATGCAATATATATTTATTGCTTGTGCCCCTGCTACTGATGTTGCCTGCAGTCCCTCAGATTTCTGGGGACAGGTGACAAGTGACTAGTCTAGGGTGGCCTGGACTGGGAGGGGTACGTAGCACAGCTCTGTGCCAAGAATCTCTTGTCCATTGTCAGGCTAACCCCAGCATGAGATGGCAGAAACACAAACAGTAAGACTATATGTGAATATGCTCTTGAAGGTCTTGGCTCACAAATGCTACAGCATCCATTCTGCCTAATTGTCTACTGAAGTAATGAACCTGCATTTACATTTAACCGAAGCCAGTCACAATCAGACCAGATTTGGGGATGGACCAGATCAAGGAAGGTAGAAAGGGGAATATGTAGATAGTAAGCTTCATGTAATTAGACTCAGTGGCAAAGTAGGAGAAGGTAGTGGGTGTCTGAAGAATTGGGGTCCTCATTTCAATCTCCATAGCTACCTATATGCCCTGCAAAGACTGTGGCTGACCAAAAAATCATAGGTAAACCTCAAGGGGCCTATAAAATATAAGTGAGTGTCAAGTAAGGCAGGGCAGTTCACCATCCCAATGCCCACATGCCCTGATCTAACCCAGCTGAGAGTAACCAGTCAGCATCTGGTTTATGTCAGCCATGGAGTCCAACCATGAATCCCCACAAGGCAAACCACATCCAGCAGGCAAGAACCATGGCCTCATTACTCACACAGACCGGAAGACACTGAATTCAATGACCCCTGGGCCTTCTAGTTCATCCTGGGTTTGTTTAGGAAACATTTCTCTTAAATAAGCTCTGGTTGTGAGGGGCAAAGACAACTGCGATGTTCACACACACACACAATAAAGAAGGCATATTTTCTCTATCCAGTGGAGCTTTTCTGTGTGTATGTAAGTCTGTCACCCTTGATATTGTGAACACCAGAGATTGTAGGTGTCTCAAGGAGCCCAAGATGTTTGGGACCTGGTCCTCTGCAAGGCTTCCTGTCATATGCCCTCCATCTCTGAGGAGGGTGAACTCTTTGCTCCATCAGTCTGGTTCTATTTAAACTTTGGGGCCTGCCCTCATTGGACATGTTATTTCTGTTTTATTTTTTCAAATGAAAGGATTTTATAAATAAAGTCACAGGCTACTGTGAGAATCAAATTAAATAACAGATGTGAAAGTGCTTTGGAAAGTTCAAAATGTTATAGAAACATCCAGTTCTTTGACATGCTGTTACAATGATAGCGATCTCAGTGGGCTAATCGGCGCTGCTTTCTCATTTTCCAAGCTAACTGGTGTAGTAGATCCAATACTAGACAGTGTGAGCTCATTCGCTCAGCCTCCAGCGCTCCTACTCCCTAACTGCTATGACCCTGGACTAGCCCCGCCCACTGCAGACCTTCATGTTCTCAGTAGGAAAGCGAAAAGTTGGAGCTAGAGGATTTCGAAGGCCCTTTGGAGATCTAAAGAACCTGTGTAGGTGACGTTTTCCAACACTGTTTTTCAATGGTTTGAGGAAGAAAAAAAACAAGCGACATAGGAAAGCCCCTTAGAAATCTGTTTCTGAAGCAGCAACCAAATAAAATAAGAAGCATCTTAGAGATGAGTCCATCACAGATACTTTAATCTGTTTGTTCCCACGGATCTTTGTGCTGCTTCATTATCAGGCCATACTTCATCACTGGCTTTAGTGGCATAATAGCAGTCATTGACACTCATCTCTGTGCTGAGCCCTAAGCTCAAGGAGTGGATACAGTGTCTCTAAGGGGCACAAGGATGGTGCAGGTTAGTATACTAGGCTGCTAACTGAAAGCATGCAAGCTCAAGTCCACCAAAGACACCTCAAAAGAACTTCTTGCCAATCTGTATCCTATAACCACCTATTGAACAGCCAGCCTGGGCAGCAAACATCCACTCTGATTGCTCAGATTAACTGTGTAGCAATTAGTAATGCTCAAAAGAATGCTGCAAGGCAGGCTTAAACCTTACTTCACAGAAAAGAAACTGAGCCCAAGCCCAGTCAAATATAAAGGGGTCAACATATTTGTAGAAAATATCTTTTAATTGTTTTTTTTTACATTTTGAAGCCCTCTTCTATGTGAGCCAAATTCCCACAATTCATAAAAAAAATTAAACCAGATACTATACTCACATCTACCTAACTGCAAAATACTTGCTTCCTTAAAATCATAACGTTTCTTGATTGCTATTATAGATGAAATTATTGGATTGTAATAATTTAATCATTTTCTTATAGCCCTTTTAGTCTGTCAGATACTTGGTGTTCCTCTTTGTGTTCATAGGATCTGGCACAGGAGCCCTGATTGCCTAGTAGAATAACCAATGAACTGCCAAACACAAGGTGTGTGGTTCAAATCCACCAGTTGATTAGCAATTCTACCCAGTCCCATTGGATTGTCATGGGTTGGAATCAAGTCAATAGCAGAGAATTGGGTTTTTGTTCTTGTAACTCAAGTATTCTTAAGCCTATAGAGTAAGTAGTGTGTGAATCAGTGAGGTTGCGGATATTTAAAAGCACTGTCAACGGTCTGTAAATAAATCCTATATAATGTCAAATTTACCTTAAGCTCGAGCAATGTTTTCAAAGGAACATATTATTTACCAGGCTATTGTATACACATTTAAAAAGTAACTGTTGTACAAAATATTGTTTGTGTGTTAGTCTGGGTAGACCAGAGAAACAAATCCAGAAACATTCAAATATGTATAAGAAAGAGCTTTCTATAAAAGATCAGTTGTATATTGCGAAAATATCCCAGCCCGGTCCATATCAAGTCCATAAGTCTGATATTAGCCCATCTGTCCAATACTAATCCATAACTTCTTCTTTAAACTCACACAGCACATGCAATGATGCTGAATGCAGGGTGGTCATAGGCCAGAGGGTGGAAAGTCCTCTGTATCCAGTGGTGGTGTAAGCATCTCAGCGCTGGTGTGGGTCTCCATGTGGTTCCTCCAGCTCTAGGGCTCTGGCTCCATCAAAGTAGCTACATGTGACTTGTCAAGAGGAATGTCTCACAGAGTGAGTGTGTGTCCCACCTCCAGGGAAGAAAACAGGAGTTTCCTAGAATCCTAAGAAGGCCATGCCTCATTGGCTGTGACCTGATTGACAGGCTAGCCTCCACTCCTACGCAAGGTAAAAGATTATGTAACTGCCACAATCTGACACATGTGATAGGCCTTATGGTTCCTTATGGTCTGACTGATCAGAACTTAGCTCACTTCCATGATGCTTGGCATAAAGGAGTCAAGTAGATGTATGGTTTCATCTTGCTTGAATCCTTCAATTCTCATAAAAGTAGTAGTCAAGAGATCAAACGATGCATGGCACCAAGTAAATCTGCTGTACAAGTTCTCTTTACATCGTTGATCAGCAAGGAGGTTACTTTCAGGACTAAATTGCACTTGACCCAAGCCATGATATTTTAATTGCCATAATGTTAAAATATGTTAAAAAGCCATAATATTATTCATATGCATGTGAATAAGGAAGACATAAGAATTGATGCATTTCAACAATGGTGCTGGGAAGGTTATTAAAAGTACCCCGAACTGTAAAAGGATAAACAAATCTGTCCTGGAAGAGAGAATGCTCCTTAGAGGCAAAGATGATGAGACTTTGTCTCACATACTTTGGACATGTGGTCCATCCAGAAAGGCCAATCTCTGAAGAAGGAGAGCATGTTTGGTAAAGTGGAGGAGCAGTGGAAGAAAGGAAGTCCCAACCAAGAAGGACTGACCAGGTAGCTGCAACAATGGGCTCAAGCATAGGAACATGAGGCTAGTGCAGTAGAGCAGGGCCCGGCAGGGTTCCAGTCTGCTGTGCAGGGAGGCGTCACTATGAGTGGAATGTCCTCAGTGGCCCCCAACAATAATGCGCTTTCAGGAAACTCAAACCAATAATAGTACTGCTTCTGCTACTGATTGGTCACCTTGACTAAATCATTCATAAGTAAAAAATAATATCCCCAAATTAAAAACCAAGCTCACAGCAATCAAGTGGTCTGAGTCCCAGTGATCCCGTTCCTCGGAGATGAACTACCTCCGTGAGTTTTCTTATGAAGTAGCTTCAAAATGTTCATACAAAAATGGAATTGAAAGACCATGTCATTATCCCATTAACTCTTTGAACCCCTTAATATATTTCATCTTCCTTCTATTGGTGATAGTTATTTTTCACTCTGTCTCTGCTCCCTAAAGTACACCTCCAACTACTCTTCCCATTTTCAACGTTCTACCTGTCCCACTCAAATTTCTCTCTCACTCTCCAACCGACACTGCTGCAGGACAGAAAGAAAACATTCTGTAGGCCTGGAAATCAGGCTAACGTTTAGCCTCAACATCATTGTATGTCCTTTAAAATTTCTGAGATTCTTTGTTCTCCTTTCTAACCTATGAATAATGCCACCTATCTAACTATATCATGAGGCGTTACATGAGCTAATGTATAAAAACCTCACATAAAACCTGACCTAAATAACTAGAAAACTCTTACAATAACAATTATTATTTTTTATTATTAAAAAATCAGTAAGATAGTAAAAACTCCTCATGAAATAGCTTCAGTATATTATTTGGACTATAATACATATGTGTCAAATTTTATATTTCTGCTCATCCAATTTTTTATAAATAAAATATGTTCCTCTTACATTTCTCTCTGCTATACCAAATTTATTCTTCAAGACACTGTTCTTGTCACTGACTTTCTCAATGAAGTTTTTATACTCCCTCCAGTCCAAAGCAGGTTTGTTCGCCAAATTATTGGATTCTCTTATATCTATGTTCTATGCTAGTCTTTGAATTTAAACACAGACTGGTTTGCTGCATATCAATTTTCTTACTTATATTAAATAAATGATACTCTTCTGTCTTTACAATTGTGATATAAAGCCCATGAGTTCACGAAATAAGTAATTTGTTCCGCCCCCCAATCCAGTACTGTTCTCAGAATAGGGTCTTGATAAATATTTGTTGAATTGATCAATAAATAAAGGGATGCGTTATAATACAGAACAGCACCATTTGACACATGAATTAATGAAAGTCGGAGTCTGTTGGGGAGCTGCGTGGTAATGAAGGCAGTGGCATGATGGAAGTGGACGGTGAGATGTCTGACATACCAATTTCACCTACAATGGATGGTAATTGGAGTGTTGGGAGGAAGAGAGATGAGTCAAAAGATTTGCTAAGAATTCTAAGAAGAGGAATCAATCTAGGATAATGAAAATCCTGTAAGAAAAGGCAATGGGAGAATTCAGTGAATATCTTGAAGAAAGAATAAGTAAGACCCGGTGAATGAATATATGCATGTTTATGTTTAGGTAAAATAATAATAAGAGCATTAAAGTTGCAATACTGGAGAAAGCTGACACTGCGAAAGAATTGGAGAAACTAAAGGGAATTCGAACAAATTTTATTTTCTTTTTCCCCAAACCATTTTATTAGGAGCTCATCCAGGCACCATATCATGCCATAGTTCAATCACAGCGAGCCGTGTTGTACACTTGTTGTCCAAGTCAGTTTCAAACATTTCCTTCCTTTTTGAATTTCTTGGTATCAGCTGCCCCTCACACCCCCACCCCAAACCCCAGGGACCCTTCTTCTAGTTGTTGTCTTTATAGGTTCCTCTGACCTGGGTTTCACGTACCAAAAAAACATAGAAAACACATAACAAAGATTCAAGAAGGCTACCCACAATGGAAAAATGCAATGGAGATAAACTCTAATATGAACAAAGTAACACAAAAATATTAAAGACCAGATCAAGCCCAATGTGTACCAGAAGGGAAATCAAGTAGCAAGGTTTTAGCAGTTCAAGTCAGATTTTTCATTTTAATCTACTACAATCACCGCTCCAATAGATCCTCTTTGTCTAGGACCCAGTGTAGTCCCCTCCCTCCGTTATGGGCAGATGGGAGTCACTGGAGTCGTATCTCTGGTGCAGACCTCACAAACGTACCTTGGCCTCCCACTGTCATCCCTAGTCTTCTGCAAACCAGATTCTCGCCATTTAAGCTCGAATTCTATCTCCTTCGTCATCTTTGGCTTATATAATTTATAATCCTCGGGTCACAGACGTTGATGTGCTTCTTCCATGTAGACTTAGTTGATACCTCACTTACATAGTTGCTTATCTGGAAACACGCCTTTAAGACCCTAGGTGCTATTCTGTTGGCCGGGCACTGTCTAATTTCCTCACCACAATGTGCTGTAGCCCCCATATCGTCTGTTTTTCTTTCATGAGGGCAAGTGTAAAGCTGGCTATATCATAAGAAATAATTGTTCTTAGATTGAAGCTATGATTTAGTGTGAGCCCCAAATCTATTCCTGAATCTTGTTTTTTGTCTGCCTCTAGCTCACCTTAGAGACATCCTTGTTAATTTATAGGAGAGAATCTTATTGATCATCTCCCTGGAGGATAAGCACCTTCTGTTAATAGTGTTATTGATTAGCCTGTGGCACTAATTTTTAATGCACTTTTAGGAGAGGGATATTTAACAAGTGGAGTCTAACTACATATCGCAATACCTGGATTATTCAATTGTAGAGAACAAATCCTTACATGACTGGACACTGTTTGCACAAACAATGGGAGATGGTGGTCTGGCAAAACTTGCAATAATATTCACTAACAATGTCCATCACTGGGCTTCCAGAATAATATGTATCTTAAAAAAGAAATGAGGCCATTACTGTACTAAGTCAATGTTGGTCTGCCTACTGACAGTTCAATACTATTGGTATAGCTATCTTCTACTTCACACACCATGTAGTTTCAGTCTCATGTCCTCAGATTATAGGTGTATTTTTAATAGATTCTAGTTTGCTTGGTGGGGTTTTCATATAGAAACCACATAGGTATGGCAGGTTCTGTGCCTTGAAGGCCCCGGTGTTCCGTGGCACTTGGTCTGGGTCTCCAGGAGGTACAGAAACCCGGGCCAATGTGTCTAATTAGGTGCATATTGCCAGTCATACTCTCCCCTTAAGATCCTTAAAAGTTTTGTTAGTCAGTTTGATTATCCAAACATGAAAGTCCAATCGACAAATTTTGTAGGCAATATAAGTAAGCACCTTATAAAATTATAAACTCAAAGAAAATAAAACAGCAATTGTCTCTCCAGTACTGCTTCATAGAATTGTTAGGTTGTTGTTTCGTGCTGTCACCTCACTCTGATTCAGAATGACCCTGTACACAACAGAAGGAAACACTGTCCAGTCTTGTACCATCTTCACAATAGTTGTTATGTTTAGCCCAGTGTGATAACCGCTGTATCAATCCATCTTTTTCTTTTTCACTAACCTTCTAATTCCCCCAGCATGGTGACTTTATCTAGAGACCAGTGTCTCCTGACAGCATGTGCAAAAGACACTGACCTTCTGCTTTATTAAGCAGGATGGATTTCTCAGTAACTGGTCTCTCCAAAATATGTGACACAATGTCATACCATCCCTACTTATAAGAAGTATTCTGCATTTCTTCCAAGACGGATGTGTTTGTTCTCTGGCACTCCACAGTGCTTTTGGTATTATTCATTGGCACCATCACTTACAGCAACTGTTATTCTCTTTTCCTTATCCGGTGGCCCCCACTCATAGCAACCTTCCGTGCAACAGATCAGTCTTCATTCTAAGTAAAGAGAGCGCCTCAACTTCGCTGATTTGCCTACCCGGTTTAGATGTTCCACTTACTTTAAATAGCCTAGAACACCCTATAGAACAGAGAAGAAGGCAGGATTTTCTATAGTATTCCTCTCAGTTCTGCCTTTGACTTTTTCTGACCTATTCTACTTCAGTTGCAAGTAAAGAATGGGGAAAAATATTTCCTAGACTTCTTTTGTCATGAAATGGAGTAACAAGGATTGGATTTATACCTCCACAAACACTAAACACTAAACAATAGTTTAAAAGCACTAGATGTCAGGCAATAAAGGATAGTGATCTCTCAGAGATGGGAAAATAATGAGGTAAGCCTTATAATTGCTCTAGCTTACTGTCTTAAATTTCTTTCTGACTACAGCACACAGAGAGGGAATTTGGGCAGTGCTGAGTCCTAACAAATATATATATCAAAGCAAGTCCTAGGCCAGAGTTTTAACTAGAGGGAACAAAAATTACTGTCACCTGCTAACACGTTACTTAAGGGCCACGTGTTCATCACAGCCATGTATCTCCTGGCTATCTCCTAGTCAAAACCTACAGGAAATGAGCAATCCAATGTTGGATTCTTCCAATGGCTATCTTCGGCTCAGGGACTCTCATCATTCTTCTCAAGACTTTTAAAGAACTACAATGCAATCAAAGTGGTTCTTGGGGTTTCCTTTAACTTATTATTATTAATTCCATAGGGTTTTATATTTCAGATCATCATATTTGTGTTTAGCAATTTAACTTCTCTAACCTCTCAATTAGCATGCCCTGTCACAGCCCTAACCATTTCCCTTCTACCTCTTATAAGATACATCTTCCTTTTCAGTCATTGATGCAACCATTGTGTCACTCTATCTCCCTGAATACTTTCCCTTTTCTCCCTGATCCTCTGCCTTACCAACCTTGATACCTGTGTTAGACTGGGTTGTCTGGAGGAACAAAACCAGTGACATTCATACATGCATAAGAAATAATTACACTGAAATGTAGCTTTATATCAATAAAGTCTTCCAATCCAATCCAACTCAAGTCAATAAGTCGTGAGGGGCTAGCAGGGCCTCTCAGGTAGCTACAGGTCAATGAAGCAGGAAGGTGAAGCAGGATGCAGAGCTATCACAGGTGGTTCAGATTTTCATGGATCCAAGGTTAAAGGAAACTTGGGAGGATACCTACAATTCTTAGGCTTAGGAAGCCTACATGGGACCACCCCTGGGCATAGGGATAGAGTCTCAGCAAGCAGGAAGGTAAAGGAAAGAAGAGAGAAAAGACAAGTTCTCACTGTCTTTTATAGAAAGAACCACACCCTGAAGGAAGCATCAGTAGAGGATCATTGTTGGCCTGATTGATAGGTTGGACTCCACCTCACACTTCATACAAATTCAATTTGACATGAAGTCTAATTACCACAATGTCCTTCTCCAGGGACTGTTCCCTCCTGATAACATGTGCAAAGTACTTGAGATAGAGTCTTATCATCCTATTTCTTTTTTTTTTCCTCTTTAAAACCAAATAATTTATTGGGAGCTTTTGCAGATATCATAGCATTCCAGAGTTCAATCACATCAAGCAGCATTGAACAAGCAGCTTCAAAATATTTCCTTTCTTCTTTAACTACTTTATATCAGCTTCCCCTTATTTTTATGATTCTTTAAAAAAAAACATTTCTTTAGGGGCTCATGCAACTCCTATCACAATTCATGCATACATCAGTTGTGTAAAGCACATTTGTACATTCATTGCCCTCATCATTCTTAAAACTGGTCCTCATTTTCCCCTCCCTCCCCACTCCTCCCTGCCCTCTCCCTCATGAACCCTTGATAATTTATAAATTATTATTTTGTCATATCTTGCTCTGTCCCACATCTCCTTCCCCCACATTTCTGTTGTCGATCCCCAGGGAGGAGGTCACATGTAGATCCTTGAAATCAGTTCCCCCTTTCCAACCCACCTATGCCCTCCCTGAGTCCTCCCAGTATCACCACTCTCACCATTGGTCCTGAGATCATCACCCGCCCTGGATTCCCTGTGTTTCCAGTTCCCATCTGTACCAGTGTACATCCTCTGGTCTAGTCAGACTTGCAAGGTAGGATTCGGATCATGACAGTGCGGGGGGGGAGGGGGGAGCATTTAGGAACTAGAGGAAAGTTGTATTTTTCATCGTTGCTACATCGCACCCTGACTGTCTCATCTCCTCCCCAAGACCCATCTGTAAGGGGATGTCAGTGGCCTACAAATGGGCTTTGGGTCTCTACTCTGCACTCCCCCGCTCATTCACTATGGTAAGATTTTTTGTTCTGATGATGCCTGATACCTGATCCCTTGACACCTTGTGAACGCACAGGCTGGTGTGCTTCTTCCAAGTGGACTTTGTTGCTTCTGAGCTAGATGGCCGTTTGTTTACCTTCAAGCCTTTAAGACCCCAGATGCTATATCTTTTGATAGCCGGGCATCATCAGTTTTCTTCACCATATTTAGTTGTTTACCCACTTTGTCTTCAGCGGTTGTGTTGGGAATGTGAATGCCAATTTAATAGAATAAAGTATTCTTGCATTGAGGAAGTACTTGAGTGGAGGTCCAATATCCCTCTGCTACCTTAATACTAACCCTATAAATACATGTACATAGATCTACTTCCCCATCCTCATGTATAAATATATTTGCATATGTACATGTCTTTATCTAGACCTCTACAAATGCCCTCTGCCTCCTGGCTCTTTCCTCTATTTCCTTTGACTTCCCTCCTGTCCCAATATCATGCTCAGTCCCCACCAGGGTTTCAGCAATCCCTCTGTTACATTACCCTTAATCATGCCCAACCAGACCTCCCACACCCTCCTCACCACCTATTTGGATCGCTTGCTGTTCCCTTGTCCCTGGGTTTATTAACACCACTACCTTTCCCCCCACCTCCCTGTCTCCCATTTCCCCATGAAACTATCGGTCCTGTTGTTTCTCCTCCAGATTGTTCATCCAGCCTATCTTATTTAGACAGACCTGCGGAGATAATAACATGCACAAAAACAAGACAGAGCAAAACCAAGTAACAAAATACAACAACAACAAAAAAACAACAAACAATGGCAAAAACAAAACAAAGCAAAACAAAACACAACAAGAAAGAAAAGCTTGTAGTTAGTTCAAGGATTGTTTATTGGCCTTTAGGAGTGTTTTCCAGTCTAGTCTGTTGGGGAACCCCGCCCTGGCCCCAAAGTCCACCTTCAGCATTCCCAGGGGACCTGGCCACTCTATTCCCTTGCTGTTCTGTTACACCCCCTTAGTGTTTTGCCTCGGTATGGCAGGATCGGGTACAATTCCCTCACTGTGTCTCAGGTGTTGTCCCCTGTAGGGCTATGGGTCAGTGAGGGATGTCATGTCTCATAGTAGGGCCGGCCATATGGTCTTCTCTGTCAACTGGCTGCTCTAATTGGGAACATGTACATCCTAGCGTGGTGGGCCATGATGTGCTCCACTCTCTCCTCCTCCCCCTTCATCTACTCCTGTGTGCTCTGAACAGATATGGCCCTCTGCCGGAGTTGTAGACTCAGTGCCATCCTTTGAAATAAATGCTTCTGAGGGGAGGGCCAGGTATCCACTTAGTAGTTGGTGTTGGGGCTGACACCCCAGACCTTTCCACTGGTTCCCTACTCCATGCTGAACGTGTTGCATTCATATCTTGGAGCATCGGGTTGAAGTCTGGTTCCTCTTTCCCTGTGGAGACATAAACAATATCCTCCCCTTGGGTGGGTTTGTGCCCTGTGCCCCTGCTACCCTTTTTATTTTTTATTATTATTTTCCCCTTTCCCTACCCCTTTTTAGTTGTCTACCATGTGTATCCCTGTATTTGGTCTGGTCCCTACCATATTACCTGGTCTTCACCCCAGGAATATTTGTATACCATAGCTTTTTCCCTATGTCCCTAGCCAGTCTGTTAGTGCTATTTTTCCAATAGTATATGTGTCTTTGTGTCAAATGTTGTTGATTCTCACAATAATTCAGAATTTCCCTAATATTATCACACCCTGAATATATTATAATATAGTATAAATATAAACTTTTGTATGCACTGGGAAACCAAGATCTTAGTGTGACTTGCTTTCCAGTGAATGTCTCTGTGATGTGCCAAGGCACCGTCATTGCCTTGTGTCATTAAAGGATAAAATGCAAGGGGGAGAAGTGTTTTGAGTAAAACAATGTTAGTGATTTTCCTATCATCGATTACTTTGAAATGGGGATAGGCAGGTTTGCTAGAGAGGGGTTGCATTAATCACTGGAATCTACATCTTCTTATTCCACAGGGAGACTCAAGTACACAGATAACCGAATGATAAATCCCTGAATCCATTTCCTGTGAGTTCTAAACTCACTGCATTAGGCTCTTTCTAGCACTCAAGCTGCCTTTTCTCTTGAACACCTTCGCAGAACTCAGTGTGAGTCTTTCAGAACCGTTGTATTCAAGCCTTTGTTTGAAGGAGGCTGTCTTTTATCCTCATTCAATCGGCAGTACATTGTTGAGTGAATCCTGCTGTTAGCTAGACAGGGGTCCCGAGAGAGGACATGTTGGGTTCTATATGTTTAACTTTTTATCCTTTGTGTCAACGAGTTATGTTTCTAAAACATTTCCAATCCCCTAGCTTCGCAGAAA
Organism: Tenrec ecaudatus; assembly: GCF_050624435.1. Taxonomy (NCBI): domain Eukaryota; kingdom Metazoa; phylum Chordata; class Mammalia; order Afrosoricida; family Tenrecidae; genus Tenrec; species Tenrec ecaudatus. Next base: position 105,956,275 of record NC_134537.1, read on the forward strand.
AACAAATAACTTTTCACACCCTCCTCTTTCCTCAACCCCCATAAATAATCCCCAAGAAGGCGGACAGCGGCAGAGAGACAGAGGCTGAATGCTGAACAGAGTACCCTGGTCGACTGGAACTCTGCCACTGAGAATCATTTTGCAGCTCAGCCACGGGGTAGTGGAAGGAATTCCAAATTTTTGTCATGTAATAGGAACCAGTGATTTTCCAGCATGGTAGCAGTTTCTATGAGCTCAAAACCTGGGAAAGCTCATGGCTTAGAGTTCTTGGTGAAACTCAGTAAAGTGTCTAATATTCGATTTACCCAAACTGTAGAGATAAAGTCTCTCAGCCTCGGTATTTTAGGTGCTATGAAGCAGTATTGGGTACGGGTTAAAGATGGAAATAGGTGGCTTCACTAACCACGTTCATTATAGTTGAATCAGTGATCTCAGTCACCTGGTACCACTCTAATATAAATATCATAAGTGGGTGACATGAAAGAACAGAAAATTATATTCCCACAATTCTGGAGGCTAAAAATCCAAATCAGCATCTCAGTCATGTGGATTCCTTCTTGTCAGTAACCTGGGTATTCTTTGGTTCTTGGTGATCCTTCAGCAGTAATTGTCTTCCCCAAGAGATACCAACCAGAGAACTCACTGCCACTGAGTCAATTCAGACTCATAGTGACCATTTCAGGCAGAGTAGAACTGCCCCCATTCGAGTTCTGTATCTTTACAGGAGCAGTAAGCCTACTCTTTTTCCCTTGGAGCAGCTGCTAGTTTCCCATTACAGACCTTTGCGGTTAACAGCCCAATTCATAATCCATTACCCCACCAAGGCTCCTGTAAGTGCCAGAATCGGTGTTTAATTGGCTTTTTTTGTTGTGCAGAGGTATTAGGAAAGACCAGTCTTTGGAAAAGAACATCATGCTTGCTAAAGTGGAGGCGGAGGAGTAGCCAAGGAAGCCACCTCAAGGAGATGGGTTGGCACAGTGGCAGCCACAATGGGCTCAAACATAGAACGATTGTTAGGCTGGCACTGGATCAGAACCTCCTGCATGGCATCTAACAACCCACAGCAACCTCACTAGGAGGGTTTAGGTGCCAGACACATCCTACATTGGAGTGGCCTGAGTAACATCACAAGGAAACGTCTATTTACAAACAGCTTCATAGCCACAGAAAGAGGGTGAGGATTCCACACGTCTTCCGGGAGGGCCACAGTTTCTTCCATGAGACCGTTTTTGACACTAATCAACTGTGCAATCGTAGGCAAGTTGGTTGCAGTTGCTACAGTAGTTCTTGCTCGTGCTGCGTAACAGACATTCACCAACCTCTCGGTGGCTTGCCACAGTAAAGGTTCACTTCTCAGGTGCGGTGCCATTCCGAAGCTCTGGGGCTCTGCTCAACCCGTTTTTGCAACTATGGATGTAGGCTGTGATAAAGCCTCTATCGCTGCCTCATGGCAGAGGTCTAAGAAATCAGTGGGTAACCTTGTTCTTAACTTTCTTTATTAAAATGGGCCTTTTGTTCCTTCATTGACTCAGACCATAGTGAAAACACATAGCAGTCGGAGTCCAAACTTCCCTATAGAGCGTTCAGCAGTTGGAGTGAGGAAGTTAATCTCCAGGTCTTTCTTGTGAGGCACTGCTCTGGGTGGACTCGTATTGCCAACCTTTCATTTAGCAGCCAAGTGCATTACTCATCGACAACACCCACTGACCCCTAAATCATGAAGCCAATACACAAAGTATGAGTATGCGTCTGTGATAGAATTGCTTTGAAAGTCTAAAGGCAAAGTCCAGGGATCTCTGATCCTCTGAGAAGGAAAAATTTGAACAAGAAAAAAATGTATCTGCCTTCTACATCTCAAATAAGACTGATAAAAATAACCATGCTCACCTCACCGTGAGGTTATTATGAAGGTAAAATGAGTTTTTTATAGAAAGTGTTTTAAATGATGCCTGTAACAATAAACTCTCATTAAATGTTAGTTACTATTGTCAGTCTATTAGGGATAACATTACTTCTTTTCTGAACTCACAGAGTAGTTTGATGTCAGATTATTAATATTTTGTTATAGATACAAAACTGAGATAAAAGAAGTCATATTAAATACCATGAAATAGTATTACATGAATTGTAGCAACACTGCTGATGTGTGCCTGACACTTAACTTTGTGTTTATGTTCATTGAGAAGTTTTCAAAGAGTATTATTAAAAGCACAATATCTGTTAGAGATATCATCATCAATAGCAAGTAGATCATTTATGAAGTTCTTATTATACATGAAGAATTATAGTCCAAATAAGTGAAGCGAAGATAAGTGAGAGTTGGTTCTCCATATGTCTGCAACGAGCTGAAGAGACTGTATATATTTGTGTGCCTCAACTCTGTGCCCCAGACAAGGACAAGATGGATGGCGATGTAGGCTACAGACACCTCAGACTAAAGGGCCCTAAAGTCTGGGGTCGGGGAAGATTCCACCTTCCCTGAGAACAGTGCACCCACAAAGTAAGATTTTGCTAGAAGAGGGAAGACATGAATAGAGACCAAAAGGAGAGAACGAAAGGAAGGCAGGAAGGCAGGCAGGCAGGAAGGAAGAAAGAAAAGGAAAAACAGAGAGAGTTTTAAAAAGCTTCCTCATTGTTAAGAAAAATGGAAACTGAGAATATGAAGGTGAAAAAGAATTTTTAACTAGGAATACTGCAAAAATAGACAATTCAAAATCAGATTCCCTGACTCCTCCAGAGTGTGGGATTCTTCTCTAGAATTCTGGTTGTGTATTTTTTTGGGGGGGGGTGTTCTTTTTTCCCCCCAATATTTAGGAACAGTTCACATCTGCTAGCTTAATTAATTGTACTTGTTTTTTTTAATGTCTAAACCTACCTATTTTCCTACCTCTATCCTTTTATAATGTGTGTGGCACGTAAAATCCTTTTTAATTCAATGCTATAGTAATACTTATTATTTATAAGCATCTACCATTGCTCACATTGGAAGACGAGAGAAGAGCTTAACATGAATAAGGAACTGCACAAATGCACACTTGGCACCTGTCAGAGCTGCACTTTGAATCAGTCTGTCGGAATCCACAATGTCGCACAGTCCCAGCCTCACTCTGGAGGTACCCCACCCCTACCCCCCGCCAGCTTCCCTGTGTGTGTACCAGGCACAGAAAAAGAATGGGTTTCGGGAGCTCTGAAACACTTTCTGAGGATGGAAACGTTTCATGTGATATGTTCAGTGAAGTTTCCCAAGCTTTAGCACTGCATGGACTTCCCCCGAGATGACCAGGGGTGGAACTGGAGTACTGCTATGTTCTGGCATGTACCTACTTTCCAGCTCAATAACTGAGTTATGATAATAGCTAAGATGTGTGCCTGGCACATGAAGTATTTTCTTTAATCCTCACATCAGAACTCTGAAGTAGACATCTTATTCTCTATTTTATATTCATGAGAAAATTGGAGCAGAGAGATGTTCCTTAGCATGCCTTGACTCACCTCGGAAGAGGCAGAGCAGACATTCAGAACCAAGCACGTTAGCCCCCAAAGCTGTCCTCGTATCCCTGTAGCACTATACCCTCTCCCGTTTAAACAGAAAGAGTTGGTGTGTGTGTGAAAGAGAGTGAATGCAGACACACATGCGTGCCCTGGAATGCCTGGCATGGATCTTCGGAGCCACCAAGCTTTCAGATGATTGAAACCACCTCTGCATTTGGCAAATGCCTGACCTTAGTTCTGAAGGCTATTGATTGATTACTCGTCAGTTGCTGACTCTGAATAAGACAAGGGACTTGAAGAGTAATTTCCTTTTGAGTTTATTTCAAAACAACTGCTGATCATGCATCATGGGCACATTTTGGTGTATTAGGCTGGGGTGACTAGAGAAGCAAATCCAGATCAAGTACTAGACCTTAAGTCCAATACTAGACCGTAAATCTGATATAGCCTCCAGGGAGAAAGAAAGAAGGAGGCCGGTCGTGGAAAGCTGTTTATCTCAGCTACCCTCCAATCAAGCTGCGACCTGGTTGACAGGCTAAACTCTGTCCACATGTTTCTACAGGGGCCATGTTGGCACAGAAAACCTAAGTGTCACAGAGGATAATGAGCCCAGTTATCTGTGCAAACACAGTGGATTGTCGGAAATCTGCTGGGAAGACAGAGTCTTGTTAGGCCTCCTGTGTCTCAGCAGATGATATAATGGTGAATATCTCACCTTTTATGTGTGTCAGCGGTTTAATCTCTCTGGTAAGGGCAATTCATAATAGCCAAGTGATCCTTGCTGTCAAAAAGCTGCCTTGTGATCATACCTGGCAATGTAATATGAACTCAGGAGCAGATGGGAGAAGAAGTCATTCTTAATATGATTTCCCTTATTCCCCACCTCCTTCAACAAGTTCTCAGTGAACACACACGCGTGCACACACACACACACACACACACACACACACACACACACAATTCCCCAGATGTCTTTAAATGTACCAACATCTCATAAGCTCCTTAAGAACACGGCACTGTACTTCTGAGAGCTTGTCACATGGTACCAGTCTCCTATTGAGACTTAATAAAACTTTGCAGAGGGGAGAAAAGCAAAGAGAGAAAATCTGAGCTAGGCAATAAAATTTTAGAAATAAAATGAGAACCCTGTTCTTAATCTCACTTCCAGTCATAGTGAAACTTTTCTCTGTGTTTTCCAACCTCTCTTTACCCTTGCCTTTCTCCATGGCCAGCCCCGTTAGCCCACTGTGCACCTTCCCATATGTCTTAGGTATGAATACCACAAAAGCTGAGCTGGTATTTGAGGTGTAGTTGATCTGGGAGGCAAACTTCGAAAAGAGAAGTGAGAATTTGGGGAAAGTGAAAAAGAGAAGGGAGTAATGCTAAATGAAGAGTGAAGTATTAAGATAACAGCTGTGGATGAGGAAAGAATTCTGTGACGTAGCCCCATTAGTTAGTGGTTACTTCCAGAAACAACGAGGAAGAAGAATCTGGTTTATACACCAATAGACAAGACTTTGACGACTACAGGAGGGCAATGACTGGGGTGGGAACAAGAAGAGGGGATGGGGGCACAAAAATGGAGAGGTGTAGAGGGTATCATTGAAGATTTCATTTCTTCGACTGTGTAATATATGTGTAGTATGTTTATTTTTTTTAAATCTCTCCTGATTCGTTATCCCTCAAATTTAAATAGTAGTTTGGGTGGCTTAAAGGAAAAAAAAAGAAAGAAATATACCCTTGATATGGTCATAGGAGAACAATGGCATTTTAACTTTGTCTTCTTTTCCCAAATACCCATAGCCCCTGTCTAATATGAGAACAGCATTAGACAGCCCAGTGGGGAGGCATTCTACAAAACACCTGACCCAAACTACTCACAACTCTCTGGGCACTCAAAGGGAAGGAAAGTCCAAGAAGCTGTCAAAATCAGTAGTTGCCGAAGGAGACGACACAACTAAATGTAATGTGGTATCCTGAATGGAATACCATACTTTGATATACATTCCTGTCTGTCTACACTGGGAATACAGACAGACTGCCTCAACCCCCAACGCTGCCATCTGATCTGATGCCTAGGTATGCAGCACATACATCCACTGATAGCAAATGTCATCTGGGTGCTCAATTCATCTATGATGGAGCTGGACCCTTACTCACACAGCGGTAGCAAAGTGAACGCCATTGTTATGATTTATAGACACCAAGTGTTAAGCAATAACAACAGATTCTCAAAGAGAACATTGTGAACCATCCTCAAATTGCCCAGGTCTGTTCTTAGGTCACTGGGCAAACTCAGTGTAATTCAGGTCAGATGCTGTGCTCTGAATACCAACACACTGATCAGGATGGCTGCACACCTCCCCTGTCTCCTGATCTGTTGGGCATTGTGTGATAGGTAGGTTTATTGTGCCAACCTAACCAATAGTAACATGCGAGCACCCCATCTTAAACACCTTGCTAGCCTCTGTTGCCACCCAGATCTGCAAGCCTGTCAACATCATGTGAACTATTCACAAAGGATTAAAGGCCCAGAGCCCCTGCTTGGGCACAGCCATATTTCCCTTGCCCTGCACCAATAAATACTGCAGTCCAACAGCATTGCCACACAATCATAAAAACAAACCTTTTGTAAATACAAATATCAAAAGGCAAGGCTATCGAATCTCAATATATTGGCTACTTATGTCTACACACTTTTGAAGATGGTGTTTCCACCACGCCTATCCTTCCCCCAATATTCTGCACTCTTTGATTTACATGTCATTAAAATAGCAGTTTGGAGCATCGTTGAGAGTTTCACGTACTGTTCCTTGAATTTGGGGAAGAAAAAGAAGTCTGAAGGGACAAGCTCATGGTTATAGGCTAGATGGGGTAATGCTTCCTAAGCAAATTCTTGCAGGGAAGTCCTTGCGATCCTAGGAGAAAGTGTGTTGTGATAAAGGGAAAAAATTACTTGGTAAAGTTTTCTTGGACTTTTTCTCACCAATGTAGTTTTCAATTAAAAAAATCTTCATATTAAGTTTTTATGGTCATGCTGTGCCTTTGGAGATAATAAATATTACAACTTTAGAATTCCAAAAAACAACCTCTATAGTATTAGGAGCTGACCTCTTTACCTTGAATTTATGTAGTTCAGAAGATTCCTTGTAAGCCACTGTGTTGATTGAGCATTTCTGGTAGAAAATTCCATAAAAATACCAGACAAGTGTATTACTGGAGGTATTTATCTGTAGCCACCCAGCGACTGCAGAGACATGCGGAAATGGATTTCAGTTGGAATAAACCTATACATGTCTAAAGTGGAACCCTGTTAGTAACGTATTTGACTAATCGTATATAATATGCCTATCTATGAAAAAAAAACTTTTAAGAAAAACTTATAGGTAGCCTAAAATATCTTTAACATAATAATCACAAAGTCATGAAAGGTGTGAATCGATGTTTTACCTCTCATATTTTTTCAATCTGAATGCTGAGCAAATAATGCAAGAACATGCCTATATGAAGCACATGGCGGAGGTTTGGAGAAGGGTCATGAACAACTTGCAATACTATGCAGAGAATCCCAGCTTGCTTGCTAAAAGACTGAAGCACTTAATGATGAAGATCAAAGCCTACAACTCTCATTATGGGTTACACCTCAATTTACAGAAAATAATCATCCTCACAACCAAACTCAATAAGCATGCTAAGTAAATATTAAATTTTTTAAAGATTTCAGTTTACTTGAATTCACAATCAACATCCATGGGTTGTGCTGTTGTTAAGTGCCGACAAGTTCGTTCCAATGCCAAGAGACCCTGTGAATAACTCAACGAAACCCTGGCAGTTCCTGGGCCATTCTCACAAGAGGTTTTCTGTTTGAGCCCGTTCTTTGGGCGCAACCCATGATTGTGTAAAAATAAAAATAACTCACTGCCATTGAGTTGATTCTGACTCGGGGACACTCTATTATACAGAGTAGAAATGTCACTGTTGATTTCCAAGGTTATATATCTTCACAGTTGTAGAAAGCCTCATTTTTCTCTGGTGGTATCGCTTAGCCCAGTGTTTCACCAGGGCTCCCTTACCCGTGGAAGTAGCAGTCACGAAAGCAATGTGTTTTTTTAAAAAGTACTTTTATTGGGGTCTCTTACATCTCTTATCCCAATCCATACGTCCATCTAGTGTGTCAAGCACATTTGCACATATGCTGCCTTCCCACTTGAGCCCCTGATATCAGCTCCCCATTTTTCCCCCTCCCTTCCCCTCCTGCCCTCCCGCCTGATGTCTTGATATGTTATATATTATTATTTTCATATCTTACATCGTTCTCTGTTGCCCTTCACCCACTTTTCCATCATCCGTCCCCTGGGGGGGGGGGTTCTAGGTTGATCCTGTAATCATTTCCTCCTTTCTCCCCCACCTCCCCTAATCCTCCTGGTAGCTCTACTCTCACTGTTGGCCCTGAGGGGTTCATCTATCCCAGATTCTCTGTGCTGCAGGCTCTTATCTGTAGCAGTGTGCATGTTCTGGTCTAATCTGATTTGTAAGGTAGAATTGAGGTCATGATAGTGGGGGGAAGAAAGCACCAAAGAAGCAGAGGAAATTGGGTGTTTCATTGGTGCTATACTGCACCTGACTGGCTCATCTCTTTCCTGTGACCCTTCTGTGAGGGTATGTGCAATTGTCTACAGATGGGCACTGAGTCTCCACTCCATGCCCCCCACCCCCCATTCACATTAGGTATCGTTTTGTTCTGGGTCCTCTGAAGTTCATTCTTCTGGTGAGGGGGGAAGGCAGTGTCCATACAGTTGGGATTGGGGCCAGCTCCGCAGACCTCTCTATTGGTTCCTTGGTACATGTCAGTATGTTGTATTCATGTCTGGGCGTGTTGTGTTGAAGCCTGTTTTCTCTCTTCCTCTCCTGTGGAGACATAAACAGTATCCTCCCCTTAGGTGGGTTAGTGCCCTGTTCCCATCCCCTACCCTTGTCTTTTTCTTTTTTTTCCTTTTCCCCTCTTATTTAGTTGGCTGCCGTATGTGTCCCTGGATTAGGTTTGGCCCCTGCCATAATTGCTGGACCTCACCCCAGGGGTGTATGTATATAGTACCTTTTCCCCAAGGCCCTGTTTTGGGGTTGTTTTTTCTTTGTTTGGGTTTTTTTTAAGCCCACCTTTGTGAACTCATGTTGTACTTTTCCCTTTGTGCTTGGCTTACTTCACTTAGCATGATTTCCTCCACTTCTTCCCTTGTGACAATGTGCTACATGCATTCATCGCTGCTTTTTTAGGGATGCATGATACTCCATTGTATGTATGCACCACAGTTTTTTGATCCATTCGTCTGTTGATGGAAATTTGGGTTGTTTCCAACTCCTTGTGATTGTGAACTGTGCCATGGAAAGCAATGTCTTGTGTTGGGAAAATCTGCTGGAAAAGACCTCTATACAGCGTTAAAGAAGAAGGGATGTCCTGTTGAGAACTAAGATGCACCTGACGCATGGCACAGCAATTTCTCTGGACAATGAAGTGATAGCTTTAAATTATGTCAGTGGTTAAAGCTATTGAATAGCTCATGGATTGCCAGAAGAATGAACTAGCCTATCTTGAGAGATGTGGAACCAGAAAGTTCTTTCGATGCCCTGATGGCAAGACTTCATGTCACATATTTTAGACATCTTCTTAGGAAGGACCTGTCTCTTGAGAAGTAAATTATTACTTGGTAGAGTATCATTTAAGAAAAGGCAAGACCACTCAATGAGATTGATTGATACCCTGGCTTCAACAACAGATTCAAGCACAGAAATCATTATGAGGATGATGTTGGTCTGGGCATTGTTTCTTTCTGTTGGACATAGGTTTGCTATAATTTGGAACTAACTGAGTGATACCAAACAACAGCGATGATAATGATAGTAATTTGAAGTACGTTGTAGTTACCAGTTATCATTATGGACCACTGTTAAACTCCAGAACTCTCTATCAGCGAGTGGATCCTAGCCACCCTGTAGGACAGGGTAAAATGTCCCTGTGAGTTTCTGAGCCTATAAGTCTTTATGGGAACAAGCAGCTCCATCTTTCTCCTAAAGAGCAGTTGGTAGTTTTAAACAGCTGATCTCATGTTCAGGGGCTCAATGTGTAACCCCCTGTAAGCACTTCACTTTTTTAATGGAATAGCCATTAAGGGGTTGGCTGTAACTACAGGTTGTCCTAAGTCCGATGCTCATCAATCAGGGACTGTATAGAATTAGCAAGTCCTTTCCAAGGAAAATAATCTGAAGTTCTTTCTCTCACAAGCAAGAGAGAGAGAGAGAGAGAGAGAGAGAGAGAGAGAGAGAGAGAGAGAGAGAGAGAGAGAGAGAGAGAGAGGTTTATTCTTATAGAGGGTAAGGAATAGTTTTGCTGTTATTCCACATCTAAAAGTGCTTTAGGGTTTCCTGTTTCACAATTAATAGCCTCTTCAAAATAATAGGCTCAAGACTCACAAACTTCATAGGTCTCCCTATTACTTGATATTTCTAAGCTCCCCAGCTCTGATAAACTGCATATTCACTTCGATCCCAGCCCTTTAGGCTTCCTCTGGAAGACCATATGCCCTCTTCCAGCTCCAGCCACTCAGCCCGTCAGAGCACAGCCTTTTGCTAACAGCAAGGATCACTTTTGGTGGCCCTTTAAAGCTTAACTTTGAAAGTTCGCTTTTCTTGTACTTTTTGCAATCACTATACCAAAGAGACAAGCTGCTCTTTAGATTTCAGTCTCCACACAGTGAAAGCCAAAGACTTCCCAAGTTTGAGGTATGTCAGTCTGGGGTCACTTACAAACCTAGCTTAACAAGATTGCTTCCCTCACCGTGTGAGCTATTTAATTCCTCTTAGCTCTGTTCTGCTGCTGACTGATTGGCAGACAGGATTGTTTCAAGGTTACTTCCCGGGGACTGTAGATACCCATGTGCAGTATACTTGCTAGAAATCACCAGGGTGACATTATGCTTGGGGTCTTTATCTTTATTCTACCAAATTAAAAAAATACACATACAATTATTTTCATTTGGATTTCACTTTTTGTTTTTTGTATATGTGTGAATGTAATTTAATTATGGTTTTATTTTTAAGACTATATACAGTGAAACATACACCTATTCATTAGCTTCTTTATAGACAATTCAGTGACATTGTTTGCATTCTCTTAATTGCATAACCATTCAGATCTGCTTTTTCTGAGTGGTTCTTCCTCCATTAATGTAAATTCACTACTCCCCCGGTTTTCTATCTAAAATTACGAGTTTCTCTTAGCAGTTTATTCCCCTATACCAAAAAAAAAAAAAAAATCAAACTCACTGCCTTTGAATGCATTCTGGCTCATAATGACCCTCCAGGACAGAGTAGAACTGTTACCAAGTCGTCTTACATTACACTCACGGCACCACCAGAGCACAAGACAGACACATTTTATTAGTTAGCTAAACTATTTAATTTTTTACCTCAGGACAATTTTTTTTTTTGTTTAAGATTTAAAGAGGGTCTCAAGGCAATAGTTTCAGGCATTCATCTAGCCTGAGTGGATCCAGAAAGTTTGTTGTCATCCCTTTGATTCCTACTCACAGTGACCCTATAGGACAGAGTAGAACTTTTCCCATTGAGTTCTCAAATCTGGTGTCTTTAAAGAAGTATACTACCACATCTTTCTCCCATGGAGCAGCCGATGGGTCCAAACCACCAACCTTTTGGTTAGCAACCAAACTTTTCACCAGTGTGTGGGGTTCTTTTTCTCATTCCAATTAAACAGTGTCTTAGAGTAGACTCTAGCTCACTGACCATATAGGAGAGACTAAAGATCTCTCATAGGATTCCCAGGACTGTAAATCTTTTTTTTAATCATTTTATTAGGGGCTCATAAAATTCTTATCACAATCCATACTTACATCAATTGTGTGAAGCACATTTGTACATTCATTGCCTTCATCATTCTCAAAACATTTGCTCTCCACCTTAGCCCCTGGCATCAACTCCTCATTTTTCCCCTACCTTCCCACTGCCCCTCCCTCATGAACCCTTGATAATTTATAAATTATTATTTTGTCATATCTTTCCCTGTCCAACGTCTCCCTTCACCCACTTTTCTGTTCACCCCCCAGGGAGGAGGTTATATGTAGATCCTTGTAATAGGTTCTCCCTTTCCAACTCACCCTCCCTCCACCTTCCCAGTATTGCCACTCACACCCCTGGTCCTGAAGGGATCATCCACCCTGGATTCCCTGTGTTATCAGTTCCTATCTGTACCAGTGTACATCCTCTGGTCTAGCCATATTTGTAAGGTAGAATTGGGATCATGATAGTGTGGGGTGGGGGTGGAAGTAGCATTTAGGAACTAGAGGAAAGTTGTATGTTTCATTGTTGCTACACTGCACCCTGACTAGCTCATCTCCTCCCCAAGACCCTTCTGTAAGGGGATGTCCACTGGCTTATAAATGAGCTTTGGGTTTCCACTTGCACTCCCCACCTCATTCAAAATGATAGGATTTTTTTTGTTCTGATGATGCCTGATACCTGATTCCTTCAACACTTCATAATCGCACGGGATGGTGTGCTTCTTCCATGTGGGTTTTGTTGCTTTTGAGCTAGATGGCTGTTTGTTTACCTTTAAGTCTTTAAGACCCTAGACACTATATCTTTTGATGAGCTTTCTTCACCACATTTGCTTATGTGCCCATTTGTCTTCAACGATCATATCAGGGAGGTGAGTACACAATGATATGATTTTTGTCCTTTGATGCCTGATAACTGATCCCTTTGGCACCTCTTGGTCATGCATGCTGGTATACTTCTTCCATGTGGGCTTTCTTGCTTCTGAGCTAGATGGCCGCTTGTTTACCTGCAAGTCTTTAAGACCCCAGATGCTATATCTTTTGATAGGCACGTACCATCAACTTTCTTCACCACATTTGCTTGTTCACCTGCTTTGTCTTCAGTGGTTGTGTCGGGAAGGTGAGCATCGTGGAATGCCAATTTAATAGAAGAAAGTATTCTTGCATTGAGGGAGTACTTGAGTGGAGGCCCAATGTTCTTCTGCTACCTTAATACTAAACCTATAAATATAGACACATAGATCTATTTCCCCATCCTCATATATAAATATATTTACATATGTACATGTCTTTATCTAGACCTATATAAATGCCCTTTGCCTCCTAGCTCATTCCTCTATTTCCTTTGACTTTCCTCTTGTCCCACTATCATGCTCAGTCTTCGTTTGAGTTTCATTAATTCCTCTTGGTTACATTACCCTTGATCACGCCCTACCAAGCTTCCTATACCCTCCTCACCACCAATTTGGATCACGTGTTGATCCCTTGTCCCTGAGTTTGTTAACACCTCTTCCTTTCCCCCCACCTCCCCCTCTCCCAAGCTCACCCCTCTCCCGGAACTATCAGCCCCATTGTTGTTTTCTCCTCCAGATTGTTCATCCAGCCTGTCTTATTTAGACAGACCTGTGGAGATAATAACATGCACAAAAACAAGACAGAGCAAAGCCAAGCAACAAAAGAAAATAAAACAACAACAACAAACCAATGACAAAAAAAAAACAGCAAGAAAGAAAAGCTTGTAGTTAGTTCAAGGATCGTTTGTTGGCCTTTTGGCGTGTTTTCCAGTCCAGTCTGTTGGGGCACCACACCCTGGCCCCAAAGTCCACCTTCAGAATTCCCTGGGGACCTCGCGGCTCTATTCCCTTGATGTTCTGTTGCTCCCCATTAGTGTTTTTGCCTCGGTGTGGTGGGATCAGATAGGGCGCCATTCCCACACTGTCTCCAGTGTTGTTCCTCTTAGGGCTATGGGTGATTTAGGGATGTCGTGTCTCATAGTGGGGCCAGCCAAGTTGTCCTCTCTGTGGACTAAACAGAACATCGTCCTTGAGGCATGGTGGATCAGGCTGTGCTCCACTCTTTCCTCCTCCCCCTTCATCTGCTCCCGTGTGCTCTGATCAGATATGTCCCTCTCCTGGAGCTGCATATTCTGTGCTGTCCTTTGAAATAAATTCTTCTGGGGGGAGGGGCAGGTATCCCAGGACAGTAAATCTTAACAGAAGCAGATTGTCACATCTATCTCCCATGGGGTCTCTGATTGGTTCAAACTGCCAACCTTTTGTTTAGCAGTAAAGCATTTTAGCAACTTCATCCAAAGGACTCTTTTTTGGTTAATAACTCCAAGTAAACCAAATCCACTTCCCTAAACCACTCAAGTAGCCCTTGCTGTGCTATCAGGTAAGTGTCGTGTTACTACCCACATGGTCAGCAATTAGAAACCCCCAGCTCCTCTGAGGCTCATGCTCCTAAAAAGATTTGCAGTCTTGGAAAACCTAGATATAGTTCTTATGAATCAGAATGGACTCAATGGCAGTGATGATTACATAAGCAGCCAAATGTCATTAAATTAACATTTTCCTTTTCTTGATGTTTTTGGTATATCCAGGTAGAAAATGAACCCTAATAATTCTCTTCTGTTGTTTTCCTTGACATTTTGTTCTCAAGATTCCCTAAATGGGTAGTTTATGCCTTTTTAATACACAGTAGCCAAAGCAAATGGAAGAGATGACAAAGTAAAAAAGCTGAACAGAAAACTCCAAAGAGCAGGTCCAGAAGACAAAGTAGATGATTATAATGAAAGGTACGAAGACCTGGGATTAGAAAGGAAAAATTGAAAAAAATATATTTAGTATATCTTAAACTGAAAGAATTTCAGTAAAAACTCAATCCTTGAATTAAAGTATTGAAGAACCCAAGGGCCCAAATACCCACCAATGCAGGAAGCATTGAAAGAAGATGGAAGGAATATATCGGAGTCGCTTTACCGAAAATAAGTGATAGACACCCAAGCATTTCAAGAGGTAGCATATCGTAATGAATTAGTGGGACTTAAGGAAATAGTCCAAATTGTACTGAAGCAATTAACAAAAACATGACTCCATGATTTGACAAATACCAATGAAAACATTCCAAAATCCTGAGAGAGTGCCAGAAGCACTCACTCATCTGTGACAAGAGGTTTGGAAGACAGCTCTCTGGAATCAACTGGAAAAGGTCGAATTTTTGTTCATTCCATAGAAAGATGACCCGGCAGAATACAAAAGTTATCTAACTATCGCCGATTAACATGAGCACATATAATTTTGTTGATAATTCAAAGCTGATTCTAGCAATACATGTACAGGGAGCTATAAGAAATTCAATCCAGATTCCGAAGAGGACTTAGCAAGAAAGATATCATTACTGAGGTCAGATGGATCATAGTTGAAAGCAAAATATAAACAAAAAATGTTTACTTACTCTTGATTGACAATGCAAAGGCAATCAACTGTACATATCATAACAAACTGAACAAATTCTAGATAGCATTGAAAAAATGGGCATCCTAGAACACCAAATTATGCTCATGTGGAAGCAGTACATGGACCAAGAGGCAGTAGTTCAAACAGAACCTGGGAACACTGTGATTTCAAGTCAGTAATGGTGCATTACATCAGAGTTGTATCTTCCCACCATAATCATTCATTCTGTATGCTGAGCAA
This sequence comes from Tenrec ecaudatus, assembly GCF_050624435.1. Classification (NCBI taxonomy): domain Eukaryota; kingdom Metazoa; phylum Chordata; class Mammalia; order Afrosoricida; family Tenrecidae; genus Tenrec; species Tenrec ecaudatus. The sequence goes on from NC_134537.1 coordinate 105,971,312, forward strand.
ATAATCTGAGAAACTAGACTATATGAAAAAGAATTGAGTCTAGGGATTGGAGGAAGACTAATTAACAATGGTCAGTATACAAATAAAGAATCCCTGGTAGCATAGTGGGTACAATTTGGGAGGCTCACTGCATTGTCAGCAGTTCGAACCTACTTTCAGCTCCATGGGAGAAAGATGAGGCTTTCTACGCCAATAAAGGGTTGCCATGTCAGAATATCACAGAACTGTTCTACAGTGTCGTATAGGAGCATTGTGAGTCGAAATTGACTCAATGGCACTGTTTGAGTTTTTGAGTAAGCAAATGACAAAAAATTGCTGAATGCGAGGAAGGCTTGAAGTACTTGCTGATGAAAATCAAAAACTACAGTCTTCAGTATGGATTGCAACTCAATGTAAAAAACATTAAAATCCTCACAACAGAACCAATAGACAATGTCATGATAATCTTATAAAAGATTGAAGTTGTCAAGGATTTCATTTTGCTTGGATCCACAACAATACTCATGGAAACGACACTCAAGAGACCAGAAGACGTATTGTATTGGGTCTGTTGCACATGACTTCTTTAACAAGCAAGGATGTCGCTCTGAGGACTAAGGTGCACCTAATGATGATATTTGAAATTGCTTCCTATGGATGTGAAAGTTGAATGGTGAATAGGAAATTGCAAAGAAGCGATGCCTGTGAATTATGGGATTGGTGAAGAATACTGAAAGTATCATCCCTGCCGGAAGAATAAACATCTGTCTGAGAGGAGGCACAGCCAGAATGGTGCTTAGAAGTGAGAATGGTGACGCTACATCGCAATAACTTTGGGCCTGTTATCAGGAGAAGCCATGTCCTGGAAAGAAATATCATGCTTGATGAAGTAGAAATCAGCAACAAAGAAGACCCTCTGTGAAATGAATTGGCAGAATGGCTGCAGGCATGGGCTCAAACATAACAGCTGTTTTAAAGATTGTCGAGTCCCAGGCAATGCTTTGTAATGTTATACATTGGAGCATTCTGAGTTGGATATGACTTGAGGACACCTAACAACAACAACAAAACTAATTTTAAAAAAAGAAAAAGAAATGCCTCTACTGCCCGACTCCCACCCAAATACCCTTCCTATAACTGTCAGGGTATTTCAAAAGAATATTGGAGCTATTAACTCACTTTTTAAAATTATAAAATCTTTATTTAGGCTCTTTCTAATCCAGTACCTATTGTGATGAGTAGTTATGCAGGTATCATCATTATTTGATATACAGGAAATGATGTCAAAGCATTGAAAAGTGTATCCAGAATCAATCTACAAGAAGCATCAACAAGGAAGGGGCAACTCTTCAAGACCAATGCTTCGTGTGGGGAGGCTGCACTTCTGTCGTAAAAGGCCCGCGTGGGGAGGACAGACAATCAAAAGGAACCCCGGACAAGTAGACCGCAGTCTAGAAAGCACTATGCCTTTTCAGCCATGGTGACTTATTTTCCAGAGAAAGTCAAAAACCAATCCCGAGACCTAACCAGAAGCTAACTCGCTCTATTTTCCTCACTGCCTCTCCTCCCCTGTAGTTAGCCACTCACTGTGAAAGCAACAAGCCAATGCTATTATCCCTGGTATTTAAAAAAAGTGAGAAAGGAAGAGAAGCTTTTAAAAAATGAGACAGAGAATGACCCTTTAACCTGACCAATTTTGCACATTTGTAGCCCGGTGAGACCGCTTCCTAGGAATCCTGATTAACAGCTAATTTCTCCCGGCCCCCTGCCGTTTGCCATGCTCCCTCCCCCGCCCCCTGTGGTGCAGGCCTGTGTGTTTCATGGAAAGTGCTGCCAATGAAGAACATTACTGGGCATTATTTTTACTAGCTCTTCTTCTAGCTACATGAGAGTTTCTCTAGGGAAGTCCATGCTGTATTTTGAAGAACATTTATGAGTGGTGACTGAACATTCCTCAGCTGCCAAACCCTGGGAGCTCCCACCTGGAGCTGTATATAAACTCACATATTTAAGTCTAGAAGGTGATGTCTAATGTCTAGTGCCCTAAGGAATCGACTATTATTCTCGACTTAGACATAAATAACCAAGTAACAGGCAAGAAAAAGGTAATTGGTGCTAGTTCAGTCTGAAAAATCTACGGAAATTGCTGAGATTATTTTTTCCTTAGGAAAAACAATAAGACGATAGCAATAATTAGTTAAGGGTCATTTTCTGGTGAATTCTCCCCCAAATCAGAAACACTTGGTACTCTAACATTGCTTTCATTTCTACAATCTAATTTTCCAATACTTATTTGACCATTTTAAATTAATTTCCAAAGTTAGTAGCTATTGAGAATCTTTATTGTTATTAGAGACCATTGATTTGGCACCAACCCCTACTGAACTTATGTACAATAGGACCTGTGTACGTTGCCTAGTCTGCCCCATCCTCACAATTGTTAGGCTTGAGCCCATTGCTGCCAACACTGTCTTAATACAGCTCAAGACAATTTCTCTTTTTCACTGTCCCTCTACTTTACCAAGTGTGCCCAAAGTACATGAGACAAAGTCTTGCCAACTTTTCTTCTAAAGAGTCTTGTGGCTGTATTTCTTCCAAGAGAGACCTGTTTGATATTTTGGCAGTCAATGATACTTTCAATAATCTTCACAAGCATCACAATTCAAAGGCATCAATTCCTTTTTTTTTTCTTTTGGTTTTCCTTATTCAAAGCCCAACTTTCACACTCATGTAAGCAATTTAAAATACCTGGTTTGGGTCAATTGCACCTTAGTCCTCAAAGTGATCTCCTTGCTCTTCAACATTTTTAAGAGATCTTGTGCAGCAAATTTACTCAAGGCAAAGTTTCCTTTCCTTTCTCGAACTCCACTTCCATGAACATTAACTGTGGATTCAAGTAAGATACAATCCTTGACAACGTCAGTCTTTTCTTCATTCATTAGACAACTCCAATGGGGAAGACAGTTCCCTGTATCTATAGATACACTTGTAGATTGAATGCTTTTAAGGGACAGCCATAAAACTATAGATGTGTCTCAGATAAATGTCCTTATTACAAGAAGTGGTTTCCCCACTCTTGCTTCTTCTCCCTCAATCTCGCCCCAACTTTCCTCTTCTTACCAGCCCCTTTCTCCCGACCCTGCCCCCATGCCACATGATCCTATATATGGGAAAGCAGGTAATTAGGGAAGGTAACAGGAGGGGAAGAAAATGTTAAAGATTGTGAGCAATTTCCACTGGAAAACAATCCTTCAGGAATGTATTCCTCAACAATTCCTAATTCTTCACCAGGAAGTAGAATTAAGGGAGTCATCTTTTTTAGTAGGTGATGAGGTTTCCAGGAAACCTGGCTATGGAGGTCTTTAACTCCTAGGAATCCATAGAGCTTTATTGGCTCCATTTTCAGTTTTATGAGAGTTGGTTTAAGGAAGCCCGTGTTATCTTTAGCTCCCACCAGGAAAGGAAGTACACAATGCTAAATGTTATCAGTGACACATTGTGTTATATAATCCTTTGCCATTTGATTGAATGAAAGGTGACAATCTGAGTGACAAATTAAGAGCAAATTTGTATTAACACTATCCTGAGGGGTGGGGCAGTGTGGGGTGGACTCATGGGGACCAGTTGTCAAGTCACTTCCCACTCATGGTCCCCTCCATGTGTCAGAATCGAACTGTCTGCCAGAGGGATCTTCATGACGAATTTTTCCAAAGTAGACTGCCAGGTTTTCCTTCTGTATCACTTCAAACCACCGGAATTTTGGTGATACCACACAAGGACTCTTGCTTTACCATTAGTCCACTGTTGTTGAGTTGATTCTGCTTCTTGGCCAGACTTGGAGGACAGAATAGAACTGCTCCATCTGGGGTCTGAGGTGAGGCAGCCGCTGGGTTCAGAGTGCATCTCTTTTGGTCACAACCCAACACTCAACCCACTGTACTACTGTGACTCCTATAAAGGAGAGCTAAAATGTGTCCCACTAAGGTGAGTGCCTCTAATCCATTTTGCGTTTCGTCGCTTGTGTAGTGGTTCTCTCTCACACCGAGAAACAGGAAAGCCCTCAATAAGAGGGATCAACACCATGGCTCAGAGATGGGCTCGGACGCTGGAACAACTGTGAGGGTGGCACAGGACCGGCCAGTGTTTTGTTCTGCTGTGCACACGGCCGCTGAGGGTCAGAATCGACTGGATGGCACTTAAACACCAGAACACAGTAATTCTAGCAACACGGAGCTAGCTCCTGGATGCTGCAGGATGCATGTCCCACGTGCACCCCCCACTGCCCCACTCACACTGTCTCCAAGCTGCAAAACTCAAACCGAACTCACTGCTGTCGTGTGCACGGCGACTCCTAGCAAACTTATAGGACACAATAGAATGGCCCCTGTACGTGTCTGATGTTGTAAATCTTTACAGGAGCTGAAAACCTCATCTTCTTCTCTCAGATGACCTGGTGGATACAAACTACTGGCTTTTTAGTTAGCCAGTAATCGACAAGTAATTCCCAACATACAAGGGGCCTTCAAACCAGGTGTGGGGAAAAAATAAAAGCTATAGAAAATTGACTTTTTCCAAGATATTTCTGAAGTCTCCTCATACAAATGCAATTTTATTTGTCGCGTTTGCTCTAGTCATTTGCTATGTTAGTGTCTTTTGTGACCGTGAGGGTTTTTTTCCAGCAATCGCTATTTCCTCTAGTCTGTTTCATTTTAGATGAAATGCCAAGGGGAAACAAGAGGAAAGTGGAAGTAAATGAGGATCTAATAACGGGAAGAGTCAGGGCATGATGACGCCTAAGTAACAAAAGGTATGAAGGGAATGGAGCAGAGCAGAGACAACTACAGACAGGATGGTCTGGACAACATGCAGACATGGAGACAGACTGGACAACATAGAGAAAAGAAGGGCCATCCAGGAACGGAGGACGTCCATGTGGGCTAGAAGAGCCCTGGCACTTCTTTTTCCTGCTCCTCCTACCACCCACTGCAAACCACTCGCTAGCTGTCACTCCTGCTTCCAACACTCAGGTCACATGGACCTTCTATCAGTTTTTCAAAGAGTCAAATTTTGTCTCATCTCAGAGTCTCTGGACGTGTTTTCTTGGAGATATTGTTATTCATACACTTATATTATTTCACTTTCACCCACATTTCAGATTTCTCATGGAATGCCACTTTATCCAAGAGGACTTCCATGACTTTTCAAAATAACCAGCTTTTTATACTTGTCTGTAAGTGTTTATGCTTGTCACAGTTTATAACAATATGGGCACCCCTCACAGAAGTGACAAGAATTGTTATTAGGTGAATCTAAGTTGACTCTGATTCATAAACAACCCTATGCACAGCAGAAGTAACTCTTGCCTGGCCCTGCGCCATCCACACACTTGCTGTGCTTGATCCCAGTGTTACAGCCACTAAGCCAATCCATCTTGCGGAGAGTCTTCCTCTTTGTGGCTGACACTGTACTTTACCAAACAGACTATCCTTCTCAAAGGACTAGTTTCTTCATAAAATATACCCAAAGTACATGAGACTAATCCTTGACATCCTCATGTCTAAGGACCATTCTGGCTGTGCATTCTCCAAGACAGGTATGTTTGTTCTTCAGGAAGTCCACGGTCCTTTCACGATTCTTCACCAACACTATTAATTCAGAGGCATAAATTCTTCTTTGGTTTTCTCTATTAGCTGTCCAATTTTTACTTGCATATGAGGCCATTGTAAATATCATAGTTTGAGCCCAGTACATCAGAGTCATCAAAGCAATACCTTTGCTCTATTAAACTCTAAAGAGTTCTCGTACAGCAGATTTGCCAAATCCAGCAATATCATGCAATTCTGACAGTTGCTTCCAAGTACTGATTGTGGATACAAGTAAAATGAAATCCTTGACAACTTCAATCTTTTCTTAATTTGTCATGATGCTACTTATTGGTCCAGTTTATAGGATTTGGATTTTCTTTACATTGAGTTGTAATTCAGGCTTTTGAATACATCTTTTATCGTCACCAGTAAGTGCTTCAATTTCCTGTGACTTTTACCAAGCAACGTTGTTGTCATGTGCGCATTGCCAGTTGTTAATGAGCTGTCCTCCAGACCTGGTCATGTATACTTCCTCACTGCACTATTCTGACTCGTCAGATGGAGTAAATTTTTCTATTTAGTTTATTCCTGGAGTTACATGAAAACACAGTGCTTGGCACATATCAGTGTGAGTCAAGAAGAATGAACATGCAACCGAGGACAGAAATAAATCAGTACAACAACAAGGGGATATTGGCCAGAGAGAGTGAGTAGGCAAAGGTTCCTTAGATGATGAGTATAACCATAATCTGAGGCATTTATTTGCTCCTTTGCACTTCTCAGCAAGTCTAACCTCTATTCTTCCATGAGGTTCCTGTAAAAGAAGAGCAGTGGCTGATTGCACAAGAGGCAATTGGCAGTTTATTGACCTACCTCCAGAAATGCTTGTTGTGCTGTGGGCAAGTAGTTATTTTTAGTAACAAAACCTTGCACTTATGTCAAAACGGGTGTTTCTGTGACCTTTTCTGGCAAGCCAGGACAGGTTCTGCTCTGCTTCCAGCTGCATTTTAAATGTTTCATAACAGGTTGTGTAGCTCTTTCGAGGCTAATACCTGTTAGGTAACAACATTTTATCTAAATGTTTGCCAGATCCAGTCCAGTTTAATCTTTTTTATTTTATTGATACTCTGACTTTTAGCATTAAGATTATGAAAACAAATGATATAACTAAAGAGAGATAATATGTAGGGATGTGCATAACTTGTGACACAAACCAAAAACACAGCTTTGCTTCTTTGTGTTTCAAACATCCCTAATCGCACTTCATTAAAGGATGGATAAATCCAAGCCTTGGTCATGTTTGACACCCACTCACACTCACTCATATCATCGAGTGAATTTTGACTCAGAGTGATCCTATAGGACAGTGTAGCGCTGCTCCGGTGGGTGTCTGAGACGGTCAGTCTGTACAGGGGCAGAAAGCCTCATCTTTCTCTCGTGGAGGAGCTGGTGGGTCCAAACTGCTGACCTGTCAGCTGCCTCGCATACCCCACTGTGCCACCAGGGCTCCTTTGTTTGGGATCTGTCTATACCCAAATCCCATAATAACCTGTCTCAAATTTTTTATTTTTGCATTGTTCGAATATTTCTAGAGTCCTACCCAAAGTCACTACAGACTAAACATGCAACTATTTTAATACACTTAATACCAGGTTAAACTTTCTAATTTGATGGCTACTGCTCTTGCTTCTTTTACAACCATCTGCTTATGTTTGCATTTGCACACCCATGCTTACCATTACGTTGGTGCAGCCAAGAAGAGTTTTTCTCTCCATGTCATCTGGAAACTCCCAGTGATGTTTACCTGATGCATTTGGCATCTGCTGTTATTTTGTGCTGGGTTTAGTTTTCTGTGCACCAAAATGACTTCTGATTTAAACAAAACTTGGGTTTTTCACAGCGTGGTTTTGCAAAGGAGCAGATGGTTCCTTTTCATTTGGGGGGGGCATGCTGCCTGAATGGCCAGGAGTTACAATGACTGTCTACCCTAGCTCCCCATTTGCACTCTGTCTGGCCTGCGGAGACTTGTGGGCTTCAAGGATGACTCTGATTTTGTTGACTTTGGGGCCCTAATGGTTTTTACTTTCTGAATTAGAGCAGAAAGGATTAATTTGTGGGGAAAGTAAATTTGGAACACAACTATTTTCTTGTTAAAAGAAATTCCTCTTTTGTGTGAGTGGTCTACTACTTCAGTTGTCAATGAGAAAAAACTGCATTGTTTAAAACAGCTGCTTTTAACAGAGAAAGAAATTCTTCATTAATTTATTTCTTTTGCTTGAAACTATTTCCTAGGATGATATTTAACAATTTTTTCACCTAAATTACCATATTTTATCATTTTATTTATCCTGTGCATTAGGCAGAAAGGCACTGCTGTTTTCTTTTTCCAGTCAGGAAACTAAACTTGAGATAACTGAAATGTCTATGGCCACCTACCAGTCAATAGAACCGACAAAATATAACTCAGTCTTTCTGATCATGAGCTCAGTGTCCTCTGGAAAACATTAGACAATCACTAGAATTAACAATAAAAGGATTTCCCTGGCCGATGCTCTTTTGTGGCTTCCTTTACACACCGATGCATTTTGTAGACTCTGGGGAGTTGGGTGGGTATGGCTGGTTGGGCTGAAGCTGCAAGAACCAAACAGAAATATCAATAAAAAGGGAAGAGAAGCAAAGGGAATGATGGTGGCGCAGTGTCTTTGGCGTAGATTTAGAATCGGGGGCGTGAATGTATAACTTCCAGAAGCAGAAAAATCAGGTGCTTGCTCTTCCCCCTCAAATGCTCCACTTGTATAAGCAGTTTTCCAGGTAGAAGCTTCCTGACATCTGTGAATCCAGAATTCACTGATGAGTCAGAAATAGCTTGTAACATGTCAGGAATCTGGTCCTTAACGCTATCATTAGGCATGCCTTCCCATTTCTAAGGCTTTCTAATTACTGTATATACTTGAGTATAAGCCAACCCGAATATCAGCGGAAGCACCTGACTTTACCACAAAAACTACATTAAAAATGTGCTGAAAAACGTGGCTTATACTTGAGTGTATATGGTATACCACTTATTCCAAGAAGTATAAAGGTGCTTTCATTTTTTCCTCCTCAGTAAATCTAAACATGAGACAATATTTTTAACAAGACAGGTCTTTTACATCATCTTACTTCAAAGCTAAACAGCCATAAAACCATGAATACATTCAACCTATTTTGTGATTATTTTAAGAGAAAGTACCATACTCAAAGCCTTTATATTGAAATACCAATGGTAGACTTTTTCCTCTTGTAAGATAAGCAGGTATCTCAGAGTACAAAAGAAAAACCTAAATCTCAAATATAATCTAGGGGCAGCATTTATTAAGTCCCAAATAGACAAAAGTCAGGCATAAGTCATCTGGGGGCGGGAGACCATTGGCCCAGGTTCATAATGGCATCCAAGGGCTCATAGCCACACAGCCGCTTAACAAATGAAGAGCAAAGGAAATGCTCACAAAGCCCTGGTTGGTAGTGGATCCATCCATCAAAGTTACAAAGGGGGCCACAGACAGAAGAGCTTACAACATTGTCCAGGGACTTCCAACAAGGCAGTCAGGGCACGACTCATAGGACATCATGAATCATGACCATGTGACCCCAATATGGTGAACTCCATCAAAGTCACACCCAGGCAAGCCCCTAAGGAAGACTGCCCCTGGCTGAAATGGCTGAAAGGGATGAGGGTAATCCACATGCCAATGAACTCCGGCTGAGGGCAGGACTACTCCTATCCCTAATTAATCGGAGGAATTCAGCGGAGGCCTAATAGATGTGGAGACTTGGAAAATGGATTTGAGGCATTCACTGTCATCCATACCAAACCAAACTCACTGCCATTGAGTTGAATCATTGCACAGTGACCTTAAAGGACAGGGTAGAGCTGCTCCTGTGCATTTCTAAGACGGTAACTCTTTACTGGAGTAGATGCTTTGTCGTTAGTACAAAGCCCTTTCTTTCTCCCAAGGAGCAGCTGTTGGTTTTGAACTGCTGACCTTGCCATTAGTAGCCTAACACGTAATCACTGTCCATAGCCTTCTCGAAACAGTCTACTCAGAATTTAAGCTCTAATACAATCAGAGAGAATATGTGTATGTCAATAAAAAAAGGCTCTCCTTTTTGTGTTTGGCTTTTAGGGGGAAATAGTATTTACTATTCTTGAGTCACTGTAATTATAACCTGTAATAAAAACAGAGGAAGGAATAGAAACTATGTGGAAATGACAAAATAGATATGGAACATGTAAGAAAACAATGATCTCAGTGAAAACATTTTTCAAGAATATTCAAGAGAAGACAGGAGACATCTTAAGAAAAATCAAAGATATCCACCCTCTTTCCTTATGTGGGACATTTTAAAAGTGAGCCTAGTAATGTGTCACAAAAGTCAGTAATCCGGGATTGCAGAGATGAATGACCCCATTACCCATCGTATTTGAGATTAGTCCCATACCTAGCAGGTGATTCTGGAGGAGGTGGTCAGAAAACTACCTTGGAGGAAATTGCCCTAGACTTAGATATTCTTTTGATTAATTTTACTTTCTATTTTCTACGACCAAGTAATTGCTGCAGATAGAGCAGTGACATGAGAAGCCTGTCAGCGTGGTGTGTGACTCTGAGCAAATTAAGAACCATTTTGGTTTGTTCCTGCTGATCCCGTGTTGGGTGGGAGAGTCAGAAGGAGGTGTCAATTCGTGTTTGTGTCTGTTTCATGACTAGATAAATGTATGTTATTCTCTATTTACAGAAAATGGCACTTGGTCTGCTCTTGTGGTGCTAAAATGGATAAGGATGAATGGTGCAGACAGTTCTGTCAACTGTGCTTTAAGCTGTCTAAATGGTTTCTGCAAATTCCCACCTACAATGGACAAGGTCAAAACATCGAGGAGGTGCCATCTCATTAAGACTGAAATGCACCTGGCTCCAAGCCCCACACACCTCTCCCTGGTGCTAAAATTAGTCCTGTGGTCGCCTGAGCACTCCATCTTTCCCTCTCACATTTGGTCCCATTAAGTACAGGGGACAGTTAATAAATGGAGAAAAATTAGTCTAACTAAATTAATTGAGCTCTAGTGGAGGGGAGGGTGAACATTGCCATTCAGTCCGTTTCAGAAAGAACAATGGGGCTTTTATGGCCCATCATGCTGAATGCCCCAATTCTTATTTAATTCTTTCTCAGGCTTCAGGTGCCCTGCACCACTCGGGGGAAAACTCAGGAGTGTTTCTGCTTCAGTTCCTACAAGAAAGACCAATGTTATATATACCTAGACAAAAGAAAGCAGACACACACACACACACACACACAATCAATCCTATGAATAGAACCAAGATAACTAATGACTCATGAAAAGGTATTAGTGAGCCTTCCACTGCACCCTTCTCTGTAGTGATCTGCTGTCAGGCAGTTGAATCAATATGATGATGAGACCCAGAGAAAATATCCAATACTCTCCATATTGTATTATTATCAGAGTAAGTTTATCCTCATGTTCATTTGCAAAAATGAAAAACCAAACTTAAGGATTGAAAAATAAAAACATATCCTTGAGTTTGATTCCTTCTCAGAAAAGAAGTGTGGTTCAGGAAGACTTAGAGACGTACCCAGGTGACCTGCTGGGTCATGACAACGACAGGGGACCCCTTGATCTGCTGAAGGGTATAGGGATATGATTCTGCCTGGACAACAGTGCTGCTGGCCATATTACCAGGAGTCTCTACCAATCCTCTTGAGTACCAAACTGATGTATTTTATTAAACCACAGTTTCCACACTTGAATATGCATAAGAATCACCTAGCATTTTTAATAAAAGTGTAGATTCTTGAGATATATCCCCAAATTTTCCAATTTAGTGGGTCTCGGATGATGATAGATGTCTTCACTTTCAATAACACCTTCACACAAGGAAGTCTGGTGGAGCAAGGAGTTCAGTGTTGGGCTGTTCACTGAAAGGTTGGTGCTTCCAGTTCACAGACCAGATGCTCAGGAGAGCAGTATGAGGCTGCCCGCTCCCCTCAAGAGTCATAGCCTCAGAAGCCCCACAAGCAATTCTACTCTGCCCTGTGGGGTCACTCTGCATTGGAATCAACTCCAAGGCAGGGGATGGATGTAGTGGGTAGGAACAAACCCACAACTGGTCATATTACAGCTAGCTCCAGCATAGAACCCACTTTGAGAAACATGATTATGATGGTGATAGGGAAGTTTGTTTTTTCAAAGTACGAAAGCAATTAACAACCTTTCCCCATTTTTCTTCACAACCTAATAAATGTAAATTTCTCACCTCAATGAAACTTGTAATTAGAAGATTGCAAAATGCTTCTAATCTTTATGCTTCAGCTTCCTTTTAATCTCCATGCAATCTACTCACATGTGGTTTTTACCAGCTCAGATACCTGTTAAAATGGTTTTTACATGTTTGGGATTTTTTTAATTGTCAAGTCAATTCAGGACCTTGTGTGTCCAGCTGAACCTTTCCAAAGTGTTTTATGACTTTATTCTTTCAGAAATAGACTGTGAGGTATTTCTTTCCGTGCACCTTTTGGTAAGTTCAAACTTCCAGCTTTTCAGCTAATTGACCAATGTCTAACCATTTGATTGCTTCAGAATGCACAGAGACATTATATATAGTTGTAAGCAAAGCTTCAACTCAAGTGAAACATTTTCAAGAGAAGCCTTGGAATGTGTCACATAGTCAGTAAGTGGGTTTACAGATAGGAATGACCCCATCATTCAACAAATTTGGGTGACGAAGAGGGAAGAGCACCTGTATCTATTACCACCCTGATGAGCCTCAGTTGTGCGATGGAGGAGGAGCAGTGTGGAGACATGGAATCTCAGCCAGGAGAACGTGGAAGCTCACGAGAACAATACAAAGCAAACAAGGGTGAAATCAACAACTAGTATTACTGCAAAACCATAGAAATGTTCACTATCCAAAAATATCAAAATCTAGATCTATTATTTCTTGATATGGCCTCCATCTTTATCTATATACTTCTGAAACTGGTGATTTCATCTCTCTAACCCTTCTTGGAAGAATCCTTCCCTCTTCCATTTGGACCATGTTCAATGACAATTTGGGCCGCCTCCAAGGACCCAAGATGTGTCCCATCTAACTGCCCTTGGTGGCATCATGGGTTATGTGTTAGGCTGCTGGCCACAAGATAAAGAGTTCAAAGGCACCCACCCACTCTGCAGGAGAACGATGAATATTTATCTTCCTGTAAAAATGTGCTGTCTCAGGAAGACCCCTGGGGAATTATACTCTGTCCTATAGGGTCACTACGAGTCAGGATAGATCTAAGGTGGTAAGTTTGGTGTGCAGTTGAGTTTGGAGAGAATAGAAGTCTGAGAAGGAAAGAGCAAAACTGTAGAGTCAATGGAGCCCAGTTCCCCAACGACATTATTATAGGATAGCCCTCGCTCGCCTCCAGGGATGATCAGGTACCTTGTCATGATGGAACAAACTCCTCAGTGCCCCTTGATTGGCCCTTTCCTTACTAGCACAGTCTTCAGCGCTAGTGAAACTTCAGCTACTAATTAAACAAATTCACTCAGAAGTGTCTCAGAAGAAATGTTTGGTAATACACTTCTGAAAGAACACAGATATTAAGAACTCTAGAGCATCGGTTCCTAACCTGTGGGTCACAACCCCTTTGGGGGTTGAATGATCCTTTCACGGGGTCATCCAATTCATAACAGTAGCAAAATGACAGTTATGAAGTAGCAATGAAAATAAGTTTATGGTTGGGGGTCAGCACAGCATGAAATGGCCGTGGCATCAGGAGGGCTGAGAACCACTGTCCTAGAGGGTACAGTTCTGATCTGCATGCATAGGGTCACCGAGAGTCAGAATCAACTCAAGTGCAACTGATTGTGCTATAAGTGTGTGGGTCTTTGAATTTTCTTTTGAAACAGTTGTAGCACCTCATTGGTTCCTTCATGAAATAATGAGTGGAACCAAAAAAATGGTCACGTATTCTTTCTTATTTGTTTGACAGTCACGAAATTCCCCTTTAAAAAATGCAAGAGTTAATGGGCAAAAATAAACGTTTGCTGAATAATAAAATAGAAATAAAAACATTTTCTCCAGGTAGACTAGCAGCATGTGGCTAAGGGAAACAGAATGGGAAGGTTAAGGGTCAGCAAAAAGATAACAACTGGATAAAGTTTTATTTGGAAGAGGGATCAAGGAAATGTTCTAATGGAAAGAATCACCGGCGAACCCTTAGTTTGAGAATCCTAATATTCAATAGTAAGTTGGTTGGTTATTTGCTTTTGCTATGACTTTGTTTCTTCTGTTGTTCCCAAATCTTTAATACATTTTCTTATTTACACAGTGTTGTGTCTTTACATATGCTAGTTGGTACAAAAACCAAAACACACCGTAGAAGGTAGTCCTGCCATTAGTAAGGCAATAGACTCAGGGGTTAAACCCAGAAGGGCATAGGAAGAAAAAAGTATTCCAGGGGTTAATGCTAGAAGGTCCTAGGTAAGACAAAAGAATTCTCCAACTCTTGCAAGATATTAGGAGGAAGCTGGGATAATCAATATATGATGGGTGAGTGATTCTGCTGATATTAATGTTTAATTTTAAAAGATGAGTTTAAAATGACCGTATTTGCAGGGTCTGCCAACCAGGTACCCTATTCTTCATCTTCCTGAAAGCAACCAGACAAGATAAGCCGTAGCACAACTCGATTTTATATCAGAGAAACCTGAGTCTCAGCAAGGTAAAATAATGTATTTGAGCTCAAACAGCTTGATGAACATGTAGTTAGAATCCAAAACGGTTTGTGCCAGGATTTTCACCCTTTCTATTATTTTGTGCCATCTCCTAACATTTGTGAACTTGAGAAAATTGCATCACGTGGAGAAAAATAGTTTGTTTCTCTTTACTAAGATTATTAAGCAAGCAATGATCCACTCTAAGCATTTCACAAAGTGCAGAGGACCAGAGAGAAAACATACCACAAGGATGTGAAAACTGTATCAACAGCATTGAGCCAAGGGCCGAGCGAAGATCCACACAGGCACACTGTAAGGGTGTTTGCAGTCATTTTTTAAAAAGAAGAAGACATAGGTTGATAATTGCAGTACTCAGGCTCTGAGCCCCTTAAATACAAAGGATTAAATTCTCACACCTTTCAGGATGAATGATAATTTACCAGTAAAGAGAGACATATTAGACCTGTCATAGGCGGATTTTGTAATAATCAAAGCTGCATTTGCAAGAGAATCTAGGTTCCACATTGTCAGTTTCAGCTTTTCTAGTTAAATTAACTTCTTCTCCAACAATAAAGCCTTCTGGGAAGGAATTAGAGGGAGAGTGGAGTGAAGGATATACTCTTAATGAAGGAAATATGCTACAAAATTTATCTGGTTTGATGCATTATTAGTTAGAAGGAAACACAGAGACCAAATTGCATTCATCCATATTGAGAAACCAAGCTCCTATCTCTGCCCCTTTGGCCAGCTCTGCACCTGCGACTGGATCTGTCGCTTTCTGTACAGCATCTCAGGGAGTTGTCAGGAGTAGGTACCCACTGAGGCAACCTGTGCTTTTTTGGTTTGTTTTGTTTTTAAAGGGAGTGTGTGTGTGGGGGGGAGGGGGGTTCTTCTATAAATTGTCTCATTCACTCTTCACCTTCTTCTTTGTCTTCCACACTCTTTCTTCAGACCCCAGATGCCAAATCCTTCAAAGAATCTTCCCTAAGCAACCTAGCTTGATATTTGCCTTGTCTTGTCCCCTTGGTCACCCTCTTCGACTTCTTTTTTATCCTTATTTTCTCCTGTGCTAACTACAATTATATAGCTAATTAAAATTTATAGATAGATCTGTGTATATCTATAAATTTTAATTATCTATATATATTTTATTAGCTATATATATAAGCTATATAATATATATTAGCTATATAATATATATTAGCTATATATATATATATATCCCTGCTTGCTTATTGTCTGTCCACCCAGCCACAAAAATAAATGCCATGAGAGCAGAGATATTTTCTGAGTCATTTATTCCCCCAGCATCCAGAATAGTTTCTGGGACACAGCTAATGCTCAATAAGAATTTTTTGAAAACAAACAAACAAACAAGGACTAAAACATGTCATGGGGCAACTAGAAAAAGAAAAAGCCACACATGTAAAGCTGATTTCAGTTGTTCTGTTTCCCTTCACTATTTTCCCAACTTAGTACCTCCTTGGAATAAAAAGCCATCCTACGCTTGTTAACTAAAGAAGCATTTGAAGACGTGGGTTTATAGTGTCTTCTGAGGCTGATTGAGGCTGGACAAGGCTATTTCTTTACCCTTTAACAAAGCCACAAGTCATTTGTAAATCTGACAGGAGACCTTGTTAGAAACCATTACCAAGAAAGCAAAGCACAAAGGTGCCCTGCGAGTATGAGGAACAGATGGGTTTACAATCAAAGGGGAACTTTCTGTGCTGCACATTTGTAATTGGTCTGGGCCATCCTCAGCCTTGTCTAACATTACTTGTGTTTTCAGCTCCTCAAGATTCAGACGAATCTTCCCTTTCCCAAGACTTGTGTCTGGCATTGGGTCTGAAGATAGTATCCTGATCAGTCCTACTTGTGCCTTCAGCAGACTTTGTACATTCACAGGCTCCAGCTGCAGTCTGTACAGATTCACAGTGTTTGGTTACCTTACAGGGGGAGGACTTGGGATGGCTTTCTTGGCAAGTTTTGGAGAAACCACCTTGGCCCTCCCAACAGCTCTCTAGGATCCAACTGATCCATCGTACTCTCTTTCTCAATTCACTTCTTTCACTTTCAGGTCCAAAACAGTTTCACCAGCAGGTGAAGGAAATGGAAAGTTCACGAAATTTGCAGATACACAGCCCAGAGTTTAAATCATGACTTAGAAACATTCCAAAAATATATTCTTGGGAATTTTTCTTTTCCAATTTTCAGAAACATATTAAAACATTTTTTTAATTTTAGGAAATTCATTAAGAAATGATAGTGATAGGATTATAAAAGCATGTGGATGTTTGTAACATAAAAGAATATTGGCAGTAGGCATAGAATAAAAAGATTTTTCATAACTTCCTTATCTACATAGATGAAATTTGATGTGCCAATTTATGAAAGCTTTTAAATAAGAATATTGACTTCCTTTTTTTCATGTGCTCTCTGTGTCAGGTACTATCTTTCCCTGACATCAGTGGATGGACTCACTTGAAGCAACTTCATCCTGCTTCTCAAATCCTCTGTTAAACAAAAACAATTAACATTTCCTGAAGCAAATAAATAGGCAAATACCCAACCCCCCAAATTTCCCTTTTCAAGTTAACACTTTCATTTTCTCATTAATCCTCACCCAAACCCTGTAATGTATGCTAACATAGGGATTGAGAAAGTCTAAACAATAATTTTATCAACTTTGCCCAGACAGCTGACTTTAAGACAAGTCTAACCAATGCAAAGGTCCAAATGTTAAACCCTCACTATATTGCCTCTTTTGCATCGTTTAGTTATTCCTGTGAGAGACTAAAAGAGGCCTGGTGGAGCACTGAGTTAAGCGATAGTCTTTCTATAGTATATAGTTTCTATAGTTTATATACAGACTGCGCCATTACTCTAGTAATATAGAGGTTTACAAGTTGGACTGATAACTGCAAAGTCTGAAGTTCCAAACCAATAGCCAATCCCAGAGAGGAAGGTGAGGCTGTCCACTCCAGTAAAGAGTAACAATCTCAGAAACTCCACAGGAGAAGTTCTACCTTTTCCTATGGGACACTCAGGGTCTGAATCTACTCAAGGACAATGAGTTTTTGTTATGCAGAAAAACCTAATAAAACTTCAGATGTCTCATGAGCCAAGCAGAGATTTGACTTGCTTGTGGCCAACCAATCACTTGAGGAGATTTATTCCATGAGAACTAATGATTGTGTTTTGTAAATATTTTTACAGGTGTTTAAGAGAAGTCTTGTTGGGTAAATGTTGGACTAATGGCAAGGTCAGTGGTTCAAATCTACCAGTCATTCTGTGAGAGAAAGATGAGGCTTACTGGTCTCGTGAAGATTTACAACCTCAGAATTTCTGTGTTGCCAACAGTTTGGGTTTTGGTTTTATAAAGAGGAGCCTTGTAGGTACAGTAATTAAAGAGCTCAGCTGCTAGCTTAAAGGTCTAGGGTTTTAGGGATCCAAGCCACCTGCAGCTCCACACATGGAAAAGATATGATAGTCTGTAAAGATTTACAGTCTTAGAAACCACATGAAAGTGGGTGAAGGGAGACATCGGACAGGGCAAGATGTGACAAAATAATAATTTATAAACTATCAAGGGCTCATGAGTGAGTGGGGAGGGAGGGGTAAAATTGAGGACCTGATGCCAGGGGATTAAGTGGAGAGCAAATGTTTTGAGAATGATGATGGCAATGAATGTACAGATGTGCTTTACACAATTGATGTATGTATGGATTATGATAAGAGTTATATGAGCCCCTAATAAAATGATTTTTTTTAAGTTAAAAAAAGGAAACCACTTGGGACACTTCTACGTTGTTCTAATGGGTTGCTATGAGTGAGCATACACTCAGAGTCAGTGTTATTTGTCTGTTGTTGGTTTGGGTTTGCTTTTAATACAGGGTTTCAATGGATTGCTAATAATGAAAATTCTGAACATCTGTTTACCTTGGAAAAACATGCTCAGTCGTAACGAGAGGTCCTAGAGGGATGGCCTTCTCAGGTCACTTCAGCTTCAGAGAAGCTGACACCCTGCCGTCATGGTGAGACCGATCAGTGCCTACGAAGGCAGATGCCTTCAAACCTTCCTGTGCTGTTTTTAATTTGTTTAATTTCTAATATTATCCTTCTAGCCATACTTCTTGATGTAATGAATGTTAATGCTAAACTCTATGCGTGTGGCTATAACCACATTATGGAGAGCCTTCTCTGTTACAGGATAAAGGCAGGATGCATCTTTAGATGGCTGATAACTGCAAGGGTGTCCGCTCTGTGGGGGAAAGATGGGGCTTTCTAATCCAGTAAAGAGTTACAGTCTTGGACTCACAGGGCCAGTTCTACCCTGCCCTATAGAGGCACTATGGGTTGCGGCTGTGAGTTGAGGTGAAGTGGTGTCACTAGAAAGTATGACTTAATTCACTGTCCTTAGATTCCTTCCCCCCAAAGCCCAACCTCGCTGCCATGGAGTTGATTCCGACGTACAGCAACACTCTAGGACAAGGTAGAACTGCTTCTGGGGGTTTCCAAGATTGTGATTTCTTAAAGGAGTAGAAAGCCTTCTCTCTTTCCTTGGGGCCTGCTAAAGACAAAGCCGCAACTTCACCAAGGCAACTGACTCGGGTGCGTGAGGCATCGCAGCCTGAGAGGAAGTTTAGGATCATCGGAAGAGCACATTCCAGATCTCTGTCTCAAGTAGAAGGGGCCAAGACCAAAGGCACCAGAGACTGAGGCAAGAAGACTACTGGACAAAGCGAGAGATGCAGCACCAAGAACATGGGGCTGTGAGACAGAGCGACAGGTGAGTGTCGGGATCCACAGAGACAGAGGTCAGGGGACCACGTGGCCGGAAGGTGAGGACTTGAGAGAGCCTTGACTGCAGGCAGAGGTGAGGTGTTGCTGTGGACCAGAGACGGTATCCTTACTGTTTACTGATCCTGACTTGTGGTAACCTAACTTCCCTAATAAACTCCCATCATTCTGCGTTCTATGTTTCCACTGCCACCAATTATTAAACCCAGCGAAGAACGAGAGTATTGTGGGAATGTGAATGCAAGCAGACGAGGAAGTCAGAGGAGGTCACACAGGGCCTCCCATGTCGATTAGTGAAAATTACTTGGTTGACCAAAGTGTCATAAAAATCTGCACGGGATCCTCTCTAAACTGATGGGGAAAATGTCCCATTCCTAAACTTTGTTGTTGACAGTCAGTGCCACTTAGGTGGTTCCAGCCTATAGCAACCCTGTGCACCACGAAACGAGAGGAGGTCAGGTCCTGTGCCGTCCCCACAGTCAATTTCAGGTTTGAGCCATTGTTGCCACCACTGTGACGATCCATCTTGTCAAGGGCCTACTTCTGTTTAGCTGCCCCTCTACTTGACCAAGGACAAACGTCCTTTTCTAGGGACTGCTCTGTCCTGACAGATAACTTGTGCAGTGCTTCCCTCTCAGGAGCAGCCAGGCTGTTTCATCGGGACAGATTTGTTGCTGTCCTTTTGGCAGTCCTTTCACCGTTCTTCACCAGCGCCACAATTCCCCTGCATCGAACCTTCCCCAGTGTTCCTTATTAAGTGTCCAATTCCACAGGCATATGAGGCAAAGCAAAATACTATGGCTTGGGTCAGGCACAACTTAATCCTTAAAGTAAGCTCCTTGCTTTACATTTTCAGGAAGTCTCCTGCAGCCTTGTGATTTTCCTAATGTAACACTTCATTTCATCTCTTGACTGCTGCTTTCATGAGCATTGATTGTGGATCCAAGCAAAAGGAAATTCCTGACAACTTCAGTTTTTTCTCCATTATTATGATGGTGCCTATTGGTTTAGTTGTGAGGATTTGGGTCTACTTTACACTGAGTTGTAATCCATATGAAGTCTGCAATCCTTGATCTCCATCAGCAGTAGCTTCAAGTCCTCCTTACTTTCAGCAAGCAACATTGAGTCATATGCACATTGAAAATCGTTAATAAACCATCCTTCCATCCAAATGCCACATTATTCTTCAGATAGCCAGTTTCTCAGATGATTTGCTCAGCGTACAGGATGGAATAACTATGGTGTGAGGATGCAACCCTGACACACACCTTTCTGGATTTCAAACCATGCTATTTTCCATGTTTCTGTTCGCGCAACTATATTTTGAGCCATGTGCTGGTTCTGCATGAGCACAACAAAGTGTTCTGGAATTCTCATTCTTCTCAAGGCTGTATGTAGTTTCTAAAATTTATTTCAAAAATCTACAAGACGACCTAAAGCAGCTTGCAATAAACAGAATACTGAGTACCTTTTAATCATAAATAGCAAGTCCATTTAGACTCTGTAGAAATGATTCTAGTCAATAATTATAATAATGAGATTTATGTTATAGCATGATAATTAAAATAATACTCCTAGTGTTGCTCAAATACTATGATACTATTTCGTGCATGTAGCATAAGAGGTAATTAATTTTCAACATGACAGCTACAAAAAATCTCTTCCTTTCAATACAGAACAGAAAAGACATATTTTCCAATTGTGACACATGCTGTTTCTACTTAAGTCTCTTGAGAGGCTGTAGAAAGGATAACATCAAGATTTCAAAAAGGGTTTCAAAACAGAGTGGAACAACATATTTGGAAAAGTTAGTCTTCCACTAGGGAATGAAGCAATGATTCAGAGTCAGTAAAAATGTTAAGATATGAATACAGAAGTGCCTAAAGCAGCTTGTCTAATGGTTTGATTCAGATCAGGTGTAGGATAAAAAAATAAGTCACCTGAGCTTAAGAGGCTCTCACTTTTCTGGCTTGAAAGAGGTTGCATTTGATTTGGAAACACTAAGACACTCAGTTGAAACTAATTGCCATCAAGTCAATTCCAACTCATCCGAGAAATTCTCAAGAGGGCAGAAGACAACTACCCCTGTGGGCCCCAAAGGCTGTAAATCTGTCCGAAAAGAAAGCCTCATATTTGTCCAGTGGAGCAACAGAGAGAATTGAACTGCAAACCTTGTGGTTAGCAGCCCAAAGCATAAATCACTGTGCCACAAGAGCACCAGACTCCTCTGTTAACAGTCTCTCATTTCATGAACCCACTGCCCATCTGCCAGGTTGTCCCGCTTGGGTAACTTACACTTAGTTGTGATGTTGAAACTATGCCAATGGATTTTAAAACACCAGCAGAGTCACTCATAGTGGACAGATTTCAGCAGAGCTAAAAGGAAGCTACTAAGGAGAAAGATCTGGTAATCTACTTCTAAACATTAACCAATGAAAATTCCACAGATGGTAAACTTACTTTGGTGACATCATCAGAAGAGACCCATACATGGTGGCTGCTATATTTATCCATGACAGCTAAGAACAGCAAAAACAACTCCATGAGATACAGCAATATTTAGAATATTTTTAAAAACTGGATTATGTCTTATGTATCCTCTGACTGAAGGATTTTAAGGCCAAGATTGTGCCTTTCTTTCTCATTAAATACCATATCAATGAAGATTCATCTTTTATTTTTATTTGCATGCTACATTGTTGTACGTAGAAGTTATAGAATGATAGCACTAATACCACATGCAGGAAAAATTTGGTAAAGATAATTCAAAATGACTGAAGCAGGACATCAGCAGAGATGGGTCTAAATTTAAGCCAAATTTAGAAGAGGACATGGCATGAGGAATATTATGTTGATATCAATCTTGACTAAAAGCAGATAGTTCCAGAAAGGTATTTACCTATGTTGTATTGACTATGTAAAAGCATTTGACTTTGTGGATCGTGAAAATTTTTTAATAATATTAAAAAACTGAGACTTCTAGAACTCTTAATCATGCGGATTGAAAACCCATACATATGCAAGAAGTAGTGGTTCCCATAGAACAAGGGGGCACTGTGTGGTTCGCAGTCAGGAAAGCTATGTAGTAGGATTGCAGCCTCTCACCATATCCACTCAGTCTGCATGCTAGAAAGTAATTTTAGAACTGCTTTGTGTGACGAAGAACATGACACTAGGATCGGAGGAAGACTCATAGTGACTGATAACCCAGATAGTGCAGCTGTGCTTGCTGAGAGAGAACATGTTTGAAGCACTTATTGGTGAAGATAGCCTGACCCATGGATTACATCTCAACACCTAGAAAGCAAAATTTCTCATAATTGTACTAATGAACACAATCATTATAAATGGAGAATGTATTACAGTTTTTAAGAATTTCATTTTGTTAGGCCGGTTTGACTAGAGGATACAATCCAGTGACACTCAAATGTGTGTAAAAATGAGCTTTATATCAAGAAATAATTGTATCTCAAGAAAATATGCCAGCCCACTCCAACTCAAGTCCATAAGTCTAATACTTAGTCTGTAAGTCTCTCTTCAGACTCACGAAACCACATGCAATGATGCAGAATGCGGGAAGTTCACAGGCCAGTGGGTGTCAGTGAAGAGTTTTGTGGATCGGATTGTGGTAGATGCATCTCCAGGGCTCTGACATGTCCCAAAGTGAGTCCCCAGCAGGAGGGTGAAGGCAGAGAGGGGGGAGGTTCTAGGCGCCCTCCTCATGAGAAGGCCACACCCACAAGGAGTCACCATAAGCTGTGATCTGATTGACGGGTTGAATACCACCCCTACGCTTTTATATAGCTTCAAGTTGACAAGAAATTATGCCTCTACTATGGAGCCAGAATCAACTCCCATGGAAGCAGCATTCCAGAAAACAAATGTTGCATTGCATCAAACAACTCTACTACAAAAGATCTCTTTAAAATGCTAAAAGGCGGGAAGTGCACTCTGAAAACTTAGGTTCACTTGACCTGCGCCAAGGTATTTTCCTTCACCTACATGCAAAAGCTGGACAATGAATTAGGGAGATTGAAGAAGAATTGATGCCTATGAATTAGGTGTTTGTAGTGAATATTGAAGACACTATGGATTTCTGGAAGAACAAACAGATCTATCTTGGGATAAATACAGCCAGAATGCTTCTTAGACATGAGGATGCTGAAACTTTGTCTCGTGTACTTTGTGCATGTTATCCAGAGGGACCAGCTCCTGGAGAAGGTCCTTTTGCTTGGTGAACTAGGAGGTGAGTGAAACAGAATACTCTAAAAGAAACGGACCGACGCGGTGGCTGCAGCAATGGGCGCAAACAGCAATGGCGGCGTGGATGTTGCAGGATTGGAGAGTGCTGCGTTCTGTTGCTCGTAGGGATGCTCTGGGTGCAAGCACCTTACACAGCACCTGAGCCAAAGACAGTTCCTTTCATGAAGCAAAGCTTCCTGTTTTGTTGTTGCTACTCCGTTTTTCTGTAGATGTAATGGAGATAATCTTCTAAACCACCCAACAAGCATAGATTCTCTCAACGAAAGCTCAAGCCCTTATCTGTCTCTTTGAGAATACGATTTCTAGATTTTTTCTTACATTTCTAAAACTCATTTTCAATAAAGCTGAACTCTCTACTTCCTCTTACTGAAAGTTGTTTCTCTGCTGAGATTATCTTGTTTCACAGTGCCATTACATACTAGTCAGACATACAAATTCTTCTCTCATCCACTGCATCAAGATACTTAACTATTGATTACCTATTAAAAAATAGATCATTTTATTTTTTTTAATATATTTCTTTTTTTAATCATTTTATTGGGGGCTCATACAACTCTTATCACAATCCATACATCCATCCATTGTGTCAAGCACATGTGTACATTTGTTGCCATCATCATTCTCAAAACATTTTCTTTCTACTTGAGCCCTTGGTATCAGCTCCTTGTTTTTTCCCTCCCTCCCCTACCCTCCTCTCATGAACCCTTGAGAATGTACAAATCCTTATTATTTTTTACCCCCAATGTATTTTTGTACTGCAATCTTTATAGAGCAGATCACCTAATCTTATCCACAGAGATGCTAAATGGATTCAAACTACCAGTCTTTTGGTTAGCAGCTGAATACTGAACTATTATATGACCAAGACTCAGAACTTATTTTATTCTCCTTCTATAGTGTTTCATAAAACAATGTGAGAGAGAACACTAATGGTATTAGAAAGACGTAGGTTAGCGTTCCATCTCTATGCTTTAATAGGTGTGGCCATGGTTAGCTTACTGCATGTAAACACTACCTATTTTCATCATTTCTAAAATGTGGATAATAGTACTCCACATTATCGGGGGCACAGGGCACTAACCCACCCGTGGGGAGGGTATTGTTTATATCTCCACTGGGAAAGAGGGACCAGACTTCAACCCAGTGATCCAAGATGTGAATGCAACATGCCGGTGTGGTGTAGGGAACGAGTGGAGAGGTCTGGGGGGCCAGCCCCAATCCCAAGTACTACGTGGACACCTGCCCCTCCCCCAGAAGAATTTATTTCAAAGGACGGCATTGAATCCGCAGCTCCGGGAGAGGGTCATATCCAATCAGAGCACATGGGAGCAGATGAAGGGAAAGGAGGAGAGAGTGGAGCACATCCTGGCCCACCAGGCCTTGAGGACGATGCTCCTGGTTAGAGCAGCCGGTCCACAAAGAGAATCACATGGCTGACCCTACTATGAGACATGACATCCCTCACTAACCCATAGCCCTGCAGGGGACAACACTGGAGACACAGTGTGGGAATTGCACCCAATCTGATCCCGCCACACCGAGCCAAAACACTAAGGGGGTGAAACAGAACAGCAAGGGAATGGAGCAGTGATGTCCCCAAGGAATGGGCTGATGGTGTACTTTGGGGCCAGGACTTAGTGGCCCAACAGACTGGACTGGAAAACACTCCTAAAGGCTAACAAACAATCCTTGAACTAACTACAAGCTTTTCTTTCTTGTTGTGTTTTGTTTTGTTTGTCATTGGTTTGTTGTTGTTGTTTTGCTTTATACTGTTGCTTGGTTTTGCTCTGTCTTGTTCTTGTGCACGTTATTATCTCCCATGTCTGTCAAAATAAGATAGGCTGGATGAATGATTTGGAGGAGAAAACAATGGGACCAACCGTTCCAGGGGGGCATGGGAGAGGAGCAGATGGGGGAAAGGAAAAGGTCTTAACAAACCCAGGGGCAAGGGAACAACAAGTGATCCAAATAGGTAGTGAGGAGAGTGTAGGAGGCCTGGTAGGGCAAGATCAAGGGTAATGTAACCAAGAAGAATTACTGAAACCCAAATTAAGACTAAGCATGACAGTGGGACAAGAGAAAAGTCAAAGGAAATAAAGGAAAGTGCTAGGAGACAAAGGGCAATTATAGAGGTATCAATAAAGGCATGTACATATGCAAATACATTTATGTATGAAAATGGGGATATAGATCTATGTGTATATATTTATAGGTTTAGTATTAAGGACATTGGGCCTGCACTGAAGCACTCTCTCAATACAAGAATAATTTCTTTTATTAAATTGGCATTCTATGATGCCCACCTTCCCGACACAACCATTGAAGGCAAAGCGGGTGAATAAGTAAATGTGGTGAAGAAAGCTGATGTTGCCCAGCTATCAAAAGATATAGCATCTTGGGTCTTAAAGGCTTGAAGATAAACAACAGAAGCAACAAAGCCCACATGAAAGAAGCACACCAGCCTGCGTGATCACGAGGTGTCGAAGGGATCAGGTATCAGGCATCATCAGAACAAAAAAATCTTATCATAGTGAATGACGGGGATAGTGTGGAACAGAGACCCAAAGCCCATTGGTAGACCACTGGACATCCCCTTACAGAAGGGTCTTAGGTAAGAGAGGAGCCAGTCAGGATGCGATGTATCAATGATGAAACATACAACTTTCCTCTAGTTCCTAAATGCTTCCTGCTCCCCCACTATCATGATCCCAATTCTACCTTGCAAATCTGGCTAGACCAGAGGATGTACAGTGGTATAGATAGCAACTGAAAACACAGGGAATCCAGGGCAGATGAT
Source organism: Tenrec ecaudatus (assembly GCF_050624435.1). Lineage (NCBI taxonomy): Eukaryota > Metazoa > Chordata > Mammalia > Afrosoricida > Tenrecidae > Tenrec > Tenrec ecaudatus. The sequence continues at coordinate 105,997,494 of NC_134537.1, forward strand.
CCCTTTAGGATCAGGGGTGTGAGTGGCGATACTGGGACGGTAGAGGGAGGGTGGGTTGGGGAACTGATTACAAGGAGCTACACGTGACCTCCTCCCTGGGGGACGGACAACAGAAAAGTGGGTGAAGGGAGACGTTGGAAAGGGCAAGAAATGACAAAATAATAATTTATAAATTATCAAGTTTTCATGAGGGAGGGGAGAGTGGGGAGGGACTGTGGAAAAAAGAGGACCTGATGCCAGGGGCTTAGGTGGAGGGCAAATGTTTTGAGAATGATGAAGGCAACGAATGTACAAATGTTCTTCACACAGTTGATGTATGTATGGATTGTGATAAGAGTTGTATGAGCCACTAATAAAATGATTAAAAAATAATACTCCACATTATTATTATGAGTAGACAAATCTTTATGTTTTTATCTCTACTATCATTTAAATATTAGGTGAGAAAAGATATATTTCCTTAGCTGATTTTCAGTAATGAATCTCCTCTGATATTTTCCCTTTGGAGCAAAGGAAAGCAGCCACATAAATGATCTGAAATAACAACTTGATGGCAACAAAATTGTGTGAATTTTGCAGCTGAATTGGATAAATTCTAAAAATTGCTTCAATCTCCACACACCCGGGAAGACACGCAGAGTGTCCTCCAGGACCCAGAGGAGGATCGAGGCATCTCACTCAGTAGAGTCAGCATAGCCCACTCGTTGTTTTTACGTCTGGTTGCTCTCCCTTACTCCAGTCCTCTAGATTTTAAACTCCTCAAGGCTGTGAATCTTGTTTTACCCATTCCTGGATAATCTTACGTGAAATATACTGTGGGGTGAATAATGTTGTATTCATTTCAATTAAGTTTAACTGACTTGAAGCTACCCAAATCCATGATAAGTGAATGTGTGTATCCAAGCAAGAAGACTGTGCTGTTTGAGGTTCATTTCCTCCCCCCTCTGATCGTCCTCTCTGACCTCCTGTTCTTTGTTTATTTTAGCACAAGAGGCCTCTCACAGCCTCCCTTCTCTATTGCTTCCACTAGTTCCCCTCTGTTGCTCTTGCTGTATCGCATCCTTCCTCTGTTACTTCCCCTAATTATTTCTCGTTGGTGTCTTCATGATGGACATGCTATTTGTGCAATCTGTAAAGTGTTTCAGTAGCCAGTATGTGTACACTAGGAAGGGGTGTTTACTATTAATATTTGCCATCGTGCTGGAACGGCAATTGCTTTCCTCGTTTTGTCTCTTCCGCACCTCCTCAATTTGTCTTCCTTTTGCTCAATCTCCCTTCAAAAATCGCCTGTCTCCAGTTATAATCATTCTGATTTGGAACAGATTACTTGGGTCTTCTGAGACCTGTGAACTTGACTAGAAATAAGAAAATATGCACAGAGTTCTCACAACCAGGGAACTTGCAATTGTTTCCTCAGCTGCTATCACCAGGTAACAGGAGGCACTTTCCAAAATGAGTCCACAGCATGTTGGCTGACCTATCATCCCTCTCCCGAGAATCATCACTGAACTCATCCATCTGCCCTGTCAGTAGGTAGCCCCCCCTCCCAGGGATATTAAGAAGATTGAAACCAAGGGTAATTGTAATCCTGTTATCAATAACAGAGCTTTCATAGCATATTATAGTCAAAGTATTATTTCTCGCAACTTGAGAGTTGGTGGTAATAGCAGGATTTTTAAAAAATTTCTCAGAACCGCCTGCAAAGCTTGATTAGCATAAAAAATCCTGACCCTGTCCCCAGAAATTTTGATTCAGGGGGTCTGGAATGAGACAGAGACCCTTCCGCAAAATTATTATTAATTGTTATTCTTCTTCTTCTTCAGACTTTAAGTGAGTAGCCTACATACAATATGTTGAGTAAGGTGTTTGGAAATGCGATGATTGTCTATCAAGTGTTAAGGCCATCGCTTCCTCAGTGAAAACAGATACATTAATTCAAATGGTTATTGGAGGGTAAGGCCATGGGTAAGACAGACTGTTTTCAGCTAGCCGTCTGTGTGATCTTAATGCCCAGAGCAGTCATCTAAAGCTCCAGATCTTGTACATAAACGTCTGAGACAAACCTAAGTGTCTGCATTGGGAAGTCTCAGCCACAGCCAGTCATAAACAATGGTTTCTCTATTGGTTATCAATCACTGGATAACAAATTAACTCAGAATTTAGTGGCTTAAAATGACAGTTATTATTTCACAATTTCTACGTGTCAGGAATTTAGGAAAGATTAGAATAACAAACTACTCTGGTTGACACCTGACTTTTAGTGTGCAAACTTGGAAAGTTGTTGGCAAGCCAGATGAATTGATCACCACAGGGTTAGCTGGGTGGGTCTGGCATGGGGTTGCCATGTTGTTATAGCCAGGATAGTCAGTGTCGGTCCTTATCTGAACGCTTGACTGGAGCAGGAGAATCTATTTCTGAAATGACTGCCTCATATGACTATTGGCCAGAGGCTTTAGTCTGGCTGGTTATTAGTGGGACATTTCAGTTCCTCACCACGGGAGCATCTCCACTCATTGTGTTAGCCTCCTTCCCCATGACAGCTGACTCCCCTACAGGGAACAGTCCAGAAAGGGATGGGGTAGGAAGCTGGAGTGCCTTTTGATGGCATAGTCTCCGAAGCAGCACGTCATTACGTCTGTTCCATTCTCTTCACAGTCACTCAATCTAGTCTACAGGGGAAGCAAGCGAGATGCTTCCTATTGAAGGGAGAGCGTACCTTAAACTGCCTTGACTCCCAATGTTGTCTTCAAATGCGAAATATTGCAAGAGGTAATGTAATAGCTACCCCTACCCTCTTACACTGACAAAAACAACAACAACAACAGAAAAACAACCTTCGAGCTGGGAAAGAAAAGAACAAAATCTCCTGACTATTTTTGATTGCACTATAGCTGACCTTGCTGACTTTTAGGAATTATGTTCCTGTTTTAATAAAGTAGAAAAACTTTAATTATATTTTCCTCAAAGAAAGTTCATATTTCTAGGTAAATGCCAATAGGTCTCCTTTATAACTGAGGGGAAGGTAGAAACGTGGAAAATCCATAAATAACTAGATCAATGTTTTCAGTCAAGCCAGAAAATTATAGTCCCAAATTTATTTTATCTTATTTTATTTTAATATCTTGTCTAATCAGTAGCCAAACAGAAACTGGAAACCAGACCTTTAACAAATTATCTACTTGACCTTAGACAAGTCCCTTCCCCGGGCACTTTCATAACACATAAAATCAGAAGCAGATCTAAAAGTTTACTCCAACCTTTCCTAACTATATTGCTGGAAGATCAGCTGAACGACCAGGAGATGTGGCCGCTGTGAGTCAGAGTGAACAGGGCTTCCTTTTCCCTTTGAGGGTCCAACAAGGTGGCTGCACGTCTGTGTTGGATACACCGGGTTGGGGAAGAGCTCGGATGCGCTGGCTGCTCCATGAGGACAATAACACGGCATCTAACGATCGTCACCAATCAGGCAGATCAAGACGTGTGGCTCCCGTGATCTACTCCTCCAAAAGGACACCAGTCTTGAAAAGGTAAGGTCCGTGGGTAAAAGGATGACACGTCAGTACGGGAATATGCTAGAATATGCTATAAATCTTCCTGATCATCAAGATCTGAAGGCTACCCAAATATATGTGGAGTAGTATCATCTCTTATCCATCTTCCATTACCATGTTGCAAACGTAAGTCACATGTATCAGTTCAAATCCCCTCTGCATCACCCATGACAATTATAGTCATTTCTTAAGAGCTAACAGCCTTAATGTTCTTTTAAGTGTCTTCTTCTCTGTTGATTTTCCTTCTTTTATTGCCTCTTAACCTTAATTAAGTAGTCTAATGCAATGATATGGTTTTCTTTATACTTTTTAAATGCTTTCTATAGAAATGCAATATTTTCTCCATTATAAATAACCTTTACACAATATAAATATCAATACATGATTCAAAATAGCATTCTAAAATCATAAAGTAAAATTAAGACATTTACAATAGGAAGGTACAAATAAGGAACAATAATATAAACCTACAGCCAATATGCAACCCTTCTATACCTTGCATTCCTTTCCAGAATCTTAAATATATCATTTTTATATCACATCGATAAACACAACCTTTCATAAACTCAGAGGTATATCCATTCTCTCACTATAGATAAAAACACAAACAACATTGAAAAAAGTCACTCGGTAGAGTACCATGAGTCAATGATTATGGACAGAATGTGGTATATTATATTTTAAAAACAAAACCAAGTAAGTTTTCAGAGAAGATGACTGCCACAGTTCAGAGAACAGCTGTGCAAGGTGTGACATATTCTTATACTTGTCCCTCCTTGCTATGTGACACATTTGTCAGGACAGTGGCCTGGCTCCTGTGCCTCCATCAGACAATAATACACAAGCTTGAGTCAGTGTCTTCGATATGTGGGGCACATATTAGGTACAGTTCAGTGACCTTTAAACTTATGCACACTCGGCTAGTGACATTATTTTAAAATGTGTTAATAATTACTTTAGATCAAGTGATTCTACACATAAGCCAACCACTCTTTAAGTCAAAGAAAGTTTCTTTCTTTCAAAATGAAAGGGTAATACTAACTGTGCATTGGACTTATAATTGCTATTTTCAGGTGTCGTCGTGTCAGGTGCAACTCACAATGACTCGTTCATCTACTCTCCTCATTATAGGGAATTTAGTAGGCTCTCTGAGAGTAATTTTGACTACATGAAAATTCTGACAGATATCTTGAGTGTCTAATCCGAGGAAGAAAGCAAACCAGAAAGAAAAGAGATAGAGGGAAAGGTGTGCAAACAAGTGTCAGCCCTTCTGGTAGACTGAACTTAATTCGCAGAATCAAATCTAGCATAGTCACCAAATAACATAGATGGACTCCAGGCACCCTGGTGGATAACGGCATTTATCCTCTCAGTTGGGATGATGCTTGTAAAGAAGACTTGATTCTGACTAATAAATGACCCACATGCAAGCAGATACAGAAATACAATCAGTTAGCTTCCTTCTAATTGGATAGAGCATATGAGAGAGGCATGTTGAGTTACATTGGAAGGATCCGGAAGAGCTGCAAAAATCAAGTAGCATGTTTTCAAAGAGTTTCCTGTAAAGCATCTTGCACCCTTATCTGTCCTCTGAGCCTCTAACCCAAGCTCATTCCGTTTGCTTGTTTAAAAAGAGAATTAGTACATTAAGTGATTTTTTTTTCTTTTCTTCTGACATAGTTCATAAGATCACAGCATGAATTTCAATGAACTTTTCATGTTGTGTAAAGGAAAACAAACGCAAGAAAAATCAGACTTGTAAGGACAGAGTTGTTGAGAAGTACTTTTTTAAAAAGTTTTTTAAATCGTTTTATTAGGGGCTCATACAACTCTTATCACACATGCATACATCAATTGTGTAAAGCACATATGTACATTCATTGTCCTCATCATTCTCAAAACATTTGCTCTCCACTTAAGCCCCCGGCATCAGGTCCTCATTTTTTCCCCTCCTTCCCAGCTCCTCCCTCCCTCATGAGCCCTTGATAATTTATAAATGATTATTTTGTCATATCTTTCCCTGTCCGATGTCTCTCTTCACCCACTTTTCTGCTGTCTGTCCCCCAGGGAGGGGGTCACATGTAGATCCTTATCATCAGTTCCCTCTTTCCAACCCACTCCATCTCTACCCTCCCAGTATCACCACTCACACAACTGATCATCTGCCCTGGATTCCCTGTGTTTCCAGTTCCTATCTGTACAAATGTACATCCTCTGGTCTAGCCAGACTTGTAAGGTAGAATTCGGATCATGATAGTGGGGGGGGGGGGGGGGCAGGGATGACGCATTTAGGAACTAGAGGAAAGCTGCATTTTTCTTCGTTGCTACATTGCACCTTGACTGGCTTGTCTCCTCCCCTAGACCCCTCTGCAAGGGGTCTCCAGTGACCGACAAATGGGCTTTGGGTCTCCACTCTGCACTCCCCCCTCATTCACTATGGTAAGATTTTTTTGGTTCTGATGATGCCTTATACCTGATCCCTTCAACACCTCGTGATCACACAGGCTGCTGTGCTTCTTCCATGTGGGCTTTGTTGCTTCTGAGCTAGATGGCCGCTTGTTTACCTTCAAGCATTTAAGACCCCAGACACTTTATCTTTTGATAGCCGGGCACCATCCGCTTTCTTCGCTACATGTGCTTTTGCAACCATTTGTCCTCAGCAATTGTATCAGGGAGGTGTGCAGCCTGTGATATGATTTTTTATTCCTTGATGCCTGATGATGCCTGCATGCAATGTCTTCTTCCAAAGGAACTATAGTCCCAAGGGTCAGATGCTAAGCTAACTCCTGCACCTCTGTCACACTAGAGAAATGTCCTACATGAAAAAAAGTCATTTTAATTAGAAACCTTAGTTCAAGTTCCAGGATGATGACTTACTTTCACATGTGAGCAAATCACAATAGCTTTCTGAACACTGTTTTTCTTAGCTTTAGTACGGAAAACTACTAATACAGTGCCGACTTGCTGTGAGGACTGAACTATAAAATGGTGCGCATGAATGAGAATCATGAATGTCAGTAAAGACAAGGGATTCTGGAGATTGCTGCCTCTTACTGAAACAGGGCTCCACAATTTTCCAGCTGTGTGATTTAGGAATACTTACTCTCTATGTGCCTATATTCCCCTTCTGTCAAATGCAGATGTTGTGGTGCTGCGGTGACTAACCAAGCGTTTAGACTCGTGCCTGATGTATTGCAAGCTCTACTTAAATGTCAGCTACTGTTACTATGCAACTGTTACTGATGTTTATGTTAAGTACTAATAGTGCCTGCAATGTAAGTAAGGGGAGAAGAGATAAGCAATCAAAAGAAAATGATGGCATTACCCAAAGTCAAGTCTCTCTTAAGGAAATAATATATGTTGTGTAAATAATACCCTAGACTTAGAATTTAGAAATCAGACCCAATTATTTACAAGAATTGCATTGCAAGAAGAAAGGAAGAGTGTGCTCTCCAAATATAACATCATCAGTTCTTTCACACAAGAGCTGGTTAGAGTCTTTTATTTTCAGAGGGTTAAGCACTCAACTCCTTATCAAAAGGCTGACAGTTCAAACTCTCCCAGAGACACACAGAAGTAAGACCTGGTGATCAACTTTCAAATGGTCACAGTCTTGAAAATCCTATGTAGAATACCTACTGTGCACCACTGGCGTTGTCTTGATGGCCACGAACAATGATAATGATAATATCCCAACCACTACTGGGAGAATGGCCTTCTCTTCAACGGGGGAAGGAGGATCGTGTGACACTCAGGTAGAGTAGATGAGACCAAATAACAATCACAGAAGGTGTTTTGCACTATACAAGAAGACATGTGAGTACTTCCTATTTATGGGCTAGCGATCTCAAAACAAAAAGTTATTTAAACGTGCATGTGACTATCTTATGGCATTTGTCTAGTAAACACTTAAGGCCTATAAACAGATATCCCAGTGAGTCTTAGGAAAGGCTTTAACCTTCTCCAAACTAATAATAAGGAAACTTAAGGAAAAGGTGTTTTCCCAAATACCCACCAAATCAGCAAGGAATAGCAAGCCAAACCCACTCTTAGGAAAAGGAAATTTCCTAAAAGATTAAGTACGTGCTAGATGGCTAACGTAAAAACATCTGTGATGTGCTTTATACAATTGATATATATATATGGACTGTGATAAGAGTTGTATGAGCCCCCAATAAAATGTTTAAAACAACAAAAAAAAAAGAACATCTGTGGTAGGAACCAGTTATGTCACACGCAAACTTGAGCACATCTACGCAGAGCCCACCAACACACAACTGCAGGTGGGAGACCAGTCATGGAGGAAGGGTATATAAAATCAGTGAGTGGGGTCACTTGGCCTTTTTCTACCTTTCCTCTCTGAAGATGGCTTGTTCTTTTCCATGAAAACTAATATTAAAAAAATACTGCTTTCACTCATAAAGGCTTATTTTCCCCTCACTTTCCTGCTTCTGCGGTATGAAGCTAGGAAAAGCATATCATAACCTAATACAACCACTGACAAATGATGCCAAGGGGATGATGCCCTAATCAATTCTTCTCTTAGATCCATGTAATGTTCATCCTAACACCAGAGGAAAAGTGCAGTCGGTGAGAAAAGAGAAAATAACAAATAATAGTGATATATTCATTTATTAGGCTTCTACTCTATGGTGACAAGAATTTCATATGCATTATTTCATGTAATCCCCCTGACTATCCTCTAGACAAAGAATTGTAATAGGAAACTAAGGCTTACAGAAATAAGTAACTTGTCCAAGGCCATACCACTGGGAAATATTGAATGCAGGGTGCGAGCCCAGTTCTCCAGAAAAGTCCCGTATACATATATGTTACATTCAAATTGTAAAAGTCCTTATTCTCACCCAAAAAAGGACATCAATATTCTGGTCTGGAGAGTAAATGACGAGGATGTGTGCAGTGGACAAATGGATGAGTACGAAATGGGAATTCACTGTGTTGTTTTTATATGAGAGTTGCTCAGTTTCTAAAGAAAAAAAGTGGAGAGATAGAAAAAAATAGGAAAAGTAAGTCCCTTTCTAAAAAGTTAAGAAACAAAGAGAACATCTCAGAAAGTGTGAGGTGCTATCCAGTCGGTCCCACGTCCAATGGGATTAGCATTGTCCAGTGGAGTGCCATGCTCACAACTGTCTCCATGTGTGAGTCTGCTCTTGCAGGCCATCGTGTCAGGGGTCCACCTCTTCTTCACTGCTTCTCTACTTGAAGAGGCAAAATGGCCTTCTCCAGGGAGACCGATCCCTCCTGACAACATGTCCAAAGGATATGAAACAAAGTGTCACCATCCTTGCATCTAAGGGGCGTGCTGGACATACTTCTGATAAGGCAGATTTGTTTGCTCTGGCAGTCCATGGTACTTCCGTATTCTGCACCAGCTCCATAATCCAACTGCATTGCTTTTTCTTCAGTCTTCCTTATTTAAGGTAGAACTGTCCCATGCTCATGAAGCAATTGAAAAATACCAAGACTTCAGTCCGGTGCATCTTATTCCTCAAAGGAACCTCCTTGCTTTCCAGCACAGCAGATTTATCCAGTGAAGTAAGTCATTTGATTTCGACAGCTGCTTCCATGAGCAGTAAATGTGGACCCAGAGAAGAAAAAATCCTTGAAACCTTCAATCTTCTCTCCGTTCCTCGGGGTGCTACTCACTGGTCCGCTTGTAAGGATTTGGGTCTTCTTGACACTGAGTTGTAATCCATACTGAAGGCTTCTGCCCTTTATTTCCATCAGCAAGTACACCAAGTCCTCTTCACTTTCAGCAAGCAAGGTCATGCCATCTGCATATCGCAGGTTGTTAATAAGCCTTTCACCAGTCCTGATGCTGTATTTTCCTTCATCATGTAAATCAGCTTCTCTGATTATTTGCTCAGCATCCAGACTCTGGTGAGAGGATCCAACCGTGACACACACCTTTATACATTTATATGATACAGTATTCTCTCGTTTTGTTCCCACAGCTGTCTTTAACCGTGTACAAGTTCCACATGAGCACAATGAGGTATGCCAGAATTCCAATTTGTTGAGGTTATCAATAGTTTGATATGACCCACACAATCAAATTACTGTACCAATTTAACAAACAGGAGTAAACATCGGTCTTGTATTCTTTGCTTTGAGCCAACATTTATCTGAAATTGGCAATGATATCCTTATTCCATGAACATCCTCTTCAGAATCCAGTTTAAATCCCTGGCAGCTCCCTTTCAATATACTGCTGTAACCTTAGTTGGATAATCTTCAACAAAATTTTACTTGAACGTGATGATAATAATATTCTTCTATAATTTGAACATTCTGTTGGGTCACCTATGTATCTTTTTGAGTTAGTTGGCCAAGTAGCTGCCTTCCAAATTTCTCAATAGACAGGTGAATGCTTCCATTACTTCATCAGCTTGTTGAAACATTCCAATTGGTGTTCCATCAGTTCCTGGAGCTGTGCTTTTGGCTAATGTTTTCACCGCAGCTTGAACTTCTTGCTTCAGCACCATTGCTTTGTGCTCATAAGCAAGCTACCTCCTCAAATGGTGGAATGTTCCCTGGTTCTTCTTTTTTTTATCATGTTATTGGGGGCTCATATAACTCTTATCACAATCCATACATCCACCCATTGTGTCAAGCACATTTGTACAATTGTTGCCATCATCATTCTCAAAACATTTTCTTTCTACTTGAGCCCTTGGTATCAGCTCCCTATTTTTCCCTTCCCTCCCTCCCCCACCCTCCACTTGATAATGTATAAATTATTTTTATTTTTCATATCTTTCACTGTCTGAAGTCTCCCTTCACCCACTTCTCTGTTGTCCATTCCTCAGGGAGGGAGTTATATGTATATCCTATGATCTGTTCCCTCTTTCTACCCCACCTTCCCTCCACCCTCCTGGTATCGCTACTCTCACCACTGGTCCTGAGGGGTTCATCTATCCTGGATTCCCTGTTTCCAATTCCTATCTGTACTGGTGTACAACCTCTGGTCTAGCCGGATTTGTAAGGTAGAATTGGGATCGTGATATTGGGGGGCAAGGGAGAAGCATTAGAGAACTAGAGGAAAGTTGTATGTTTCATCATTGCTATACTGCACCTTGACTGGCTCGTCTCCTCCCCATAACCCTTCTGTAGGATGATGTCCAGTTGACTACAGCTGGGCTTTGGGTCCCCACTCCAAACTCCCCCTCATTCACAATGATAGGATTTTTTTTTCCTTTAATGCCTGATACCTGATCCCATTGACACCTCATGATCACACAGGCTGGTGTGCTTCTTCCATGTGGACTTTGTTTCTTCTCAGCTAGATGGCCTCTGGTTTACCTTCAAGTCTTTAAGACCTCAGACACTATATCTTTTGATAGCAGGGCACCATCAGCTTTCTTCACCACATTTGCTTATGCACCTATATGTCTTCAACGATCATATCGGGGAGGTGAACACACAGTGATATGATTTTTTTTTCTTTGATGCCTGATACCTGATCCCTTCGACACTTTGTGATCACACAGGCTGGTGTGCTTCCTCCACGTGGGCTTTGTTGCTTCTCAGCTAGATGGCCACTTGTTTATCTGCTGACTAGTTCTTTTGGGTTCATTAACTCTATGTATTCTTTCCATTTTTTAATGCTTCCTACATCATTAAATGTTTTGCTCATAGAACCTTTCAAGATTGTAGTTCAAGGCTTGAATTTTTTTTCTTGAGTTCTTTCAGTTTAAGATATGCTGAGTGTTCTTTCCTTTTAAAATTTTTTCTAACTCTAGGTCTTTTCACACCTTTTAGAAATATTTTCCTTTGTCTCCTCAAACTACCCTTTGAAACTTTCTATTCAGCTTCCCAACGGCATCATTTTTTCCATTTGCCTTAGCTACTCTGTGATAAATTGCAAGTTTCAATCTCTTCTGACATCCATTTTGATCTTTTCTTTCCTTCCTGTCTTTTTAATGACCTTTCGCTTTGTTCGTGAATGATGTTCTTGATGTCACCCTACGACTCCTCGGGTCTTCTGCTATTAGCGTTCATTTCACCAAATCCACTTTTTGAGATGGTCTCTAAATTCAAGTGGGATAGACTCAAGGCTGTCGTTTGGCTCTGGTGGACTTGTTTAATTTTCCGCAGCATTGACCTGAACTTACATATGAGCAGTGGTGAGCTGTACCCCAGTCAGTCCCTGGCTTTGATTTAACTGTTCTTGAGCTTTTCCATTGTCTCTTCCTACATGCACAAGCAACTTAATTTCTGTGTATTGCACCTGTAGAAGTCCACATGTTTAAATGTCATTTGTGTTGCCGAAAAAGGTATTTGCTATGAACAAGTTATTGGTCTTAGAAAATTCTGTCATAGAATCTCCAGCTTTGTTTTTACCAAGGTCATGTTTTCCAAGTACTGTTCCTTCCTCTTTGCTCCCAACTTTTGCATTTGCATTCCAATCAATAATAATTACCAATGCATCCTGACTGCATGTCCAGACTGGAGATGTTTGTAGAATTCCTTAGTTTCCCTACCACTCGCTTCAGTAGTTTTTGCATAGATCTGAGTACTAGTTGTATTGATTGGATTTCCTTGTGGGCAGAGAGATATAATCCTATCACAGACAGCATTGTACTTCAAGATGGAGCCTAAAATTTCCTCTTCTGGCAATGAATGGAACACCATTCTTCTTGATTGTGTTATTCCTAGCATAGTAAACTCTCTGAATTTTTATGCAAAATGCCCAATACTGCTCCATTTCAGCTCACTGTTGATTTTTATGATTTCCAATTATTTTCTGAAATCTTTCAGTTTTCCTAGATCCATGCCGACTTCCAATTATTAATTGATGTTTTCAGCTGTTTCTTCTCATTTGGAGTTGTTCCCCATCATCAAATGAAGGTCCAGATGGCTTTGCTCCTGCAGGCTTTCCTCTTTTGTGGTATCATGGTTCACTCCACCTGGGTAAGATAGTGCTGCCTCCATGATACTTTGAGTATCTTTCAATAGGAGCAGCTCATGTTCTGGCACAGTCTCTGACAATGTTCTGCTTAGATTCATGAGGTCTTCAGTATATGACAATGATTTGATGCTGCCCGTAACGTGTTCACGGGTTAATTCCTCGGAAGTGGACAGCCTACGCCTTCTTTATAATCTGCTCTTAATCTGGAAGCTCTGCAGAAACCTGTTCACCTTAAGTGACCCTGCTGTGTATTTAAAATACTAGGGGACATACCTTCTAGCATCAAAGCAACACAAAGCCAGCGCAGTATGACAAACTGAGAGACAAGGAGTGGTTAAGAGAAGCGCATGGAAAGAGAAGCTTAGACTGAGCTTGCTGACGGTGGGGGGATGTCACAGCTAGACACTGCTCCCAGCAGCACCAGAGGAGGGATATGTGTGCCTTTAGCAGTGGCCACAGCACAAGCTGTGTGGAAGGAAAGTTGCTCTTGCTTCTCCTGTAATCTTCCATAATGCAGGGGGAAGTGTCATTAATAATCATTAGCTTAAGGCTTCCAGGTGCTGCAGCAGATGTTACCTCACAGGAAAATTGGCAGCATCTGAGAATACAAACTGAGAGATCATTTCATCATGGGAGAATCCTCAGAAGATGTCCAGCCTGATTCACAGTGTGTTCACTCTCCCAGACTTTACATGCGATGGGCTCTTCACCTCACTGAATCAGCCCAGGAATTAAAATGCTCTCACTCAATGCTCCCAAGACCATGTAAATTGCTTCATCAAAACCACTTTCCTACTACATGATGCTTATATACTGATTGCTTTGTTTGCATGATGCCACCACAAGGAAACATATTTTATCTACCAGTTGATCCTGAGCACATGACACATGATAGTTGCTCAGTTATTTTCAAAATAATTAATGAACTATTGATGAATAGATGATGGATGGATGGATGATAAATGTACGGACGATGGGTGGATGGATGTATGCATGGATGGTAGGGGGTGGGTGGGTGGGTGAATGGATATATGGATGCATGATGGATGGATGGAGGGATGGATGGAGGGGTGGATAGATGAATGATGAATGGATGGATGATGGGTGAATGGATGATTAATAGATGGGTCATGAATGGATGGGTGAATAGAACAAGCAAAATTTTTCAATCAATCTTCACTTAGAAACAGTATGTTCAAAATTAACCTCTACTTTCACTAAAATATCACCTAATCTTCCTAATAAATATCTACAAATTTAGAAATCCTCTATAGGGACACCATGAGTTGGTATTTGGGTTATATTATAATGGGAACAGCTCTCAAAGGACACGTGATTTCCCTAAAGCCAAGCAGCATGTGGCAGAGTTGAATCTTCATTCAGGTTCCCTAATGACCATCATGAGGATGTTTTCTGCCATAGCACCATACTCTTCTTTGGACCTTGCTTCTCTGCTACTAAGGAACCAGATTTCACACAATAGGACTCTATTCTCCGTGACCACCAATCAGGGAGTGAAGTTGATCAAACGTCTCTATACTTGCAGAAAATGACTTATTGTCTACTAACCATTGAGGGAACTATGGCATTTCTGTTCCCCAAGATTGGGGGTGAGAGCCCAAAGCTGAGGACCAGGAAGCAATCAGTACCCCACACTATACTGAGAGTTCCCAACTTTGGAGGCCGGACAATTCCTTGGGAAAAAGGGAAGGAAGTGTTTTCTACTCTCCAGAGCAGTGTTCCTGTAAAGATTAGAAGTGGCTGCAAATCAATCCTCATTTGGTCATTTATTTACACAGAGGACTTCGCTTTTGGTACTATATTAAGGATTCAAAAAATTCATGTAAAACATGGAATTGAAAGATTATGAAATTTCCCATAAACTTTTTCCAGCCCCCTTTTACATGTCTAAATAGCAGGAGTTATATAATGGAATATATAAGAGCATAAAGAGAAGGCAGAAGAACAGCATTGGTATGCTCATATTTGACATAGCAAGATAGAGATGGTTTCCTGAAGTTCAAGTTGGTAAGGAAAATGGTAGCCTGGGTTGTGTGGTAGGTTCTTCTGAAGAACTGGATGTGAAGACAATCAGAGGACTGCACCTCTGATCACAGGGAGGAAGTTCAAGGTAGGCAGGCAGGTCACAGCTCTCTGGTTTCAGTAGAGGGTAGCCCTGAGGAAAGGAGTTGGTTATCAGATTCCTCAGGACACTGCTTGAATTAATGCAAAATGGCTGTGCCCTGCCAATTGACTGATCACCACTTTGAAAGTCTTGTTGTTTGATTGTTTGTTTTAATCATTTTATTGGGGGCTCATACAACTCTTATCACAATCCATACATACATCCATTATATCAAGCACATTTGTACATTTGTTACCATCATCATTCTCAAAACATTTGATTTCTACTTGAGCCCTTGGTATCAGCTCCTCATTTTTCCCCTCCCTCCCCGCGCGCCCCTCCCTCATCAACCCTTGAAAATTTATAAAGTATTTTGTCATATCTTACCCACTCCCTTCACCTACTTTTCTGTTGTCCATCCCCCAGGGAAGAGGTTATATGTAGATCCTTGTAGTAGGTTCCCCCTTCCACCCTACCCTCCCTCACCCTCCTGATATTGCCACTCTCAGCACTGGTCCTGAAGTGATCATCTGTCCTGGATTCCCTGTTTCCATTTCATATCTATACCAGTGTACATCCTCTAGTCTAGCCCGATTTGTAAGGTAGAATTGGGATCATGATGGGGTGGGGGGAGCATTAAAGAGCTAGAGGAAAGTTGTATGTTTCGTCATTGCTATAATGCATCCTGACTGGCTCATCTCCTCCCTTCAGCCCTTCTGTGAGGGAATGTCCAGTTGCCTACAAATGGGTCTTGGTCCCCAATGTGCACTCACCCTCATTCACAATGATTTGATAGTTTGGTCTTTGATGCCTGATACCTGATCCCTTCGATACCTCGTGATCACACAGGCTCATGTGCTTCTTCCATGTGGGCTTTTTTGCTTCTGAACTAGATGGCTATGTGTTTATCTTCAAGCTTTAAGACCTCAGAAGCTCTATCTTTTGATAGCCAGGCTCCATCAGGTTTCTTCACCACATTTGCTTATGCACCCACTTTGTCTTCGGTGATCATTTCGGGAAGGTGAGCATCATGGAATGCCAGTTTGATAGAACAAAGTGTTCTTGCGTTGAGGGAGTACTTGAGTGGAGGCCCCATATACATCTGTTACCTTAATACTAAATCTATACATATATGCACATAAATCTATTTCCCCATCCTCATATATAAATATATTTACATATGTACATGCCTTTATTTAGACTTCTATAAATGCCATTTGCCTCCTAGTTCTTTCCTCTATTTCCTTTTACTTTCCTCTTGTCCCACTATCATGTTCAGCTTTCATTTAGGTTTCAGTAATTTCTCTCAGTTCCATTATCCTTGATTATGCTCTACCAGGCCTCCCACACTCCTCACTACCAATTTGGATCACTTGTTGTTCCCTTGTTCCTGGATTTGTTAACATCACTTTCTTTCCCCCCAAATCCCCTTCTTCCATGTCTCCCAGGAACCTTTGGTCCCATTGTTTTCTCCTCCAGATTGTTCATCCAGCCTATCTTATTTAGACAGACCTGCGGAGATAATAATATGCACAAAAACAAGACAGAGGGGAAAAAAGCAACAAAAGAAAACAAAACAGCAACAACAGCAACAACAAAAAGCCAATGACCAAAAAAAAATTTTTTTTTTCAAAAAGGCACAACAAAATGATTAGGGCAAAGACTGTACAGATGTGCTTTATACAATTGATGTATGTATATGTGTGAACTGTGATAAGAATTGTATGAGCCCCTAATAAATTGTTAAAATTTAAAAAAAAAAAGGCACAACAACAAGAAAGGAAAGGACTTTTTGTAGTTAGTTCAAGGACTATTTGTTGGCCTCTAGGAGTGTTTTCCAGGCCAATCTGTTGGGGCACCAAGCCCTGGCCCCAAAATCTACCTTCAGCATTCCCTGGGGACTTCACTGCTCCATTCCCTAGCTGCTCTATTGAACTCCCTTAATGTCCTGCCTCGATGCGGTGAGATCAGATCGGGCAGAATTCCCATACTGTGTCTCCAGTGTTGTCACCTGTAGGGCTATGGGTCAGTGAGGGATGTCGTGTCTCCTAGTGAGGCCGGCCATGTGGTCTTCTCTGTGGACTGGCTGCTCTGAGGGGGGTTATTGTCTTCAAGGCTTGGTGGGCCATCCTTGTTCTGTTTTCATTCAGTCTCTGCCGCTTCTTTGTCTTCTCCCTTGAAGTTCTGGGTTCCCAAAGTGTCATCCACATCCATTTACTTGGTTTCTCAAGTCTTTTTTTATGCCAGATGTCAATGGGATATCTGCCTAGTTTTTCATCTTGGATCAATCTCTCCAAGTGACATCTTTTAAAGATTTCAGATTTGAAAGTAGTTCTCTTTAACAGATTTCTTCAAGGCAATGCATTACTGGGTTTCTTGACTTCTGTTTCCATTGGCACTGATTGTTGATCTAAGTGAAATGAAATCCTTGAATAAAATAAACAGAAAAAATAAATATAATAGGTATTGTATTGCCACATAAAAGATCTTAAAACTATTTATTGAGGCATTAGCATGTCTGCCTTCTTTCACAAGGGTCTTTGGTGGAACCATGGGTTAAGCACTGGGCTGCTGACCACAAAGTCAACTCCGCAGCTGATCCCAGGGAGAAAGAGAAAGGAAGTTCTAGTGCGTTTCAGCCTAACTAGACCTGAGAACCAATATAGAACCAATCATCTTTAAGACTTTGTTTCTCTAGAACCACTCCTAGTACCAAAAGTGTTAGGTTGAGTTCTCTAGAGAAGCAAAACCAATGATGCTCACATGTTTGTGTAGAGAAATAGATTTATATCAAGAGAGAACTTACACAGTTGTATAAATAGGTAAGTCCAGTTTGGTGCAAATCAAGCTTGTCCTAACTCGTGGAAGTTGATGAACAGGAAGCAAGACAACAGAGCAGAGATAGCAATAAGCACAGGCTGGTGGATGAAGAAGTACAAAGTTGGCCAATTAATCCACCTTTGTTAGTGCACTGCATCTTGGGGTCGGCAGGCAATGCAACAAGAGACCAAGGAACTAGATATAACACTCAGCCCAGGCAGAAGGCGAAAGGCTGAGGAGTGTTAGACTCTGCTTGATCTCTCTCGTGTAAAAAGGCTCAAAACCTTTTAGACATTGGATCAGAGGCTAGGAACTTGTTTCATGCTTTTTCAAATGGAGAAATGTGTCCAAATATGAACAAAAGCTATGTGCATAAACATGTCCATTTTAGTACTGTTTATATTGGGGGGAAATGGAAAGTGATAATATGATAATGTTTGAAGTAGCTATAAAACAGCTACTTACCAAATGCTAATTTCAAAATAAATTAAAAAGTCCACAGCAATCTAGAAAAATGATTGGAACATGGCAAGCTAAGAAACATTGACAAAGTATCAACTACAAAGCGGTGCTGTGTTATAGTGATAATTAGGTAGTGAGGTAGTGAATTAGATATATAGCTATTATTATGTTGCCCTACTGTTGTAAATAGGAGCCCTGGTTTGGTGTTTACAAGTTGGGCCGCAATCCGCATGGTCAGCAGTTCAAAACCACCAGCATCTCCGAGGGATAAAGATCGGGCTTTCTACTCCCGTCAATAATTACATTCTCGGAAACCTATATGGGAGGTCACTATAAGTGAGCGCTGCCTCCGTAGCAGTGAGTTTGGTTTTGCTCGGCAGTTGTAACTAAGAGCCAGCAGTGAGGGACCAGTTACTGCCTGCTAAGTTCACAAAAACTCTTCCTATAGTGAAAGTATTATCAGCCATTGCTGCCTACAATATAAAATTAGAGCTCCCTACAGTAGGAGGGCATATGTGTTTCAAAATGAACCATCAAGAAGATACCAGACACGATGGTTATTTTGTTAAGTACCTCATCATAACAACCTAAATATTAAGTATGATCTTCAGAGAAGTAAATTAAGTCGTTTCCTCCTCCAGGAAGCACTAAACTGAACTGTCGGTGAAAACCAAGTCAAACCAGTTGCCATCAGGTCACCATTCCGAGTAGAACAGAAATAACGAGACCATTAACAAAATGTAAGGAATGTAACCAATATCACTGATTGGTATGTCTAGAAACTGTGGGCTGGGAGGAGGTTTTGTTCTGCACATTTTTGCATACACACACACACAAACTGAGGATGATTTTCTAAAATGTGATTTTCTTTGGTGAATCTGAAGTGCTCTATGATATAAATGTGTGTGTATTGTAATAGGATATACTGTATGTAAATGCATATGTGTATGACATGGCTTCAAAAAGTTCATGCAGAAAATTGAATTAAAGTACAATGCAACTTTTCTAAAAAAATTAAAATGCTTAAAACATCAAGGAGGCGTCAGCGGGCTGCAACCTAATTGATAGGTTGGGCTCCACCCCTATCCTTACCCAAAAGTGTGTAATTGACATAATTTTTTAACCATAGCAGGCGAATAAAGAAAATGATCCCCAGCCTAGCAGACACTCTTGGCTTTTTCCAAATAAGTAGATAGATGATCTTTCCAAAGATAATGCCTCTCCCAGTCTGAGGATCCAAAAAAAGGAGTTCTGTTGTGTTGGCTGTTGTGTGTTCTCCTTTGTTTCACGTGGACAGTGGGAGGGAATCGGTGGATGCTTCTTATTGCACCAAGGAGAGAGTATCAAGAGTTTAGTTGGTTAGAACTGGCCAGGGACGTATTTCTTCCTGACACCTAGTATTATTCAAATGACAGCAAATATGACTGAAAGCATTTATCACACTCCCCGACTCGCTTTAATCTCCCACCAAGGGAAGCCGTGCTCAGCTCACCAGGCGGGGGGCATAATGAGGCAGCAGGCTGGGCTGCCAGAGTGGGGCATTGATTTTAAGAGCTGAAAATAGAACCTGCTGCAGTTTCCAGTCAGCTGCCCAGTGTCTCAAAGTGGATTATCAGCTGAACAGCACAAGCACCGGGAGGTGTTTACAGGCAATCAGATTGGCTTATACACAGGGCATTAATTCTCTAGCAATATGCTGTGTCATCCAATCAAAATGGTTTCCTCTTGAAATAAAGCCTGGGGTCTCTAAGGTAGCATTTACTGTTTTCTATAGCAATAATGACCTCCATTAGCTGGGTGTGTTCCAGGCATTAGAACCTGGGTCAGGTTAAGGGCAGATAGCACAGAATCCGCTCTGGCAGTGGATTTGGTTTGGGTTTAAATTCCCAGTGTAATGATTCTGGATTATATCCAGTAGACATTCCTGAGTAAGGGTGAAGGTGGAACTCAAGCTATCACTTTGGTTGTACGATGATGACACCTTCTTGGGAGTGTAGCCTTTTGTATAAGAAAGAGACCAAGCAGAGTTGAGTCCTCTTTGGCCCTTTGCCTTCTGCTGGAGCTAGATCTTGCATCTGATTACTTGATCTTCTGTTGTGTCACCTGTCTATCTCAGGAGCCATGAGCAGACTTCCCATGGTGGATTCATTCAGCCCATGTCAGATTAATGTACCTCTGTCTGCATCTATCAGCCTGTGCCCCTCCAACTCCTTCCTATTCTTCAGTTTCCATGAGTCAGGAGAAGGCTGACATGAACTGGACCAGAATTACCTATTTTGATAACGGTGTAAGTCATTTATTGATATAAATCTCTTTCTGCATGGAAACATATACAAATGCCATTGCTTTTGCTTCTCTTTCAGCCACAACAAATCAATTTCTGTGATTTTCGTATAAACCTGAAGTCAAATAGCCTAATCAGACCAAACACATTTAATACAGGAAAAGCTAATGACCACAAAAGCCTTCCCCTCTGGGTACACGGGGCGGGGGGGGGGGGGGAAACTAATCTAAAAAGTCCCTCCCCCTTTTTGTGGTGCTGAAAGTGCTGATTTCCAAATAGGCATGTGCCACCTTTAATAAACAGAAACTCATCACCCGCCCACAGAGAAAGGAATGAATTGAGAGTTGTTTTTCTAGACAGTGATGATGGAGTTTGAATGAATTTATCCACATCCTTTGACCCTACCACATGTCCTCTCAGCTTGCTCTGATCAAATAGCATGTGTTAAGTAAGCTGGACCATATTAAAAAGAATTGGGCATCGAGACTGGAGTAAGGCTTATTACCAACCTGTGATGTGCAGATGATACAACCTTGCTGGCTGAAAGTGAAGGGAACTTGAAGCACTTGCCGATGAAATCAAAGTTACAGCCTTCCGGATGGATTACAATTGAATGTAAGGAAAACCAAAATCCCTACAACTGGACCAGTAGGTAACAGGCCAGTGGGTGGGAAGTCCTGTGGATACAGTGTTGTAAGCATCTCAGCACTGGCAGGGGTCTCTACGTGCTTTCTCCAGCTCCCAGGGTAGGTCCACGTGGATTCTCCTCAGGGATATCTCGCAGGGAGTCAGCCTTGTCAGTAGAGAATCTCCAAGAGCGTGAGTAGCAAGAGAAAAATGTCTCCTGCCTCCAAAGAGGAAAATTACAGGCGTTCCCAGAGTTCTCAGGAAACATCCATGACCACAGCGAGTCTTCATTGGTTATGATCCGATTTACAGTTAGACTCCACCCCTTCACTTGTAATCATCTCACATTGACACCAGATTATGTAACTACCACAAGGAGTGCCCCTGGATTTGTTTCTCTAGTCAATCCGGCCCAACACATGTTGGTACCTTGGGAGTGGGGTACTAGAGAAACAAATCATGAAGATGGAGCGTGGATGCTTGTTTGTCCTCTACTTTCTGCTAGTTTTTCTTTGGCTAGCTGGAGGTGAGATGTGGCCATGCAGTTTACTTGGTTGTTTTCTGGAAGGAGCATGAGGAATATTGATTCTTTTCTTTAGAAGTTGTCTTTGATTATTCCTGTCTGAAATGGTGAAAATGAAAGTGACAAATGTGAATCTTGAGCTCAGGAGGAAAAATCACTCCTTGAGTTTTTCAGAGACCATGCTGCTTAGTGAAAATGGCTGCCAGAAGGTCAAAATGGCTGGCAGAGGCCCAGCCCTGGTTGATGTGGTCAGAGGCTGAAGGCTATATTATCTGTCAATGGAATAATTTGCATAAGGATTAAGATAAGCTTAGATAAGAATATAATTTGACTGTTTTAAGAATTGAGTTTACGATCTGGCTTTATTAGATATGTACTATTCTTCTTTGCCTATTTTTATTGATATGTGTTATAGAAATGATTATTATGAAGTAAAAATAGAGAGTTTGTAAGCCCCCTTACCTTTAGACATTAAATCAGATCTTTAATGGGTGTAGGACATGCCTGCAAAGGCTCTGAAAATACAAGCCCCACGCAGTGTCTTGTGTACTCAGGACATTTAAATTTGAAGACACTTGCTTAGGGGGCTGTTGAGGAACTGAAGAAAAAAGGAACCCTTTGGATTTTTGAATTTTGAACCAGTAGTTTGTGCCTGAAACTGAAAAAAAAATTGGAGCCTTGAAGAAACTCCCCCTTGAGGACTCAATGTTAAAGGGAGCATGCTGGCAGCTGTAAATGCTTGCTAGGTGACCTCCTGGATCCATTTGTTCAGGAGAAATGGGGAAAATGCAGCAATAGAGAGACAGGTTGAATATGGCCGCTGGCACCCATGGATCTGGTTCACAGGGACCAGAGGAGAAGATGAGAGATGAGAGCAGGTTGGCTGGTCTGAAGCTCATGACTTAGCCCAAGGGGGGTAGAGTTCTTGAGAATTTGTGACAGGTCTCATGGTCAAAAGGCAAAGTGGCCAATGGGCATCATGGTGGGGCTAAGCAAGGCAGCCCACATTGAGTTGAGCAAAACCGACTAGATGAAGTTTAGATTTTTGAGCCTGTGAATTGGTCCATATTTCGACTGACTTTGTGCTTCACACTGATGAAGCACGGGAAGCACTCCCTCATCTATTCCAGGAAATTAGAAGACAGCTACTTGGTAAACAGACTGGAAGAGATCCATATTTGTACCTATTCCAAAGAAAGGTGACCCAACAGAATGTTCAAACTATGAACAACATCACTGATATTGCATGCAAGTAAAATTTTACAAAAGATATCCAACCATGATACATTGACAGGGAGATCCAAATGGATCAGGTCAGATTCAGAAGAGAATTTTGAACAAGGAATTTTATTGCTGATATCAGATGGATCTTGGGTGAAAGCAGAGTACTAGAAAGATGTTTTCTGTGTTTTATTGTATATCCCAAGGCCTTAGACCACGTGGATCACAGCAAACTATAGATAGCCTTGAGAAGAATGGGAATTCCATTATGCTTCGCTGTAGAACTTGTATGTGGATCAAGAGGCAGCAGAGGCCACCAGAGCTAACTGATGAAACCTCATATGTGGACGACACAAAGTTGCTTTCTGAAAGTGAAGAGAACGTGGAATACTTGCTGAGAAAGATGAAAGATTCCAGCTTTCCTTTCATAGAGATTGCAAGTTGATGTAAAGAACACTAAAATCCTCATAACTGGACTAATAGGCAAAATTATGATAAATTGAGAAAAGATGAACGTTGCCAAGAATTTTTGTGTTGCTTGGATCCACAGCTGATGCTCATGGAAGCAGCAGTCAAGGCGATCAAAGGATGAGTTGCATTAGATAAATCTTACAAGATCTCGTTAGAGTATGGCAAAGGAAGGGTGTCATTTGGGGGATTAAAATGCACCTGCCACAAACCATGGTGTTTTTGATTACTTCACATGCTCATGGAAGTTGGACACTGAGTAAAGAAGACCAAAGAAAAAGAAATGCATTTGAGCTGTGGTGCTAGAGAAGAATAGTGGAAGTACCCTGGACTGCTGACAGGACACCATATGGAAACCATGGGCTCACGCCGAGGAGCAGTTGGGAGGACGGCGCAGGACTGGGCAGTGTTTTGTTCTGTTGTGCAAGAAGTCACTCTGCATCAGAACTCACTTGATGGCATTCAACAACAAGAAGCCACTGTCTGCAACTAAGTGGCAAGCCAAGTCAGAAAGTGGTGGGGACCACGTGCCTTCCGTTATGCTAATGAAGCCACCAGAGCTCACTGATGAAACCTCAAACAGATGCTCCTTACCATTAACAAATGTGTTTCCTTTAGCTCTATAAATCTCTGCAGCTCTTTGGCTTGATAATACTCAAATTGTGCGCTTCAATCTTTGGTGTTTAAGAGAAGCAGGGCATTAACGGGAAGAATGTGGAGCAGAGAATGGAAGAAGGACTACATGGAGGAGTGGGATCAGGTGACCAGAACTCAAACATTCAGTTTATGAGAGAAGCTATGCTTTATCTTGTCTTATGTATTGTTTACATCTTGAAGATCCTATCATATTTTCATTTTGTACCATTTTCCATTTTTTAACATTTTATTAGGGGCTCATACGACTCTTACCACAATCCATACATACATAAATTGTGTAAAGCACATCTGTACATTCTTTGCCCTCATCATTTTCAAAGCATTTGCTCTCCACTTAAGCCCTTTGCATCAGGTTCTCTTTTTTCCCCTCCCTCCTTGCTCCCCCCTCCCTCATGAGCCCTTCATAATTTATAAATTATTATTTTGTCATATCTTGCCCTGTCTGATGTCTCCCTTCACCCCCTTTTCTGCTGTCCGTCCCCCAGGGAGGAGGTCACATGTAGAACCTTGTAATCGGTTCCCTCTTTCCAACCCCCTCTCCCTCTACCCTCCCAGTATCACCCCTCACACCCCTGGTCCCGAAGGTATCATCCGCCCTGGATTCCCTGTGCCTCCAGCTCCTGTCTGCACCAGTGTACAACCTCTGCTCTATCCAGACTTGCAAGGTAGAATTCGGATCATGAGAGTTGGGGGGAGGGGGATGGAGGAAGCAATTAGGAATGGAAGATAGCTGTATTCTTTTCCAGTGCTACATCGCACCCTGACCGACTCATCTCCTCCCCTAGACCCCTCTGCAAGGGGATCTCCAGTGGCCGACAAGTGGGCTTTGGGTCTCCACTCTGCACTTCCCCCTTATTCACTTCAAGAACTTCTGATTCTTGTCAGCTTCCTCACTTTAGAGCAGCTGTCTTCCCCCTACCCCCACAGTCTGGCAGTCACCTAGTCATAGAAACGAAGTCAGTGGTTCAAACCCACCTACCACTCTGCCAGAGGAAGATGACACTTTCTGATCCTGTCAGGATTAGGGGTTCTCTTTAAGTTCGCGATGGAATCCGCTCGATGGCAGGGGATTGCATTTTGGTTTGGAGCATCCCTCTGCATTCACGTCTAAGAAGTTCTGTTAACCATCTCAATCTCTTAGAATGTTACATTAATACCTTGTTTGGGGTAGACCTAGGGACACAGTGATATGCCCATTGGACTGCTAACCTCAAAGTCAGCAGTTTGAAACGACCAGCCGCTCCCTAGGAAGAAAGATGAGGCTTTCTACTCCAGTAGAGCTACACTCTCAGAAATCCGTTCTGCCTCAACTACACATTTGATGTGCATCAGAATCAACTCGATGGCATGAGTGAGACCTTGTTTTGTTACTCACCATTTAAAAAAAAAAAAAAGACTATCCTCATCAGTGTATTGTAAAACAGTTTATACACAATAAACTTCGATTTCATGGGGAAAATATCAATTATAATATAATTTAAATATTCTTTGAACAAAGAACTGGAAGATTTAGTTAAGAGAAGTTTAAACAATTTGTTCTTTGTTTTTGGTAGTGCTTTAGGATGTGTTTCCTTTTGATACTTTTGTTTTAGCTAACAATCAATAAAGAGTGGTAAGCTGTTGACATTTGTTAAATGGCTCAGTTATATCAAGGTTTGTCTTTTATGATCTTGAGATATCTATCACTGCTCCAGAAACCATCTATAAGGATAAGTCCAAAAGTATCGCTACTGGGTTTCTAGTTCCTACATGTAGGAATCTAGTCTAAAACAATGTGTTTAAATGTTTCTGAAATCAATGGAGGCTGGCAGACATGTTCTTGTAGGAAAATGGTTTTCTTAGTCTTTTTAGGTGCTTTCCTGCAAAGTCCCTTCCAAGCAATAGTTTCCAAGAGTTTCTGCTGTTGTTCAGTGCCATTGAGTCGGTTCCCAGATCATGGTGACCCTCTACGAAACCACATTGAGCTGCCCAGTCCTTGGCCCTTCTCACCTTTGCTCCTATGCTTCAGCCCATTGTTACAGGCACTTTCACCAAGAATGATGTCTTTCTCAAGGACTGAAAACATGTCCAAAGTATGCAAGATGAAGTCTTGCAACCTTGCCTCTAAGGAGCATTGTGGCTATGCATTTTCCAAGATAGATTTGTTTGCCCTTCTGCCAGTCCAGGGTACTTTCAATATTCTTCTCCAGCACCACAATCCAGGCACATCACTTCCTTGGGTATCTTTTATATCTGTTTGATTTAAGACAGAGAAGTCAGCTCAGAAGATTATGGAAAATGTTTTTTGTTTCGTTAATTCCAAAAAGATACTCTTGACAGAGTTTCTCAAAGGAATCAGGAAAACCATGTGGCTTAGAACAAAGATGTTTTCAGAAAATTAAAAACTACATTGATGTGAAAAATGTCAGGAAAGTTGCACTGAGGAATTCTCCCCCTACGTCCATCATAACAATGCACCTGCTCGGTCTTTCGCTATAGCAAAGGGTGTCCTATAAAACTCTCCCTGGGAAACCATACCTCCTCCACCCTACCACTCTGATCTTGCCCACTTAGACTTGCTTTCATTCCCGAAACTTCAAAACAGGTAGAAGGAACATGATCTAAGTTATCTGAGAATGTCAAAATGCCATTTTTGCATGGTGGATATTGAAAAGCACAGAATTCTTTAGGATAAACTAAGAGAGATGGACACACCACCTTCAGATGTATATAGAACTTGACACAGGATATATTGTATAAAAAACCTACCTTCCCTTTTTCATGTATTCGTTTAATAAATGTTTCTATTATTTCATAGTGATACTTTTGATTTGTCCTTATATGTCTACACAGGAAATACAGAAAGATGTTATGTCTAAAACTATCCCTTTAAAAATGCTTTTCCAGAAACATCTTACCAAACCTTTGGCAAATTCTTGTGAGTAACTGCAAATGGCCTTGAGATGTTACTATACTTGTAAGCGCCCATGATCGCTTACCACAGGTCCATGTATATTGGCAAAGACATGACACTCTTAAGTCAGAGACTAGGCTTGTATTACTCATGATATAGCAAGCAACATGAGCATCATCACATTTGTGTCAATATCACTTGCTTTCAAGTCCCATCAGGATGACGCCAGTAAAGATAAATGCGGGCACAATGAATGGGTTACATTGTGAGAGAGGAACTCTGAACTTAAAATTCCAACTCTTTGTGAGGCAATAGGCACACTTTTCCTTTGTTTCTAAAGAAGATAGTATCTCCAGTGTGCAAGACTAAGTGCTATGTCGGGAGCCCCGGTGATATAGTGGTAATGTGCTGGGCTGCGATCCCTAAGGTCAACAATTCAAATCTACCAGCCAACTTTCAGAGAAAGATGGGGCTTTCTGCTTCTGAAAAAGCTGCAATCTCAGAAATCCGCAAAAGCAAGTCTACCCTCTCCTACTGGGTCACTATGAGTCAGCATCCACTCGATGGCGGTGAGTTGGTTGTGAATATTTTGCTAAACAAGAGGGCATTGAGTTTGAGTTCAGTTAGTGCTATACCAGCATCCTTGGATGGATAATCCAGAATGAGGATCAGTCAGTCCCACTACTTCAAAGACACACAGAAACATGAGCAATCCGTGATGAACTAGGGCCTATGACCCTAGCTGTCTGCATTGAAACTTGATGATGATCAATCTCCTTTTAATAGCCCAACCCACAATATTAGATCCATGTTATGTACCAAGATCACAGGTTCTTAGAGTGAAGGACCATATGGAGCAGGACACAGACAAGAAACTGATGTAACGCCCTGGTCAACAGGTGTATTAGTCCTCACAGGGAAGGGGTGATCAAACAGCAAAATACAAGCTGCAGCCACAGTTCATTGGAATTGTGCTCCTCTTTCATGGTGATATTTTGCTCCTGCCAAGTGTGGCTCGTTTGTAGCCTTGGTGAGTAACCTGAAAGCTCTTCTCTTCTGTGGTTAATATGTTAATAAGCTACAAGGATTATGTTCCAAATAGAAAGAAAATGGAAAGGGGAAATAAGAAGAGTAATAAAAAGGAAAGCCCCCGCACCTCCCCACCCCACCCCGGGAGCAATGCACATTAGTGCCTTGTGCGCAGGGTTAGCAAACCATCTTCTGATTGGCTGTTCTGGATTTACTGGTGTAAACTGTCTGTTCTCCGTAACTTCATCAAGATAGATTTTAGTTTCTGAAAGGGCAATCATTTTCCCTAGAGGCACAGCCTTCGTGTCTATTAGCAGTTATTTTGCCCATTAGTAGCTATGGAGATGGCAAGAGAGATGACATCCAATGCATTTGTACTAAGAGAAATACTGCGTAGGTCACTGGTAGCTCTGAAGTAAACAATATGCAGGGGCATCGAAACATTCATGAAAAAAGAGGATTAAGAAATAATGTAATTGTTATACAAAATTTTTGAAGCCTTCTCATATGTGTAGTCATAATAATGTAATTCCTGTGAATGGACTTTCAGTTTTCATGACTAACCCATTGAAAACTCACAAGAGACTCAATCGTGTTTACTAAAATGATAATAAATCAAACAAGAAACTTCAAGAATGGTGTACAGAGTTGGTGGAGAAATATGCACACGCCATCACATCAAACAAATTGAGAATGCTAGTTAAAATATAGGTATGCATCACTTAATGTTTGCTCATTCAACAATGTTTGACCGCCTATATATCCATAGTCCTTAGGGTATTTGTTGTTGTTGTTGTTTCTAAAGGGAAAGCAACTCTCCTTTTGTTTTTGTTTTTATTCCCCCACCTTATGGTTTTAAAGACCCTAAATCCTCAGAGCAGATGAGCAGCAAGCTGCCAGGTACAGCCCAACTCCCCCAGCACCACCTCTTCCTCCTTCCCAGTCACTAGCTTTCATTCACTCCAGGGTGTGTTCCCTGCCCTGGGGCAGTGCAATGCTTCTGCCAGGGCTCCTCAGCTCTTGCTATGGGCACGTGTGCATCAGTCAGACTCAGGGTGCTCACAGACTCCTTGCTGGCGCTAGGAGGTCGCAGCAGCTGCTGTACCAAGATGACCCTACGAACTGGGGAATGGCAGCTAGAGTCACTGCGGCCAGTCACGCTGCCAGCATCCACACACACCATCTCTACAGCATCCTCACCATGCCTCCCCCTGCTCTTGTCTCCCTCTCCTTGGGCCCAAAGATATGCAAAGTCTGGCCTGCCTGCCAATACAGCCTAGCCACAAACTCTGAAAGGCCGGCTCCTACATCCAGGGAGCACAGCTTGCAGGCTTTACCTCGTGGACTCTTCCAAAGTTTTGATTGAATAGGTTTGCAGGAATTTAACTATGGATTAAACAGGGACTGTCTGTATATCATATGTATTTGCACTATGTCCACATCACACCATATCCTATTTCACAGAACATATCACGGACATTAAGTGATGCTCATTGTATATTATATTTAAGTTTTGGAAACTTGATCCAATTTGTGGCTGGTTTTATCCTTACATTTCAAAAATAAAAGAGTCCTAGAAGTCACAATAGTGAGTGTCAAGTAAAAACTAAAATACATCATACTATGTTGTAAACTATTATCGGTTTTAAATACTATTCCTCTGCAGAGTAAAGAAAAATGCATGTTAGCTTAGAACTAAGATCGTGAAACTATAGAACATCAAACACAAAGAAAGAAACAAACTCCAGAGCACATTCGTTTCCATATTGTTATCCTCTGCAAATGCCCCTGCCCTCCCTCTCCACTTCCCTACCAAGCATTGAGAGTCAGTTGGCTCCACTCTAGAAAAATAGCACACAGGGTCAGAGTCTCACTCAGCCAGGCAGTTATCTCAGAGTAAAAGTATAAACCCAAAGGACAAACTGGCCCATCTTCACAGGTGGAGATGACCAAGGGTGGGCCACACCCACAGGATGGACGGACTGGCCCATCTCCACAGGGTGGAGATGACCAAGGGTGGGCCACAGCAGAGATAATTTCTCTGCTTTCACAAATGTACGAAACCACGGGAGGAATAAGCATGATTATTTAGGGGAAATGCGGGGAACTGCTGATAAGTTTGAAGTCCATCTCTCTCCCTTATTTAGTCAAGTCAGAAGTGCCATGTGGATCTCCTAGGTGATGGCAAACAGTCACTGGTGGGTGTGATTGGTACCATCGTAATGAACAACCAGATTTCTTGGAGGCATTTCCCCACCGCACATTCTCAAGGTGAGCGAGAGTTCTCTCATTGCAGGGCATGGTTCTTGAGTTACTAAAGTTTTCTGCCGTTTATCAGCTGAAGTATTCTTGACTACTCTTTCAATATTAGGAGTTTTGTTTGATTATTTGATCTTTCCTCCCTCTAAATGGAATTTTCCAGCTTTCCCGTTCTTTCCCTTACACTATAAACTTCTAAAAGAGACAAATTTAGAAGCTGAGCTTCTAAAATAAACAAATAGTTCAATGGCTTCAACAACATTATGTTCTTTTCATGTAGTAATCTAAAGAACCCCTGTCAAATAAAAAAATAATGTTGATAATATATATATAATTTTGATTATTCTAGTAAACATTCAGAAAAGTAATAACTTAATCCTAATATTATAATTCAATGTTTAAACAATATGAAAAACAATTAATGAGGTATCTTACATTTTTAACTAAGTCTATGAAATTCTTTACATTAATAGGCCATCTCATTCGAAGCTTCATTTTTATAGGAAATACTTGATCTATGTTTAGATTTCATAAAAATCTAAATTATTTTTTTAAAAGCACATCCATGTACTCAAGCTATTCCAAATATATTCCAAAGCTTACCACCTCCTGCTCCAAATGTTCCTCTTAGTTGACATCAAGTCAGCTTTGGCTCGCGGCAGCCCCTTTTGTGCGCAGTGGAATTGCTCTCAGGGTTGCCCTGGCTGCACCTTTCAGAAGCCGATTGCTCAGCCTCACTTCAGAGGGGTCATCTGGTGAAGGGCCAGCCTTTCTGTTAGGTGTCCAGTATTTGCTCATTTGCACCACACAGGAACTTCCGTACATCTAAAGTAAGTATTTAAATGAATTAAAATTAAAATCCATGGGGGAGGGGGGATGGCTTAAGTCACTTGTTTGAAATGGCAGATTTAAGCATTAGAAATGGAGGAACTAGAAACATTTATGGATGTAGTGGAGTGACATTTCTTAATATGGCTCTTGACTTATACTCAAGTCTCTAACTTCTGCCAAATGACTGGGTGGGAGTGTGCAATAGGACGTGTGAACCACACATCACGGGCCTTGTGCAGTCTTTGTTACCACCATCCTGGCTCTGAACCTGAGCCATCTTTGAAGCAGCAGAGAGACAGAAAGTCAAAGAAAATTGGAAGGACATGTTCTAAATCTTGTCTAAAGTGGCAGAAGCCAATTTCAGAGGGACCAGAGACTATGAGACAGAGCCAGAGAAATAGCAAGATTGGGGGGCTGTGAGAAGAGCTAAAGGTGGTCTTCCTGGCCCAGGAAGGCAGAGGCCAAGGGACCATATGGTTGAGAGACTTCGGCCCAGAGAGTGACCCAGTTGCAATCTAAAGAGAGGTATGCTGTGGAGCAATTACTGCATCCTTAATGTTACTCAACCTGGCTGGTAGTAACCTACTAACTTCCCTAATACGCCCCCATAATTGTGAGTAGACTCTGTGACTTCTGTGTAGCCGTTGTAACAAATCATTGGACCCTGCATTTTTTTTCCTTGGAGAAACAGTTGGTATCAGAGTAGATAAAGAAGAATGGAGCATGGAGGCATGTCTGAGACCTGCCTCTTGGCATCAGGGAAGCCAGGGGTCAGATATGGCCACCCCATACTGTTTACTGCTCTACCAGGGAGCCCTGGTGGCATAGTAATGAGTTGGGTTGCTAACCCCAAGGTCAGCAATTCAAAACCACTAGTTGTTCCTCATGAGAAAGATGAAGTGTTCTACTCCTGTAATGCGTCACTGTCTCTGAAACCCAGGGACAGCTCTACCCTGTCTTGTGGAGTAGCCATCAGTCAGCATCAACCTGATGTCAGTGAAAGGATACTGTTCATTGCAATGAAATCATATAAGGAAGCAATAAAGGAGATGTTGATGGTAGAGTTAACACTGAAGTTGAGGTCAGATTTAGAATGAAAGCAGAAAGTATAGCAAATAAATTAATGAAGAATGATGTAATCTTACTATGCTGAGTTTTGGGTAGAAGGACATATAAAGAGAGGATTAAAAATAGTTGATTCTTAGGAATAAAATTTGAGGTGTGGTAGAATTTGGTAATATAATCATGTAAGGGTTGTTTTTTTGGTTGTTGTTTTTATTCTGGATGTAATGTCTTTCTTTGTCACGCATTTGAGAAAAATACCTAAATTTTATTCTATTGCATTAACTACCAATATTTTCTAAAGTATATATTTCCAGTGATCATCTTGATTTGATTCCATATGACTTCTACTTAAAGATTTGAGTGACCTTTTGCCTATATACCCATAATAATTAGAACTCTACTATCACAGCACAGGTGATTTACTTTTTCAAATTTGCTTCCTACTTTAGATATTAACCTAACCTAATTCTAACTACTAAGCACTTCAAAAATATATCCTGAGTCCCTAGCTCTCCAGCATGCAAGAGAAAATAGTATAAAATTTTATAAAAATTTTATTTTTTAAATTTCCCACAAAAAGTTCAAACTAATATTTTTTATAAAATATAAACCAGCCTGCTTCACTTTCTAAATTAGCTTCCTTCAATATTTTTCCACCAAACTTAAAATATAATTTCTATTTTTCTATGATCTACCAGCACCTCCATGACCCGACCTCTGCTTCGCTCTCTCGCTTTCTCTCATGCCACACACCAACTTGCTTATTAAGCTTCACCAAGACCTGCTATTTTCCTATTTCTTTAATAACCCAAGCTTGTTCCTGCCTTGGGATATTTTCTTTGGTTCTTCTCTCTTCCTAGCAAACCCGTCAAGCACCATCTCACGTGACGTGTTATTTTTTGTCATCTGCCTCTCCCAAATGTTACTTCCCCTTCTTACATAGCCACTCAGATGCCCAAGTCACCGAGTCTCTTACATATAAAAAATACATATGTAATTACTCTGTTTAATTAGCTAATTTTAAAACTTCTTTTCAATATTTTGATCTTTGTTTGTTTATATGACTAATACATCCAACGGTGGGATTCAGGTTTGAACAGATTCAGGAGCAGTGATCCCTAATGTGTTGGTCTGGGTTGACCAGATAACCAGACGTGTAGAAGAAAGAGCTTTACAAAGAAGAGCAATGGAACATTGAGAAAACATCCCAGCCCCGTCCAGGTCAAGGCCACCCGTCCGATATTAGCCCGTATGTCCGATGCCAGTCTATAAAGTCCTCTTCACACTCACGCAACACATACAATGACACCAAATGCAGGAAGATTACAGGCCTGTGGGTGGAAAGTTTTGGGGATCCAATGACAGTGGAAGCATTACAGCACTGGCAGAGAACTCCATGTGGCTCCTTCAGCTCCAGGGCTCTAGCGTAGCTCCATGAGTTTTCTCAACAGGAATGTCTCGCAGGGAGCAAGCATGTGTCCTTTCTCCAGTGAGCTGTTTATCAGCTTAGCGCCTCCAAACGAGGTCATCAAGCTGTAACCTGATTGACAGGGTAAACGTTACCCCTTCACGCACTCTTAAGTCTACAATTGAGTCAACAGATTATGTTACTACCACACCAAATTTTTTGTTAGGTCTGGCGAACTGTTTGTGAAAATGGAACTTGTAATCGGGGTTCTCTACAAGGTAGGTGGCTGGGTGGCTGTTCAATGTGGAAATCACAGATTTACATCCCTTCCTCTGTTTTAACACTCATTCATATTTTAACATTCATTCATATTTTAACATTCATATTTGTAATGGCATATTCTAAGTGCAGATAGCAATATTCATTCCACCCATAGGTATAAAAAATCAAATGTAATTATGCTTGCAATGTTTATTACTTATTTCATAAAACTCATTATAATTCTGATGAAAATACATTTCTATTCCTTTCTGATTGTTACTGCACTAAACCAACATATAATGTAAAGAGAAAAAGTGCCAAACAGCCAGAAGATGACACGCTGTCATTTGTTTCCGCTTTGTGTTATGCCCCAAACTCCCATGAGATTTATGAGTGAATAGTGATATTTCTGAAAGTATTCAAAGAGTTAAAAATATTTTCAGAACAATTGCTGGGAAATCAACAGAAGCAGGAAGGAGTTCTTCAAAGATGAACAGAATATGTTCAGAGAGAAGTTGCCTCACTCTTTTTAGTAATTGAACACAGTTGTCTACTGGGCCTACCTCTAAAGGAATGAGATTCCACTCATAACAGTGAAAACTTGATTAAGAAGAAATCACACAGCCGAAGATTCATTCTGAGACAAAAGCGAAGAATATTGCAAATGAGGATGCCAATTAAGATGATAATATGCAAATATCTTAAATACCAGTTTAATTGTTATTTGTTGGGTCTTATTTGATTTTTTTCATTAATATTTTAAAACTCACAACACTTTTGTGCACATCTTTTTTTGTTCTTATTTAAGTACTAACTGGATGAAAGAATCAACTATCTTTCAGGATATTGATTTTCTATATTTAAAATGGTCATTCGATCAGTAAACCAGTTGTTAAATTACTTCAGTCCCACCACTGGATAAAGCCATGACCCATTATAACCCCAGTCTTAAAAAGATTGTTTAACAAATTGTGGATATTCAAATCTTTTTCATTTTAAGAAATAATATGTTGTATAGATATGAGCTGTGTTGTTTCGGTTAGGTTTGGCTCACAGTAAAAAGAGAATTAAACATTGCCCAGACCCACTGCTGCCCTTAGAATCATGCCTCTGTTCAAGCCCATTGTTGAAGCTACTGAGTCAAATCATCTCATTGAGATTTGTCCTCTTTTTCTGCTGACCCGTTTCTTTATCAAGTGTGATAAACTTTAGGGACTGGACTCTCTTGGTAACATTCAAAGTACCTGAATTGAAGTCTTCTCATCCTGACTTCTAAGGAGCATTCTGACTGAATTTCTTCCAAAAAAATTTGTTTATTTTTCTGGAAGTCCATGGTATCTTGTATATTCTTCTACCACCAAATTCAAAAGTGTCATTATTTCTCCAGTCATCTTTAATCCTTGTCTAGCTTACACGTGTATATGAGGCGAATGAAAATATCCTGACTTAGGTCAAACCCGCCTTTGTCTACAAAACAGAACAACTCACTACCTTAGAGTTAATGCCAAATCAAGGGTTGTTATGAGTAGTGTTCAAAGTGACCCAAAAACGAAAAGGCAAAAAGCCAAACTCATGATCATCAACTTGATTCTGACTCATAGGGAACATGAGAGTACACCTGACCTCATGGCTCTCTGAGACTGTAGAGCTCCACAGATGTAGAGCCCCATCTTTCTCCCTTAGAGCTCAGAGAGTCCTTTCAAACTGCTGTCCTTTCCATTAGCAGCTCAATGGTTAACCCACAAAGCCACCAGAATGCCTTTCAGAGAGACATCTCCATTTTAAAGACAGCTTTTTTGCCAATGCAAAAATCTACTTACCTACTATAACAGTAAGAACCACTAAATGATGTTCAGATGGAAAACTATCATTATCTTATCCATAAAAATGAAGAAACTATGCTAGTATTAGAAAATTTTCTTCATAGTTTAGAAATTTTAAGTTATTCCCTCAATAAGAATATCAAGCAAAAATGTCTTAACGTACTTTTTTATCCTCCTAACAAAACGCCTGTGTCTCTGTTCTTAGAAAGGAAAGAGTGAGCCTTTATTCAGATTTACTGATCTATTTTTTGGAGGGTATTTATTCTAAAAGGTAGGAATTCCTTATTTTAGTTAGAATATCTCAAAAAGTAGATACATTCATAAACTTTTCATAAGCAATATTATTGCCAATATCATAAGAATTAATAAACTCACAGAAAAAAACTCCACAAAATCAGAATATTTCCAAGTAACTTTGTGAGTATTAAGGATCTGATTTTTAGACAAAAAGATCCTGTAAAAAATTTGACTAAACCAACTCAAATCCAGTTATTAATCTGGTTATACATAGAGTATCCATTTAACTAGTTGAAAATAGGATCTAAAAGAAGACCAATAATTGCATGATACTTCATTAATTTTTGCCTAACCATTCTTTTCTGTACTATTTGCAACCCTCCTCAGCACATTGCATGCTTCATCATGAACATATTCCTGCAAACTCGTCTGCTTAGAATCCTAGAATTCCCTTTGCCCTGTCTAGATTTGGGGACAAAATACTAGCCTTTTAAAAATAGTCAGCCCACTTATCATCTCTTCCTTGAAATATTCCTTTGTCTGCCAAATCAAAGTAATTGTTATGGCATCTCCATTACAAATTCTAAACCAGGCCCACCTCCAGGGAGCGCCTCCCTCGCATAATGCATGATGACACTATAAAGGGTCTCTCAGGCTGGATAGCTTTCATGTGCAATGCCACTTGTGGGTTTGAAGCTCTAACCTTGTGATTAACATTCCAATATTTATCAAACAGCACCCCCAGAGCTCTTTACATACCACGATTTAATACAGTGCTAAAAGTGCCACTTTTTCCCCACACCTTATAATATGGATAGCCATCTATCTACCTCTCTACTTTATCTCTAAATTACTCTATGTATACACCTAAAATTTAAGGAAACTGCCAACTACACGGGTGTCAGTTCAAGCCTATATGTGGTTCTGTTGGAGAAAAATGAGGCTATCTGCTCTTGTAACGATTTACAACAGAAGTCAAAGGGGAAGGGACACAGTGGTCAGTGTGAGATTTGAAAATCATTAACGATCTACAATCTATCAAGAGGCCATGAGGGTTGGGGGGGTGAGGGGGAGGAGGGAGGGAAAAAGAGCTGATCCCAAGAGCTCAATGGAAAGTAAATGTCTAGAAAAGAACGATGGAATATATGTATGTCAGATACAATTGATGTATGGATTGTAACATGAGTTGTAATAATAAAATGACAAAAAATAATAATAAATAAAATTTTGAAAAGGTTTACAGTCTCAGAAACCCTGAACAGGGTCCCTGTTAGTTAGAATTGACATGATGGTGGAGGGTTTGCTTTGATTTATACCTATGATTTATGTACCTCTCCAAAGATTACAAATTCCAATATTGCAGATAGTACACCTTTACAGCCCATATGTCTATAAAGTAACGATAACAATGCCGATGTCATCCATCTCTTAGAAAATGATAAGGGTCAAGAAATCCTGTAGGTTTAAATGTATTTCACCAACTGCTCTAAAACAGTGTGTTTCATAAAAGTGTTCTAAAAATGCTGATTGATATAATGCCATGGTAAAACAGAGAAACCAAAATTTCCCTTCAAAGTGAACTCTGTCTGGGCTGGAAAGAGCTGACAGTAGAAGGTGAAATTCCCAGAGGAACTTTGAATAGGATTGATGCTGGCCAAGTGTGGAGAAGAAATTTCTTGCTACTCTGGAGAAGCAAGGAGGAGGAATCGAGGTGGGAAGATGGTGAGATACCAGAAACCCATACATTTCTGAGTATAATAGCGCCTCCCGACCCCTTTTGCTCTCTTTAAGACCCATGTCTTCAACAACATTACTAAATTAATTATGTAATTGAGAGTGGGATTATGTAGAATGGAAATTAAAAATGGCCGGATATTTTCACTGACTTGATGGCCAAGGAGATTCCTAGGTAAGCCTTTGGTTATGTCATTGTTAGTCTTAATAGCGAGCATGATAAGGGTGGGATCTGCTTAGAAACAAACTTATAGAATGCAACCTGATTGATTTACATGAAGACTAGTAATTCAATTATAAATATGGGAAAATCCTCAACATTGTTGTCTTATAAATGCATTAATTTTCCAATCTTCTTAGCTAAGGAACTTTTTCCAAAAAGAATATTGGATGACCATCATTACATAAGAAGTTATAAATAATAAATAAATCCCTCAAAGGAATTACATTTTTATGATTTTATGGAAAATAATTTATTGTTTGTGTAATAGAATACAAATGTGAAATTTTCAACTAAAGTACAACTATGAGAAATTTTGAATAGAAAAATGAATACTGGACTATCTTTGTAAAGGCTGATGGAGACCTGGTTCCAAGAACCTTACTCTTCAGCACCATCAAGGATATAAAAAGGGCGGAGCTCGAGTAGAAAGAAAATGTTTTCAGAATGATGATGGCAACAATGTACAAGTGTGCTTGACACAGTGGATGGATGGATGGATTGTGATAAGAGTTGTATGAACCCCCAATAAAATGAAAAGTTGCGGGCAGAGCATTGAAAGGAAAGTATTTATAAGGTTTGTTTTAAAATGAGCTAAACCCTTCCTTACACAGATAAAAGGAAGGAAAATCCCTAACCCAGGTGCAGAAAAAAGTTAATAGAATTTTTGGTTGTCCCATATACTTCTTATGTATAAAAGTATTTATCCTATAACAGCAAAATAAGGGACTTTCATTGAAATTCCCTACACTTGCAGAGACTTTTAAGACTAAGAACAACTCACAAGAAAAAGATTTGGAGAAAGCCCTTTAAAATTTCGTTCAAGGTATTTGAATGAGGACAAAGGGGACAGAACTTGTGGTGAGTTCTCAGAGAATCAGGTGCTAAATAGTGGGTGGCTGTCTGAACAATGGAATGAACTGCCCATGTCACAGGAGTTGCCAATGACTGGAATCTGAAGAATCTGTTAAAATACCAAGAAAATATCATCTTTAACCATTGACAAGGTCCCAAGAGATTGACTTGGCTCAGTCAAGGAAGGCTGCATTTGCCTCTCAGCCATGAGTTCCCTGTGACCGCCACCGGAGTTGCAAACTAGCAGGAGTTGATCGTTTGTAGAGAAGGAGCATGGATCCAGAAAGTAAACCATCCTTGAAGGAAGGCTGAAGACAGCTACAGAGTTTGGCACAGAAAAAGAAAACAGAAGTACTCTGAATTGCATGTCAAAGGAAATGGAAATGGATCATACACGTTCCACTTACCAAGAAAACGCAGTATCAGTGGTTTATGACATAGGATCGATCCTGTGACCTAAGAAGAACAAAAGGGTAGAGTACCTGCCCACATTTTCATCCAAGGACAATCCTCCAAGACAAAAAGAAATTTTCCTGGGGCAGGGTTGATGAAAAATAGACTTTTATTTTATTACATTCTAGAAGTGCTATATTCGCCACACCAGTACCAGTTACGTAAGCCCTGGAGCATCTCTGTGAGTCTCTTGTTGTTAGGTGCCATCCAGGTGGTTCCAACTCAAAAGCGCCCCAATGTACAACCGAACAAAGCTCCACCCCCACAACTGCTCTCATGCCCAAGCCCATTGTTGCAGCCACTCCATCTGGTTGAGAGCCTTCCTAGAAGAGCAGAATTCAGAATATAAGCTTTCTAATCTAGGCCATTTATTCAATAGCCATTTATAGGAATACATACTTTGGCTGCGTACTGATTAGAATTTTTACCTATGTTTTTCTCTTTATCCCCATGGCAATAAGCATCTTTCAGTGATGTAAGAATCTAGTGCCTTTCACAGACTCCACCTCACCTGCACTGTGATGTGTTCAAGGCTTGGCTTTTACTCCAAGCGAAGCTGGGTGACTTACAATATATTGCAGACAATAGCTTTCCTCCTTCTCATCTAAAGTTCTAACCACCTGACTTTGTCCTGTGTTCTATCCACTATCACAGGCACAACAAACTTGGTAAGTCAGTGTTAAAACTACACACACACACACACACACACACACACGCACATAATCCATTCTACCTTGATAAATCTTTATCTATAAACTTCATACTTACATGTTCTTTTGTGGCCTACTTCATAAGCGTTAGTTAATACCAAAGTTTTAACTCGCATCTGCAAAGTCACTGTGATAAAAAGAAAAGTTTAGATTATTTTCCCTTTGTTTCATTTCAGGAGCGCTTCCTTAGATTTATTTTTTAACCCATATTTAAGATTAATTATTGCATAGAACCTTAAGGTCTCTTATTTAAAAGGAGGTAAGCATCTAAGTCAATGCAAATTCTAAGAAAGTAATCATTTCAATTCTGGAATCTGTCAGTCATTTTGAGCTAGTAAACTCTTCAGTCTTGCGCTTTCCAATATATCATCTGAAATAGCAACTAATCACACTATTTATAGTGCTATAATATGGAAATTTTAACCAAATGTCCAGAACCCAAAGATGATATGCATAAAAGGATTGATCGAAGAGGAAAGGGCAGGTTCTGTTTTTAGGTAACCAGTGAAAGAGAAAACCAGTCCCTGCCTTAGGAATGCAGTCTCACTGTAGCTTTGAATTGCATCCAATATTCTCCAATGTTTTGCCAAAACAAAACAAGCAAAAAGAATCTTTCATACCTCCATGCTTCTCCAACTCAAAAGGAAGACATAAGCCCTCATTGATAAATTAGATTCTAGAAACAGATATATTATCTTTAAACCATACTCTATTTATGCACTATATGAATATGACAGGGGACTTCATTTATTTGAGTTTCAGTTTTTATTTTCTTTAATGAGGATTCAGGTGGTGACAATACAAGTATTCAAGTTAAGAAAAACCACATTTACAACTATCCATGCTTTGCTTCTGCTTTAAAAAAGAGAATCAGATCTTATTGTGGTTCATTTTCCTGGGAGAAGTTGCAGTAAAATGTATTCAGGAGATAAGAGGAAATATGTTGAGTGGAGTGACCGTCACTGGGAGGCAAGCATTTGGTGAAGATCATTTGATGGCAAAAACACTGAATTGAGAACTTGATATGCAGATATCCACCACGGTCTGCCAGTGTGTCGCACTGTGGTGGCTTGTGTGTCACTGTGATGCTGGAAGCTGTCACTGGTATTTCAAATGCCAGCAGGGTCACCCAGACATCAACAGGTCTCAGTGGAGTTCTAGACAAAGAAGAGACAAAAAGAAGGAATCGGCTTTCGGGGAAGTAGCCACCGAAAACCTTATGCATAGCTATGGAATATTGTCAGATACTGAGGGCCTAATGAGTGGAGGCAAACATTGCTAGAGACGGTGCCAGAGGATGGCCCCTCAAGTCAGAAGGTACTCTAAATGTGACATCCTCAGGTCAGAAGGTACTCTAAATGTGACAGGAGGAGCGACGTTCTGGGAGCCGTTGACCATGGTGACATGAGTCAGGTAAAGCCTGTGGGAGGGGAGCCTTCAGAGTCTTTATTTGCTGAGGGGGCCTGACTCAAGGTACGGAGCTGCAGCTGCAGCATGGCATAGTAAATCATGGTTTTCTGATTCCAAATGGCTATCGGTTCATTTCAGCTCACTAACTCCTCGTATAATTGTCTTTCTGCATTCCATTTAAATTTTGATAACTTCCAATTTGCCTAGGTTTATGCTGCCCACATTCGGACTTCTACTCATTAGCAAATTTTTGCAACTGTTTCTCCTCAGTCGCATATCAAGTGACTGCTTCCTCCACTTTCTTCAAAGTGGGCAGCCAACTCCCTCTTCTTGTCTGTTCTGTCTTGAAATACCAGTGACCTGTTATGGACGACGACATCATACTGGGTTACAAGGAGCCCCCAATAGGAGGCAGGCCCTCAAGGAGATGGCTGGACACAGTGGCCGCAGCAATGGACGCAAGCACTGGAAGGTTTTGTGAGGACGGCGCAGGATGGGGCGTGTTCCCTTGTGTTGTCATTTGGGGGGGGGGTTGGAATGCACAAGGTGGCACCTAATAACAATGCTAAATATGAAATATTTCAAAGATCATAAACAAGGGGAACTGACAGATCAGGATGTAATGGATTTTGAAAAAGAAAGAAATGCTGAACAAGAAAATAATCGTATAGAAGAGAAAGGAAATAGGTTGTCAACAAATGTTACAGTGTAAGGATTCGCTGAAGTTTGTTCTAAACTTAAATAGAGCTTATTCCAGCTCAATGGGACTCATTGTAAACGTTCACAGGAGCAGAGAACCTCCTCTTTCTTCCATTATGTAAGGTGGAACCGCCAACACCTGGCACCTAAACTACAGCCCCACTCAGCTCTAACCTGTCAGTCCGCAGACACGTGTGTTCTCCATCCACACTGTGCTTGGACGCCCAGGCACATTTTTAGGATTGTTCAATATTGAAAAATCTTTTTCAAGCTTCTTTCATTTTGAACTCATAAGACTCCAGGCCATTTTAATTTCTCATGTATTGGTGAACTTAAAAATTATCTTAGTCTTCAACAAAGAAACGGAAAATGTTGGTGATTGTGGAAAGGATGCAGGGCTAGATCATTGTACTTGGTGTTTACGTAAGATCTCCTGGAATTGGGGTAGACCTTTCATTGTATTTGTTATCTGACATTGTATTAGAGTTATCAGACACTTAAAGTAACAATACTATATTTCTATTTAGGTAGAAATAATGTGTGATAGAAACTACTTTATTGTATAAGATAGATGACCACCACTGTAGATGGGGATA
Organism: Tenrec ecaudatus; assembly: GCF_050624435.1. Lineage (NCBI taxonomy): Eukaryota > Metazoa > Chordata > Mammalia > Afrosoricida > Tenrecidae > Tenrec > Tenrec ecaudatus. The sequence continues at coordinate 106,039,647 of NC_134537.1, forward strand.
GAAACTAAGGTAATAAAACTTTTTATGATGATTTGGGAGAAAGTTCACCGAGTAAATTGGTTTTCAATTCAGCAACCACCACCACATTTATTGTAACTCACCATAACATTAATTTTCCCCGAGAGCCATCACAACTACTTGTCGAACAATTCCTAGCAACTGGTCCTACACTGGGACGGCTGGCAGTCACACAACTATTCATGGAAGGGACAGATAACACGTTAATGCAACTCATTAACCCCTTCAAAGTATGTCCTCAACTCAGATTCCCCCTGCAGAGTCCCAACGCCATAAGGGGCAGTCAGTTATTCAAACAGCTGTAGTGAGACCAGTTCCATTGCAGTAAAAATAGCTCATGTTTGCACTTTTATAAAGCACAGACTTCATGGAGACATTGTTAGGACCCTCTCAGGGGCTTGGCTAGACCCCAAGGTTTAGTTTTATTATCTTTTGGTATATCCACATCTGGCTCAAAATTAAGGAATATAGATATAATATATATTATTATATAATAATAATGTAGGTATCTGTTTCTGTAGGACTGGCATGGGCAATGGGAGTGTTGAGAAGAGAAGAATGACATTATTCTTGATTTGCTTACAAGGAAATCTCTATCTTTCAAATATCTAGTCCAACCTGGATGTTTTTTCCCCTTAAATACCCCCCACTCCCCCCCACACACCTTATTCATTACCCCTCTGAAGAGCCGTGGTGGTGCAGTGGTTAAAGGGTTGGGCTTCTACCACCAAGGTCGGTGACTCATCACCCACTGGAGCTCCTTAAGACAAGACTATGGCAGGCCGCCTCTGTAGAGATTTATAGCCTAGGATACCCTATGGGGTCTTTTGACAACCTGTAGGATCACTAGCAATTGGGACTGAGTCTACACTGCCTCCCTGTGGAGTCTTTTAAAATCTTTCCTACTCTGTTTCACCTTTAGTGGAGGGGAGAAGTGCGTTCAGATTTAAAATGTAAACTGTCGATTTTCAATGGTGAGGCGAGGGGGAGTGAAAACAATGGAAATAAAAGGTCAAAGACTCCCTTAGGGAAGTCAAAAAGCTATTCATGTATTTTTTTAACTTTGTGTCTAAGAACTGGCTGAAAAGTGACAAATGAGAATGGCTGAGTGGGAGGGAGTGAAAAAATCAGATTCTGTGACATGACTCAGCACATCCTGCCTGTCAATGATTCACAGAATTAGACAGCAACCCAGAGAAGGAGAAATTAGCCGTTGCTGGCACTGTAAAAGGCACAGTTGCAGTTGAGATGGGAAATGACAGGCAGGACCAGTGTGTGGAATGATTTTCAGGGACCATTTTAGATTGTGGCCTGAAAATCATAGTTGTGGGCAAGTCCTCTGTCAACTGCAAGAAGAACAGGGGCCGACGAGGCAGTCGAAGGCTTCTGTGGGATGAGCCAAGGGTAAGAACCCCCTGGCACAAAAACAATTAGATTACCCCCAGCTTCCATGTGGAAATGATGCTTTAGTTGAAACAGAGGCAAGAAAGAGAGAACGTAATCCCTTTGCAATTTCGTTGGTGGCACCTTCGAGTGGTTTCTGCTTCCTGGCAGCCCTGTGCCCAGCAGAAAGAAGCACCACCCAGTCCTGTGCCATCCTCGCAATCGTTCTTACGGCCAAGCCTTTTGCTAGAGCCACTGTGTCCAACTCTCTAACCGAGGCTCTTCTTTTTGGCTGCCTTGCTACTTTACCAAGCATGCTGTGCAGGGTCAGGTCTCTCCTGATAAGACATCCCAAGTAGGAGATAAAGTCTCGCCTCCTTGCTCATCTGGAGCAGTCTAGCTGTACTTCTTCCCAGGCAGAATTGTTTGTTCTTGCGGCAGTTCATTGTGCACTCAGTGTTCTTTGGTAGCATCCTAATTCAAATGCATTGATTCTTTTTTGTTCTTCCTTATTCAATGTTTACCTTACACATGCATAGGAGGTGGCTCAAAATACCATAGCTTGAAATTGCAATGGAAATTACCAGGATCAGGCACACCGTTGTTCTCAGAGTGACACCGTTGCACTTCAGCACCTGAAAGAAGTCTTATACAGCAGGTTGACCCAACGCAATGCATCACGTGAGCCCGCGCTCGCTTTTAATGTTAACCGTTTGATTGAATACAGTTCACATAGCATACCGTTCAATGGTTTAAGCATATTAAAATCAATTGTGCAGTCCTCACCACAATCAATTTTAGAACATATTCTCCTTTCTCTTACTCGCTATTAATAATTCCCCATTCAGCTTCCCAAGCTCCGGCATCCAACCTCTTGACTACTACTTCCATTTGCATTGATTGTGGGTAGAACAAGACCAAATCCTTGATAACATCACGCTTCTCTGCATTTGGTCCAGTTGTGAGGATTTGGATTCTCTTTACTTTGAGATGTTATTAGCATGAAAGGTTTCAATCCTTGATCTTCATCAGCAAGTTCACCTCACTTTCAGGAAGCAAGTTTGTGTCATCTGCATATCTCAGGTTCATATAGCCCAATTCTCTGATCATGTTGCTAAGCATATGGATTCAATAAGTATGGTGAGAGGATACAACCTTGACACACCTTTCCTGATTTTAAACCTTGCAGCATTCTCTTGCATGGTTACCACAGTTGCCTTCCAATCCATGTGTAGGTTCCACATGAGCACAATGTAGTGTTCTGGAATTCGTGCTCCTCTTCATAATTTATTAGGATCCACACAGTTGAATGCGTTTGCATAGCCAATAAAACGCAAGCCAACCTCTTTCTGGTGTTCCTTTCAGCCAAGGTCCATCTGACATTAGCAATGGTAGCTCTTGTTTCCTGTCCTCTTTTGAATCTAGCCTCAAGCTCTGGCAGCTCCCTGAATGTACTGCTACAACCATGGTTGGAAGACCTGAAGCAAAATGTTCCTTTTATGTGATACCAATGATATTTTTCTAAAATAAGAACATTCATTTGGGTCACCTGTCTTCAGAATGGGTACAAATATGCATCTCTTCCATTTACTTGGCCAAGTTGCTGTCTTCCAAATATCTGGGCATGGATGATGAAAGGTTTACAGTGTTCCATCAGCTTGTTGAAACATTTCATTTGATATTCTGTCAATTACTGGAGCCTTATTTTGGGGTAATACCTTCAGTTGCAGGTTGGATTTCCTCCTTCAGTACCATTGATTTTTTTTTATCATATATTACTCTTGATGTGGTTGAAACTTCACTTGTTCTTTCTGGTACATAGACTCTGTATATGCTTTCTGTCTTCTTTCTACACTGTCTGCATCATTCAATATTTTCCCCATAGAATCTTTCAGTATTACAACTTGAGTTTTCTTGACTTTTGAGACGGTAGCTCTTTCTCAATCATAGTTGAGTGGCTTTAGGGTTTTCAGTATCTGACCATCTTCAGGTGCTTTGCATAAAGTTTTAGGTGGCTATTTTCTCATAAGTGGACTACTATCCTTTGTTTTGTAGTTTATGTTGGGCCTGGAAGCTCTCCTGAAACCTGTTCTCTTTGGGTGACCCTGCTGTGCATCACAGCAATACACAACCCGCCACAATAGGACAAACTGGCAGACAAGCGGTAGCATTTGCATAGTAACTCCTTGTTGCCATGACACAGGAGCCAGGGCCCTTCCCCTGGAAAACAAGCTATCCAAAATCAACCCCCCAAATGACTTTTTCTTTGGCAGTTACAAACACCTAAGATTTGGTAAGTAAACTCTGGATAACTGCACTCTACCCTTCAGGAGATCTGAACTTCATCCAAGGCTCCCCCCAGAGACATCATGTATAATATATATATATATATATATATATATATATATATATATATATATATATATATATATAAAGAAACAGCATTTTAAAACTTTAAATTTGATAAAGGTGTTTTTTCTTCCCTGTAAGTTTTATTGGGAGCATGGAGACTCATAGTCAAAAGAAAGGACTGAAAAAATAAAGAAAGAAACTCTTATGGGGTGATTTTCATGACGCAAGCATTAGAAAGGAGTCTGGTGGCTCAGTGATTAGCATTCAGTTGCTAAACAGAGTATCAGTGTTTCGAATCCACCCACCACTCCACAGGAGAAAGTTGTGGCTGTCTGTTTCTGTAATGATTTACAGCCGTCACATTTCTTGAGAAATGAAAAATTTAAAGACTCTGGATGAGACTTCAGCCTAGATATAACCTACTGGGAAAATAAATCCAGGTCTCCCAATCACCAAATACCATGCTGCCCCAGATTCAGAGCAGAGAGCCTAGGTGTCACCAGGCAGTTTGAATGTTGATTGACTGGAAATTCTATTTTAATATTTTGTAACTGCCATTTCTTTTTAAAAGCCCCAGGGCATGTAAAGAGTAAAATATACCAAATCATTAAAATATTTAAATTCACCAGCGGCAGTGATTAATAAAACATCAAAATGAAACAGTTTACAAAAAGTGGTCTCAACTTGTCTAATCTAAAATAGCAGCACACTCAGCTCAGGCAGCTAATTGTCCTTTAACCCTTTCACCTATCGCCCTCCAAAAGGTTCCTGCAATTCAGCAAAAGTGTATTGAACGACTAGTCCACACAAGGTGCTCTAGGATTGGAAAGACACACATCTGCAGCTCTTTGATGTTGTTAGGCACAGTGAAGTGTCTTCTAGGTCAAAGCCACACTGTGTAAAACAGAATGAAAGACTGCCCAATTGTGTACCACCCTGACAATTGCTTCTGTGTTTGGGTCCACTGTTGAAAGCTCTATCAGTCCATTTAGTTGAATAGCTTCCACTGACCATCTACCAAGCATGATGTCCTTCTGTAGAACTAGTTCTTCTTGATAACACATCTAAAGTTGTGAAATGAAGTCACACAGTTATTACTTCTAAGATGTCTTCTGACGGTACTTCCAAAACAGCTTTATTCTTCTGGAAGTCCGTGGCATATTCAATAGTTATCTCCCACACCTATAATTCAGAGTCATCAATTTTTCAGTCTTTTTGACTCTCCTGCTTCCCCATAGGGGTAGGAGATGACTAACTTAGATGATTAGCTTGGATCAAGTACACATTAATCCTCTAAGTAGCATTTTGCTACATACCATTCAAAGAGTTCATTGGCAACACATGTACTCAGTAGAATATGTGGTTTGATTTATTGACTTCTGCTTTACTGGGCATTAATTTGAATCCAGATAAAATGAATTAATAAACAGGTTCAATGTTTTCTCATTTCATACTATTGCTTGTATGCTCAGTTGTGAGGATTTTTGTTTTCGTGATGTTGAAGTGTGATTCATATTGAAGTCTTTGATCTTCATCAGCAAATCAAGTTCTCTTCACTTTCAGAAAACAAGATCGTGCCATCCGCATGTCCAAAGTTGTTCCTGAGTCTCCCTCCAACCCTGAGGCAGTGTTCTTCTCCACGCAGTCTAGCATCTCAAATTCCTGACTCAGCATACTAACTTGATAAGTATGATGAAGGATACTGCCCTGCCCACCCCCCACCACTTTTCCTGATCTTAAACCTTGCAGCATTCCCTTTGTCTGTTCAAATAACGACCTCTTGACCTATGTATAGGTTTCATATGAGCACAGTTTAGTGTTCTGGGATTCTCATTCTTCAAAATATTATCCATAATGTTTTATGATTCATAGAATCCTATTCTTTGCATATCAACATGACATAAAGAAATATTTGTCTCCACTTTCAGCCAAGAGCCAGATGATCCTGTGACCTCTTCTGAATCCATTTGAATTTCTGGCAGTTCCCTGTAGATATATTGCTATAATCATTTTTGAATAATTTTCAACAAAATTTTACTTGCACATGATGATGATGTTGTCTTATAATCCCCACCTTCGGTTGAATGGTATTTGCTTGGAATAGACACAAATATGGATCTCTTTGAGTCAGTTGGACAGGTATCTGTCTTCCAATTTTTTTTTTGGCCTGGATGAGTAAGTTCTTCTAGCTTTACATCTACTTGTAGAAATATCTCAAATAGTAACTACTCTGTCAATTCCTGGAGCCTCACTTTTCATCGATTATTTCAATAAAATTTGGATTTCTTCCTTTAGTATCTTTCATTCTAGAGCATATGCTATCTCTTAGATGATATATGAGCTCAGTGGCTTTACAAAAATAAAAATAAATAAAATTAGTCGTGTGGTCACTGCTGACTGATGGCAACTTGTGTGTGTCAGGGTAGAACTGTTACAGGGTTTTTAATAGCTAGGTTTAGGGATTTTTTTTCAGAAGTGGATCTCACCAGAACTGTCTTCCAAATTACTTCAGGTGGGACTCTAACACCCAACAGCAGCCAGCACATTAACTGTTTGCATAACCCAGACCCTGGACAACCTTTGATGTTTGTTGCCTCTGTCTTTAAACTTAACGACCTCCTTTGTTTAAGTTAAGGTACCCGGTCCCATGTACTTATTTCAGTTTGCCATCCGTGCTATAAAAATGCAAATAAATGACATGGCTATAAAGCTCATGAGCAGGTTGTTGGCATGCAACAGGGACCATGTGATGGGCGAAGTCGACCTTGATGAAGAAGCCAGATTGTGTGGTAGGGAAGAGCAAGGGAAGGGGGGACATTCCTAAGGGAAAGGTGGTATCAGAACAGGACAGAAGTAAGGGCAGAGAACACAGATGTCTGTCGCAGGGCATAGTTAAGTGACCAGAATAGAAGATGGGAAATAAACAATGGTCGGTGTTAGTGTGTGGAATGCCTTTATCACCAGTTAATAGCTTAAGTTTGTATCCCAGAGAAGCTATGAAATCAGAGCTGTGCTTTAGGATAACTTTCCTATTAAACTCTAATAACCTTTGAGGATCCCTTGAGTTACTGCGACAACTATCCCCAAACAGCAGAATTATTGTCCTTAATTGTATTCTATGTCCCTTCTCCAGTATGAACTCATCAATAACATCACATTCGACCGACAGTTTGGAGCGCAGAGAGCACTCTCCTCCGGGGTGCAGATAGAATATGGATCTAGTAAGGAGGATATTGAACTTCCTGTCAGAGACAAGTGCTCTCTTATCAAAGCTCTGCCACTTACTGTGTGCTCTCGGGCAAGTGGCTGACCTTACATGACATTTCCTGTATAATATTGATGATAATAACCTTCTTCATAAGGCCATTGTTAGAATTAAATGAAGGTAAAGGTATACTGTCTCAAGATACTTTGTAAACAACCGCATAATACAGCAAGCTTTGGCTCAAGTAATACCAATGGCCATGTGAGCTGAGAGCTCAGAGGGGATTTGGGAGACCCTCCTCATGCACAGTTAAGGTTCCAGGGGACACTCCATCAAGATGATGCTAAACTATAGCCAAACCATTCTTCTCTCCTCAACCCACGGGAATTTCAGGTAGAGCTGCCGTGGTGGCAGAGCTACAGGGAAGGAAACGTGAATGTCACTCCGGAAAACTGTCTTCTGGAGCTCTACAGCATCCGGTGAGCCTGGGTGTCATATGTATGACCAGGAGGATGGTCAGAGCCTCACCACCCCAGAACTTGCTTCTTAGCCGTTCAATAGGCATAGATGCCAGACAGAAACAGACACACAGTATCTCGGCTTCCATAAATAACTTTTCAAGAAAAGGTACCGGCAAGCATCTATGTATTACTATCCATACTCAAAAGAGAGACTTCACAAGCAGAACAAGAACCACAAGAAGACTGGCAATGATTTTGTTTATTTGGACCATCAGCCTGGCAGGAGTCCTCAAACTTTTAAAACAGGGGGCCAGTACACTGTCCCTCAGACCTGTTGGAGGGCTGGACTATAGTTTTTAAAAAAAAAACTATGAACAAATTCCTATGCACACTGCACATACCTTATTTTGAAGTGAAAAAACAAACGGGGCAAAAGCACCCTGTGGGCCGGATAAATGTCCTCAGCGGGCCGCATGTGGCCCGCAGGCCGTTGTTTGAAGATGCCTGGCCTAAAGGAACATGGCGTGCATGTACGTGACAACTAAATTTTAAAATAAAATAACATTCAAAATGCTAGCTGGACAAACATCACTGAGAACGGAAGAGGATTCCCTTCTATATCGTGAGATTTTGCAAAACAATCACAGCTCTCTGTATTTGTTCCCAGACAGAGAGTGCTGAAAGGTCACTGGCCAACACAAACCCATGAGAGCCATGGAGAAGGGTTGTAGTCCGCATTTACTATTGTCATTGAATCTGTCTGATCCTGTGTTTCCTCATCTGTAAAAGAATCAGTGACTACCTCAAGGAGAAATATTGAAAGCCAAATGGGTAGGCTTATATAAAAATCTGACATATTATTGTTGCTCTTATTTTTTATTTGAATTTTTATGTGGCACTTATTTTTATTCGAATTCTTGTGTAAGAGTTGCCTTATCAATTATCATCCAGGCAGCGCTATCTCATGGTGACTCTATACAAGAGTTAAATCACAGATATATCACTGTCGTTATATAGGGTGCTGTATTAGAAATGAGGGCAAAATAAATATAACTTTCCCACACATCCAGCCATAAATTCCCACCAAACCTCTAGAACTTAAAAAGAGGCAAAGGGCAGAGATAAGTAATTGGGAGCATACTTAAATTCATAATTTCAAATTTCATAAATATGCCATTGCTATTGTTTCTATTGTTATTAGGTGTCTTCAAACCAGTTTTAACCGATAGCCACCTTATACACAGTACAGTGAGATGTACCCCAGGCCTGCACCATCCTCCTACTTGTTGTCTTGTGTAGGGCTATGCATCAATACATCTCCTTGAGGGTTTTCTTCTTTTTCAGTGACTCTCCATTTAACCAAACATGATATCCTTATTCCAGGGAATGGGCTCTCCTGACAACATGTCTAATGTATGTGAGACAAAGTTACACCAAACTTGCTTCCAAGTGGCCTTAGCACTATACATCTTCCACATAAACCTGGTTGTTATTCTGACAGTTCATAATGCTTTCAATGTCCCTTAGCAACCATTCAAATACACCCATTCTATTGTGGTCTTCCTTATTCATTGTCCAATGTCACCAAGATGAGGTGATTTAAAATAACATAGCTTGGGTCAGTGTGGTAGTTACATAATCTGGTGTCAATTTGGGATTTGAGAGGATTAAGGGGAAGAGGTGGAGTCTAGTCTGTCAATCAGATCCTAGCCAATGAGGCCTCTGCATGGACATGGCTTTCTGAGAATTCCGGGAGTTCCTGAATTTCCTCCTTGGAGGCAGGAGAGACTCTTTCTCTAGGCTCACTCCCAGAGAGATGCTCTACTGACAAGACACATAGCATGATAGACCCTTTTCCCTGAGGACTAGAGAAGCCACTTGTAGGATACTGCCAGCACTGAGATGCCACTGGATCCACAAGACTTTTACCCATTGGCCTGTGATCTTTCTGCATGCAGCGCTCTTACATGTGTTTTGTGAGTCAGAAGAGGACTTTATAATTGGAAATGTTAGGTTTCTTGGGTTAGAAATACCTTGTTCCTTGGCTATGCATGAGAAAGAAATCATGCCAAAGCCTGGTTTGTGATTAAAGTGGGTTTTTATAAATGATAGAAACCATTTCAGGTTTTACACAAGCACCCTCAGGGCACTTCACACCCACATGTGGAAACCTAAAGCCAGAGAAAACTGTAGCCCAGCCACCGAGCAGCTGAAAAAAAAGAGAGAGGTGGGCTTTGGATTCTGGCATTTCAGGGCACTCTTTTGGGAGGCATGGTCAACAGTACTGGTTGACCCCATTGGCTGAATTAAGCCCACCTGGCCTTTATTGGGCCCCACCCAGGTAACTGGCTTCCTGACTCAATGGTCTAAATTCATGCATGCTCTCTAGCTTATATGGGCTTCCAACTTCCTGTAAAGTAGGGGCGTGGGGGGTAGTGCTTGGCATGTAGAGGGACAACCCTAGTTTCCTCTGTCTACCTAACAGTATGAGACCTATGGGCTAATATCGCATTTATGGACTTGATCTGGACTGACCTGGGATGTTTTCTCAGTATTCAACTGCTCTTGTACGTAAAGCTCTTTCCTGTACATATGAGAGTGTCCAAGGATCTGCTTCTCTAGTCCGCCCAGGCTAACACAGTCAGGTATACCTTAGACCTACAACTGATGGCCTTTGCTCTCTAACACTTTAAAGGGGTCTTGTGCAGCAGATTTTCCCAATGCAATACAGCATCTCATTTCTTTATTGTTCTTCCATGAGCATTGATTGTGGAGCCAAACAAATGAAATCTGTGACAGCGTGAATATTTTATCCCTTCATTATGATGTTAATCTGTCGGTCCAGTTGTGAGAGTTTTGGTTTTATTTATATCAAAATGTGTGAGGGGAAAAATTATTTCAGATTGAAACATATTCCATAAAGACCCTTTTATTATCCCTTAGGATAATGACACTCCAAAATATAATTCCCAGAATTCAAGAACTAAACAGTATATAATCAGTTTAGGTTGACATCGAATCTTCTGATTCAAAGTCACAGAATTACTCATACATGATGGGAAACAAAGGAAACCATCACAAAATCACGATTGGTGCAGGTCAGTTTATCACTGTCCAAGTAGAACTACATACATTTGGCATACATGCACAATTGCAGATTGTAAAACCTTTGACCATCTGGCCATGTGATAGGTGGAGTTTTGAGTCATGACCAAGTAGTGCTAAGCCATAGCCACCAGGACTGCAAATGATCACCTGTTTCTCGAAAAGCATGCAGGACACACCCATGCCAGTTCCCCAGCTCTCCATGAAAGGCTGAGGGTGTAACTGCCCTTCTCTGGGCTCTCACAGAGTTGTTAGGACTTTAAACACACACTGACTGAGGACACAACTCCCTCAACAAAGTTTTCCCAGCACCTGCGTACCTATTAGTCTTGTAGTTGGTTTAATGATCACAGAGGACCTTTGTCAAGACTCTCAATTGGATTTGAACTCCCCGTATAGCCCACAGCCATCCATCAACCAATTTTTTTAAATTTAAGCTCTAATTCAGAAATTATAAGCAAACCAAGTTCTTACTGAGGATGTTTAACCCTAAATAAAATGTCTGTAGATAGGGATATAAGATGCAATTCCATAGAGAAGTCTCTTGTAATTTTAAGTGTCTAGAAAGAATCTGGATCACTCAAAGAAGAGGGATTCAAGATTAGCTAGGGCCTTCTGTTCCACTGGCGTCGGAGCCTTCTTCCCACCTATCATGACTGATCAAGTGATCGTAGAGCCAATGTGACTGCTGGGTTTCCTTCACTGTGATGATCAAAACAATCTGCATAAGGACAAGGGCTGAGCAGCAATCAAGATAATACAATCAAAGACATTTCAAACTAGTGCCCTTATAAATATGTTCCAGTTGTCCAGAATAATTGCTTCTGATAAAGGCCAAACATACAATTCTGACAGGGATGTCCTGATGAGTTTGTGCTGCTTATAAACCTGTCAGAATATATGCCTTCTTTCATTTCCATCTCTAAACCAAGCTACTGTGTCACGTTATCCTTCATGAAATCATTTCATGTTTCATTGAAAGCCAGTTATCAAAACTGGCTGAGTCCCTAGGGACCTATAGTTTTAATTAAGGTAGCTTCATATTTTCCTACGAAGATTAAGAATTCAGTGTGTCCACTATCACTCACTCCCACCACAAACTACAACTTTTGTGTTTGATATCATGGTGATAGATAGAGATTTTGATGATAGATAGATAGACAGATAGATAAAATCACCACTTTGTGTCTGGAGGGGTTTGGGGGTGGTGCAGTTGATTAATGCGTTGCTAACTGGGAAAAATGTAAGGAAGCCATTGTGACCTTCTCTGGCTACACAAGTAGAAAGAGGATCTCATACCTCACCAGCCCAAAGCCTACTGCCACGAGTCAAAGGACAGACATGGTTCCTTCCTCCATCCTTCTTTGACCCTATTCTGACCCCAACCATTCCTTCCATCCCACTCTACTTCTGTGCTGGGTTTGATACTGTGCTGGGTTTGATAATGCCCACCCAGAACTTACAAATAATACTCTCAATCATGGAAGTTGATTAGGGAAGTTAACAGGTTACCTCAGGCCAAGATATGAAAACATTAAGGATAGAGTCATGTTGCATTCTAACATCTATGACACCTATAATTACAGTTCCAGAGACAGTGGGTGCTATTTGTTGTGAGGTACCATAGCAACCCACTGTCTAACAGAACTAAACACTGCCCAGTCCAGCCCCATCTTCACTGTTGTTCCTATGTTTGAGCCCATTGCTGCAGCCACTGTGTCGTGTCAGTTCCCCTTGGCCAAGGCCTTCCTCTTTTCACTGTCCCTTCACGTTACCAAGCATGACATCCTTCCTAGAGACTGGTCTCTCCCGATAACATGTCCCAAATGGGTTAGACTAATTCTCACCATCTCTGTCTCTCAGGACAACTTCTGACAGTACCGATTCCCAGGCAGACTTGTTTACTCTTTTGGCAGTCCATGGTACTTTGAATAGTCTTCAGCAGCATCATCATTCAAGTGCATCCATTCTTCTTTGGTCTTCTTTATGCAATGTCCAAACATTCACATGCATGCAGTGATTCTGGAGACAATGATAGAAGGCCTGTATTAAGAGCTTCACTTCACCATATTTACCAAAAGACTGGAAGTGTAAGTCCAATAGAGATACCTAAAAAATTGATCTAGCTAATCTGAGTGACGTAGTTCCCAAAGAATCGACCTTTGAGAACCCTTCAGAGCATAGTTCTACTTGACTCTTACAGTGTCATCATAATTTGGGGCGTAACTAAAAGTGTTTCACTTGGTATTGCTGAGCCTCGGAGTATTGTGTAATCCGATACAGGGTTTTCTGTAACATCCACAATGAATTAACTATCCCCCCTAAAATATTTTTTCTGAGGACTTCTAATCTGGCACAACATACCCATGAGCATAGTCATTGCTTTTTCTAGACCTGAGGCACTTCTCATGTGGGCTCAGAATTCTGCCTTCCTGGATCTATAGTCATTCAAACCATTTTGGCATCCTCAAGGAACCAAAACCTGTGTTCCATTTAAATATTCTTTGAGACTGGGCAAGGTTAAGGCTGTTGGGTGGAGGAAGAATAATTTCTTTTCTCAAACTACGCTCCTTCTAACTTTGAAGAGTGAGCAAGTCATTGGCGTGATGGGGAAAAATTCCTGTTAAAATTGCTTGGTCTTTTTCTTCAGGTTCTGCTCTCAATGTTCTTGAACATGTCTCTGATATCCTATGATAATACTGTGTTGTTTGAGATCCAAAACACCGAACTCACTACCCTTGGGGCAATGCTGACTGGTTACAAATTGAGCTGCTAACTATGAAGTCAGCAGTTCGAAACCACCAGCTATTCTGTGGCAGAAAGATGTGGCTTTCTACTCTCATAAAGAGGTACAGTCTCAGAAACAGAGAGGTAGCTCTACTCTGCCCTATAGGGTCTCTATAAGAGAGGGTGGAACAAGCAACCAAATCCACACTCACCATAGCCTTCTTGGGCTGACTTCGCTGCCTGGGATTTAACCTGCTCTGCAGTTTCCATTGGAGGACCTTTCCTTTCGAAAGCACCTTAACAAAATTTTAAAAATGAGATTCCTGAGAGAACTGGTCTGCAGCCATCTTTGGATGGCATGCTTAAACATATTTTGTTTGGAATAGACCATTCTTGTATGATCTGGAAGCCCTAAAATTACTAATGCTTTTGACTTGCCCTAGTAAACAGTCGATCTGTCTATGCCAAATGTGGTGGTTACCTAATTTAATGTCTCTTGATAAACAAGTGTAGGGGTGGACTCTCACCTGCCAGTCAGGTCATAGCCTGATGATGCCTTCTTGTGCACATGACCTTCTCAAGAGCATTCTGGGAACTTCCTCTCTCTCTGCCTTGTCGTCCTGTTGACAAACCATGGGGAGATTTGCTTGGCCCTATGGGAGTCTCTCTCTCTCTCTCTGTTGTTGAGTCATGCACAGAGCTGGAGGAGCCACATGGAGACCCATGCCAGAACTGAGATGCTCCCACCTTCTTGCTGACAAGACACATTGATCTATGTGGAGACTTGCTGAGACCTACCCACTGGCCTCTGATTTTCCTGCATTTTGTGTCATTGCGTGTGCTGTGTGAGTCTGAAGAAGGATTTATGGACTACTGTTGGACTTATGGGCTAATATCAGACATGGATTTGATCTGGACTGGGCTGGGATTTTTTCTTAATATACAATGACTTTTTGACATGAAGCGCTTTCTTACACATATATTGGTGTCTCTGAATTTGTTTCTCTAGCCAACCTAGCTTAATGCACCACAGAAAATACATAAGAGAAACTCATCCTGAGCCTCCTTTTAAATTTGGCAAGGCTATGCTCTTCTCTGTCCATATAGGTACTTGGCATACAAATTGCATCTTGCCAACGTGGACAAGGAATAAGTGAGTGGATCTCTTTGGATCTGTGCTGATAATGTAGCTAAAACTTCTTTTCCAGTGATAGCGTTAAAGTATGGGTGAAACATTGGGTAAAACTTTAGCTGTTGAGTTAGGACCTATTGCTTGGAATTGGTAACCATAGAAGCTACTTATGACATTCCTGTTTCAACCCATCTTGTTCTGAATTCTTCTGCTCCAACAGCAAGTCCTACTTTAGATGCTGTATTTTTCCAGGATTCTGAGGATAAGAGGCAGGCTTTGAACATGACACTTCTCAAGATACTCTAATACTCAGCTGGAGGAAAATAAACCAATCTACACAAAACTGTGAAATGCCCCTTAGAATAGAGATCCCACCTCAACAACCACAACAATGATATTGTGCCTTTAGCAACTCACTCATTGCTGCACACTGTAAGAGCAGCTCGGCTTATGCCCTGCCAGTACCAAATACTGCATACCAAAGGCAAGTTGTAAGAGTGATATACTTTCAACTTAAAATGTGCAGGTAGCACCATTAGGCATTTTCAAGGCCATACAATTCATATTGTGGTAGCCATGGGGATGAAGTAACCTTAGCATTCATAAAGTGCTGAGAAGCGAGCTGCTGAACGGAGAGATTGGCCCACTGAACAGTGACCTCTTGATTTCATCTTCTTTGGTATAAAAGCTTCCTCTCATGTGTGCTAGCAAAAAAAGACAGAGATTGCCTTTCATGTTTACTTATACAAGCTCTCTGAAATGGGAGGAGAGGGTTTTTTGTTACCTGGAGGACATGACTGGGATGAAATAATATAATTCCTCCTCTTCGTTTCTGGGAAAGGTAAAAAAAACAACTTGAAGATTGTGCCAATAGAAACCCAAGTGCTTTTTGAAAAATAGGAAATGTGGAATGAAAGGAGATTTCTAGACTTTGCATGGTTTAGTGATGATGGAAATGAAAGTAAGAGAGGCAGAACATTTCAAAGGTCCTGGCTTGTGTCCAAGTTCTGTACCGGACTTTGTACCCCAGCTGAGACAAAGCCATTTCAGCCAGAACGCCAGCAACGTCTGAAAAACAAAACACCTCACTAATTCCCATGGCAATTACTATAGCAATAACGAGTAATGTTGACCTTTTAAACATCTCTGACATTAATATTTCTGCAGCACTTTCTTTTCCCAACTATTTCCCATTCTTTTATCAGTGACCCTTGAGATCATAAAGGTGACCAGTTAAGAGTCATCTATGATGATCTGCCCTATGAATCAGAACTGTCTCAGTGGCAGTGAGTTATTGCAAATTCTTGCTTGATATTTGCAAATTCTTTGCAGCTTAAAAGGATTCCTGGCGACACAATGGTTAGCAGCTTGGCTATTAACTGAATATCTAATGGTTGGGATCCACATGCTTCCCCAGAGCAAGAAAAATATGCCCGTCTTCCCAGACAGATGAAAGCCTGGGGAGCCCTACTATGTTGCATCGCTATGAATCAGAATTGGCTCAATGACACACCTTGCATTAGGAGACGAACTTCAACTCACAAAAGTCTTCTTATCCATCATTGCTGCCTTGGGCCCAGAAGACAGCTCACCATTGAGAGAGCACCTTCTGTCTTCATGGAGAATCCAGGTTGCTGTAGTGTGAGTCAAGATTTTCCTACTTTCTAGCTATGTGACATTGGACCAATGATTTGATTTATCTATATGTCATCTGTAAAATGTAGATAACTAGTGCTTCTCTTCTAGCATCACTGAGAAAATTAAATAAGTAAAAACACTAAAAACACTCAAATAGTGCCTATAACATAGTAGGTACCCAATAAATGTTAGCTAGTATTATAATTGTTATAAGAGCCTTTTGTAGTTTAGCGTCTACATTTTTTCATTCAATAACTATTTGTTGAGCACATACTACATATGTCCTGTACTCTTGTTGTTAGTTGATATGAGTCATTCTGACTCATAGTGACCCCATGCTTGCAGGGTAGAATTGCTCCATAAGGATTTCAGACTGCGTATTTTGGGGAGAAGATGACCAGGCTATCTTTCAAGGTGCCTCTAAATGGATTTGTTTTAGCCTCACAGTCAAGTACTCTCTACTTAGACTCAAAAATTTTCAATGAAAATGAGAGACTGAGCGGTGGAAGAGCTAGAGAATATTAATCATAAACTCTGAACTCAAACAGAATCTAATTGTAGCTTGGGGTCCAAAAGGCATCTGCAAATCCACTACAGTTTCCAAAAGATCATTTCCATATGCAGCAATACCCTTTGAGAATTCCAGGTGGTACAGTGGGTTACACGTTAGACTGCTTACCATGAGGTCAGCACTTTGAAACCACCAGATTTCTACTCCTATAAAGAGTCACAGTCTCAGACACCCACAGGAACAATGCTGTGCTGTCCTACAGGATCACGTCGAGTGAGAATCAGCTTGATGCAAGTGAGTTTTATTGGCTTTTGAATGGCCATTAAAAGATATTGCATTGTTCACTCAATATAAACTCAGCACTTGAAGGAAATAAGTAAACAACTTCCTACTTCAGTTGCCACACTAGGAAATTCTATTATTTTATGAATGATTTCTGCATAAATGTTCCTTGAATTTCTAAATCAACAATATCTTTTTGTCAATTTTCTCCTCCCTGGTCTATTTCAAAATGGGACACATCAACTGTCTTTCACATACGCGATTTACTTTTTAGCCATTCAGTTACTTTTTATTGATATATAAGGAGAAGTAAAAACGAAAGACTATATCCAAACAGAAAGGGTAAACTTTTTCAATTATTAGTTTGGCTTTATCCTTAATATTGAGAAATCCTGTTTTGTTTTGTTTTTTCCTACCTAAGTAGTGGTGTCTGTTTGGGACAACGTTTTCAAACTCTGAGCTGTGACTTTAGCTGACAACCACATTTTCATCGGGGTTGTTTGCTCACTGGCTTCAGACATGTCATGGATGGAGCCAAAGGCCAGTCCCTGTAGGACTGAGTTTCACCTAGAGACATGCCTTCACACAGTTACAGATGACATCTTGTCCCCAGAGAGCTGTCTCATAAATGCCTGCCCACCCTGGATAGAAGGGGGATCCTTGTCAAAGTGAAGCACAGGTCTCATCAAACATAACCAGAAAGCACAGTGTGTGTCATCTTAGGAAGCAATACTGATATTAATTAACACTATTGCAAGCTCAATTTGGGTCGGATAGAAGTGCTGTGTGTATTATATTTATATTTTTATCTTCACAAGCCTAATGATTGTTATTCCAAGTTTACCTCAAGGAAGTCAAGACAAGGAATTTGCCAAGGTCACACAGTTAAGAGATCCCACCTACCGATCTCTCATCTGATTTAAGATTCCAGAGTCCTTGGGGGTTCGCCTGTAGCACACCCTTCATAGTATTAGAACAAGTGGGGGAAAAGACGATCTAGACAAGGTATGTTAGGCTGCTTACTGCAGGGTCGGCATTTCAAAGCCATCAGCTGAAAGATGAGGCCTTCTAGTCCCAGATAAATGCACCCTGTTGGAAACCCACAGAGACAGTTGTACTTTCTCTGTCCTATGGGATCATTGTGAGTCAGAATTGCCTCGAAGGCACAGAGAGAAAGGAGTCTGAATGTGTAGAAAACTAAAAAAGGATAGATAACATGGCAAACATGGGAATTCCATTAATTCTAGAAAGGTGTGTGTCAGGTGTGTCTCTTTTCACAATCACAATTCAATGTATATGCTGATCCAATAATACCAAAAGCTGAACTGCATAAAGAAAAGCACATCCTCATGATCAGAAGACTCGCTAATGACGTGCTCTACGCAGACAAGACAGTGCTTACTGCAGGACAAGAAGACGGGAAGCACCTTCTGATGGAGATAGTCTGCAGCTTGTAATAGGAATTAAGCCTCGAAAAGAAAGAAAGAAAAACCGCATGACTGAGTAAACAGCATCCTTGGAAATGGAGAAAAGGTTGAAGTTGTCGATAATTTCATTTTTCTTGGATTCACAATTAGTGCATATGGAAGCAGTAGTCGAGAAGTCAAGCAATGGGTCAGACTGAGCAAATCAACGGCACAAGACCTCTTTCAAGTGCTAAAAAGCAGAGATGTTATTTTGACGACTGAGAGATGCCTGGCCCAAGCCATAGTATTTTCAACAGACTCATTTGCATGTGAAAATTGGATAATGGATAAAGAAAATCGAAGAAGAAATAATGCCTTTGAATTATGATATTAGCAAGTAATGTTGAATATTCCATGGACATCCAGAAAAGCCAATAAATCAGTTTTGAAAGTGCAGCCAGCATCCTTCTCAGAAGTCAGGATGATGAGATTTCATGTCAGAAACTTTGGACATGTTATCAAGAGGAGCCCGTCCCTGGAAAGTGTCATCAAGCTTGGTAAAGTAAAAGGTTAGCGGAAAAGAGAAAGCAGCCAAATGCATTGACACAGTGGCTCAACACTGGACTTAAACATAGCCAAGACTATGAGGACGGCACAGAACAGGCAGTACCCGTTCTGCTGGGCATGGGGTTGCTGTGGGTCAGAACCGGCTCAATGGCAACTCACACCACCAACAAGGACCTTGGCCTTACCCTGTCTCAAATTGTGCATGACCTTGGAAAGCCTTGTTTATTCAGTCCTGGGTATTCTAGATGGATCCATTCTGGGAACATTATGCCTCTTTTTTAGCATTTACACAGATCTCTCTTTAATTCTTGATGTCTTTGATATCATCTAGTCGGCTCCAGAAGACCTCTTGGGGTAGTAGTTATATGTTGGGCTGCTCACTGCAAGGTCAGCAGGTCTAAACCACCAGTCACTCTGCAGGAGAAAATGAGACTTTCTACTCATAGTTCCAAGTCTCAGAAACACACAGGGGAAGTCTATTCTGTCCTATGGGCTCACTGTGCATTGTAATCCACTCAGTGGCAGTGAATGTTGAGTGTTTAGCTCCACTAAAGTTCCAAACATTCTTCTTCTGATTGAAGAACCAATGAGAAATATTTCTGTTTAAATCCCAAATTTTGGCACTGCCCCACCAACACCACTACTAAAAAAAGAAGAAATGTTTCGCTGTTTCCACCTGATAGACATCCTTTACCTCCCTTCTCACCAGCCTTGATTCTGCACATGTCACAGGAAAACAATTGCTCTAAGCATCCGTTAACTGCTGTGCTGAATAAGGACTTGAACTCGATTACCCGTGCGCCTTTCAGCTCCTGCACATTAACATTCCTAAAATGACTGCTATAACTCTTAGCCAGGGAAGGCTTCTCTCCAACAGATAGAACCCGTAGTACATTTCAGTCCTAATTAACTCCCAGGTCTCACCCAGGACAGCATTTGTATAGTTGTCTCCCTACAGCTGAAGCACACGATGCAAATTATGTCTTTTAAAAAAGGAGGGAGGGGCTTAAATTTTAATCTTCTCAAATCGCCTTTTCTTATTCAGTTATGTTTTTAAACAAACCTAATTGTTATATGTTAAGATTACTCTGTCCTAAATAAAGGCCTCCTTCCCCCAAATATGAAATTGATGACAAAATAATAACTATGAGGTCATTAATCTGAAGCATGTCTGTTTTTATTTTACCATTTCATTTAGGCAATTTTTCTTCTCATACACTCAACTCAAGTTTTCACGGCTAAAAAGAGGGAAAATACTAGGAGGGATTAATGTTCCCTTGTTCTGCTAATGGAATAATTTTCCACTTGGCCTTCTGGGTGTCTCAAGAGACAGAGTGTTTTCCACCCACCATCAAGAAGAAATAGAGTTGGCTGGAGAGGATGACCACTCTCTCCATGGAGCTGCTCGAACCTTGAAGTGCATTCTGTAGTCTCAAGTAAACATAAAAGGAATTTGAGAAACCTGGAATCTCCTTGAGCATGTCTTCACAGTTTCCTTCAGATAGGATCTATCCACATTCCTCCAAACCCCTTATTAACACAGATCAAGAAACAAACCCAACCAGCAACAACAAACCCCCCTACTAGTGACCGAAGGACCGTAACTCCTCCCTCACAGACTGTGAATAAAGGACACAATGACTTCACATCTCAGAACCTAAGTGTATGACTTTAGAGAGGAACCTGTCTTACTAGGTTGAGGAGACACTCTAGAAGATACTGCTGATAGACACACTCATCTATAGGCAGTAAAAGGGTCACTTGACTTACACTTCCTGCTTGTGATCAGCTCATCCTTTGTGTACCGCTCTTAGAACCTTAGGTAATTTACTTGAGTTTCCAATCCACAGTTTTGTAGGTTTGTTTGCTTTTTTTTATTTATTGGGTGGGAAAAATAATAGCACCTAACACATACACTGAGTACATGGCATAATGGTAGTTCGGACCTGGAATATAGTGAAAGAGCAACAAGTGCTAGCTAGCATTAATGCCAACATGGAACTGGGAAGTGAACACTTAAGACTACATGGATCATCAGGACTTCTACATACGTCTGTGTTTCCTTAATGGGTTTATTAAGAGGTACGGAGGAGGAAAAAAATAAGAAAAGAGAAATGAAGTCATATCTTAGCATTGAAGCAAAGGGAAAATCCATAAAGCTGTTTTCCTTAATTGATGTGCTTATCAGTTCTTTAATCGGGCTCAAGGTAACCACGTTTTTCTATCTACTCCTCCAAAGCCCCAAGCCCCTAGTTCAGCTCACTAGATTTTACCCAAATGGCTTTCTTAAAAACAATCAACTAAGGAAATTTAGATGCAGCCTCTTTGTGAGTCTTTAAGAGTACATCAGGGTCATAAAAACTGAGTGCTTCTATCTATATGGAAATGTAGATTTCAAATATATCCATTCTAATAATCCAATTATAAGGGAAATGGTCCTCTAATAGGGAGCTAATAAAAGTTGATTCTTAAGGCTGCCTGGAGCTGTAAGCAATAAGGAACAGATTTATAACATGAAGGGTTTTTTTTTCTGTTTTCTTCTCTTTTTCTCTCCAATTTTTATGATCTATGCCAAACACTAGCTGTCTCTGCTTGGATTAGAAGAAAATAAATTAAGCAATCAAAGTCCTCACCAACAAAACACACACACACTGGTGTTTTGGTTTTTTTAAAGCTTATGTTAGGGTTTGCCTAAAGATGCTAAATGCACTTGCCTCTTTTGCCTGGGTTTTTCCCCCCTGAACAATGCATAACTGTTCCCCGTGGGACTATTGATTAGCCATTGAGTCTGTGCTTTGGATAATGAGGAGACTGTTAACAGGGCACAGGAAAGCAAATTTGGCATAACCAGCCTTTATGTAATACATGGAGAGACACAGGCTGATTTTTTTAGTGTCTTCATTTCCTAGGTCCTCTCCTTGAAAATGAGGCAGTTTACGCCTAAAGCAGCTTAAGGAGCTGTGTGTGCATTACTGAAGGGAAAGCAGGAGGGAAAGGAATAAAAATAGATCTCTATCTTGAGAGCTACAAGGAATTGCTTCCCAGATGAGAAAATATCAGAATCAGCCACATAACCTCTGGCTGTGACCACACACAGATTCCCCGCTAGGTTAGTGTCCCACGAAGAGGCAACTACAGCAGCCGGGGGAGAAAGACATATCTGTGGCTAGCCAAAGTGCAGGGACCCCGTCCTCCTATCTAGTGTGTCTTCCCAGATGGCCAAGGGGGATTCAAGGCATCCGTTTAGATAACACCTCTTCCACAAGAGACGAAGACCTTTCCCCTCCCCCATGCTAGAATCCCTCAGCGTCATCAAGGAAGAAAATGCCATCGGATGAACCAGCACTGAATAACCCCCAGACTATATTATAATGCATCTTGTGAAAGTAACCCTGTGGTCAGGTGTTTAAACAACAATGTCCCCAAGCTATTGCTTTGATGTAACACTAGCAACAAATGGGAGACAGTTTCGTGGGATACAATTGTGAGTAGAAATTGATCATTCTAACACCAAAGGATTTAAAATAAAACACCAATTTGCTTTTCCCAAATAATGTATCACTCCCGCCAAAGAATCCAGAGTCAGTGAAGCCTCGAGAACCCGTGCCACCTAGGGAGTCTTGGCGTAGAATAATTCAGTGAGAAGTCTTTCTGAGTGGCACAGACTTTGTTACTTTCTGCCTTTGTTAGTGTCACTAGTTTGACAGGACCATCATCTTCAAATGCCTAGCGGTCCCCGTTGCTTTTACATGGAAAGATTTCTGCGTTTATCCTACCTCTGCCTTTGGTGAGAGAGAACGGACAACCAGTCGCTCTTGAGACAACTCGACTCTCCGAAGCCTCAGGTGTATCTGAGTAGAGCAGTGACTCAGAGAGCTTTCCCTGACTGATTTTCCAGAATGAGGTGGCCAGGCCTTTGCTCAGAAGTGGCTTGGGTAAATGTAAACTTCTGGTTTTTCCGTGGCTGCTGAGCATTAACCATTTGCACAACCCAAGGGCCCCCTGGGTAGCTTGTGCTTTGTGTGTGTGAGGCGGCTGGGAGTGCATAGCAAACAGTCTACACATGTCATTATGTGGATTCACAAACGCTAGCACAGTAATTTTTAAATACCCTGGAAATGTAAATACACACACAGTGAAATCGGGTATGCACTATTGGACTAATTACTTAGTAATTAGTACAGAACCCTAACTAGTGAAGGTCATTTAATCATCATAGAGCACACACCATCTTCATTTCTGTTTGTTTTATGAACCTTAGCCTGAGAATAGGTCCTAGGGTTTAGGATATCTCCTGTGACAGTTCTGCAGTGGGCGCTTTGATGCAGTATGGGCGGGTGGGGGAGGGCAGAGGAAGAGGGAGTACTATAACCCAACCCGATGATCGAGTCTGTGTCCTGGCCTTACATTACTCCCTGTAGGATCCAGGTCACTGGTACTAAGCCGAGAGTCAGTCTCTTCAAATAGCAAATCGGGATGGCGAAGTCCGTTCCAGGAAGGTTCTGGGAGGATCAGAGATAACGTGTGTGAAGGTGATTTGCCAGCCGTAGAGTTTGACCTGAAAGCGTGTTGCTATAATTGTGTGCTGGAAGTTTGCGTCACACCAGCCTCTCATAGAGAGGCGGAACCGTGTCTGTGCGGACGCAGGCACCCAGTACCCCTTTGCAAGAGGGCGTGTTCTCTCTGGCAGCCAGTCAGCAAGACAGATTCTGTGCACCACCCGAACGGAGCCTGCAGCCAAGGCTGACAGTGCTGGAAGGTGGGACTGCATGTCTGCCTTCAGTGTCAGACAAGGGGTCTGATTACATCGTTACTGGGCTGGGACATTTCTGAGGAGGTGTCCTGATGCTGTTGGCTGGTTTTACACAGTTCAGCAAGTCGGCAGTGCGCCGATGCCAAATGTGTCCAAAGTAAGACCCCACGATAGTGCTTGTTTTGTGGGCCACTCTCCTACCTTTTTTCCGTCTTTTGAGCTTTGGACACTCAATTTCTTTACTTTTATCTTGCTGTTTTCCTGTCTCCTATTAAAATGTAATAATAAATCATCCATAGACTATTCTAGGTTGTTTCCAGCTTTTCCCCTCAAATGGGCAGTAGTTGATCTCTGAGACCATGAACATCTCTCAAAAGAAAATGATTTTATAATTCCCACTTTTATAAAGTGTATGTGGAGGAGTCTTGACATTTCTTCGAATCTCCTGGCTACCATAAATAATTGTTAACTGGTTAGTTTTCTAAATAAATTTATTTGCAATACTTTGTACAAAACACTCCAGTAGGCTCTAGATTATGCCATCAAAAGGTAGCATGAAAGGGGCCACCTGCTTTAAAGGAATTTCTAATCAAGTAACCGTCTCTTCCCTATCACTAAAACTCTGATTTAGAAGCCCTCCCACCCTCCCCTTTTTATCTCCGTGTTCCTCTGCAGCTTATAAGCTGCTTTATTGTGTTCTTTTCAAGAATTACCAATGTAACATTAAATTGACTGACTAACATTGGATGGGGAATTTAGGGGACAGTGAGTTTAAATAATGGTGGAGGAATATTATTGGAAATGGTTGGGAGAATGTATTCAATATCACTAAATCGTACAAATAGAGCTTGTTGAAATGGTGAATCATGGTATGTGAATATTTTCACTAAAATAAAAAGAATGCATGTATTTTTTCAAAAGCATCGCAATTAGAGCTCTTGACAGGAGACTACTTGCCTCTAATTCACAACACAAATTTACCCCCAATAAAGCTTTATGTGTATAGGAATCTGCTGATACATCTGGTAGATGTCCCAGAAATTGTTCCTTAGCCTTACAAGAAGACAAGTAACCTTGCACAAGCTACTTAATTTCGTTGTGCCCTGATTCTTTGGGAAACAAAGATAGAAGTACCACCTACCTCAAAAGCTTATAAGAATGATATGTTTCAACCACAATACAATAACTCATAAGCATTAGGCGCCTCTGTTGTGGTAACAGAACCCAACTCAAAACCCTATGAGAACCACTACTGTACAATTGGAGTTCCTGAGTACTTTAAAGGATTACCCTGCTCAGCAGCTAATGGAAAGGTTGTGAGTTCAAGTCCACCTTGAGTTTTCTTGGAAGAAAGGTCTGGCAATCTACTACTGAAAAATCAATCATTGAAAATCTTATGAGGAACATTTTTATTCTGACATAAATTGAGTCTCTAGGAATAATAATTGACAAAATGACCACTTGTTTTCTGTACATATACTCCACAATGTATAATCTCTAACAGCAATATTTACTCTCTCGTATAGCCTATGTACTTGTCTGCCAAATTAAAATGATAGTTAGCATCTATTACATATTTACTGTATATTCCAGTTAAGTCATGGCTTCTTATGTAAATCTATGAGATACATACAACCATCTTCATTTCTTCAGCGAAAGAAATTGAGACTTAGGTAGAGTCACAGGCTCTGGACACGCATCAGTGAGAAAAGCATGTGTTCAACCTTAAGCCCATGGTCTCCATCTCTCCCCATACACAACCAGTCGACCACCTCTGTGTTCTTGAGGCTAACGGAGCACCTGCCATATTTGCTCTTTGGTTAATTAATATGAGGCATTTCCAAGGAAATGCATAAATACTTTTTGTGTCTTAACAATTACTAATTTCCACAAAATTAACGCAACTGTTCCAAGGATATGCAGGCAGCATTTCAAAGGGTTAAGGTGACCTCGTTTTAGAAGGATTGCCATTTCCTTTTTAGGGAAGGAAACTCATAGAGGGATCAATGGTAGCAGATGTCTCATTTCTCCAATTTATTATTCTGGGTGAAAATATTGAGTGACATAATGCATCACAGGACTGTCATAGCGAAGTATGGGACAATGCATCAAACTGGCATGGCTTTTGTAAGAACTACCATGGAGGCCTTAGCTAATGATAGATTAAGTTATTGAAATGTTTTAAAGTTATTAACATTGTGGGGGTGTGGGAGACATTTTAAGGTCAGAATATATATTCTTAAACAGAAAATCATGTTTGTCATTAATAAGGTGAAACATGCACCTCCTTTTAAAAAATCACAAAATGAAGATATCCTTCAATAATTAATATGATCTATTGGAATCTCTCCCAAGAAATAGCTTGTGAAATGAGTTCAGGCTGTATAGGCTAGCCCCGAAGGATTTCATAAAGACTTTATCAAGAAATTTTACCTTCATTCAGGAGGCAGCCAAGAGTCAAGTCCAGTGGGTAAAAGAAAGGCAGCCAAGACTCATGTGGGGGTAAAAGAAAGACTTTAACACAGTGCTTAACTCTTGATAGAGTAGGGCACCTGGAAAAGAAGCTTGATGGCACCAGAAAAAGAATTACATGCATTTCAAGAATATTTAAGAGCAAGAATCAATGGGATTCCATGGCCAGTTCGCTGCTGTCATGTGAGAAAAGTAAGAACAAGGAGAAGAGAAAAGCTAGGGAAAGAAACAGGTTTGAGAAGGAAAAGGCAGAGAGCATCACAGTGGGGTGGGGGGCCAGGGGGGGGTCGGTGGGGAGGGGGAGGTTGTAGGAAAGTAAACACTCCCTTAACCACTTGCCAATGTGTCCATTCTAACTCAGGACAGAGCCATGTGTGGCCAGAGCAGAACTGCGCTCCCCGGGGTCTCCTAAAGCTGGCTGGTTTGCTCGTTTTTCAGGAGTAGATCTCAAGGTGGGTTCACATGTTCAACCATCTGACTAGCAACCAAGCATAACAGTCCCTAACTTGGTATCTTAGATTGAGGAGAAAAGATAAGGCCTTTTTTTTTTCTAACATGGAAAGTTATTCAAGCCTCTAACTATAGCCAGTCCAAAAAAATGCATATGTTTCTGGGGTAGAGACAATAGTAGCAAGGATGATTTAAAATCATATATGTCTTGATAATATCACGAGTATTTTTGGGTTTGTAGTTTTTTTCTTTCTTCATTTAAGCCAGTAGTTCTTAACCTTCTTAATGTCGCAACCCTTTAATACAGTTCCTCATGTGGTGGTGACCCCCCAACCATACAATTAATTTCGTTGCTACTTCATCACTGTCGTTATGCTACTGTGATGATTTGGGCGACACCTGTGAAAGGGCCATTCAACCCCCAAAGGGCTCACAACCCACAGGTAGAGAACTGCTGGTTTTAGCCTTGCTCCCCACTGTGGACGGAAGCCCTGCAGGTATGTTGCCAGACCCTCTGCTCAGTTCCTTTTGGGCCCTCTCCAGGCAGGACAAGGCTGTCATTCCATGAGAGTGCTCAGAAAACAACTGTTCTTTAATGGGTTATTTGGTCGACGAGCCTTCTCTCTAGGACTCCTACATCTCCCCACCTCTAACAATTCTCTGTGAGATCAGCTCATCCTTGAGCCCCAGACGGCTTTTACCATGAGCTAAGCAGAAGTCATCAACGTGCCAAGCGAGACTGCCTTTGCATGTGGGTATGGTTGCAGTTCTTGTTATGAATAAAAATCCTGTTTTGCTGTCATGGTTTCTATTTACCCAAGGAAAACACTTTTGGTGATCCAAATGGGCCCCTCAATGTTTTCTGCAAGCCGCTGAAGACGATTGTTGAACCAGGATCTGCTTCCTCAGAAGGAAAATACACTGTGAAGTATAGCGATCAGTATACAAGGGTCTGTTCGACCTCACATGTGGATGGGTTGGAAATCAAGGGTGAATAAAGTATCTCTGAAGGTTGACAAGGAGGAAACCGTTTTGAATGACCTAAATTCTTTCTAAATGCCAAGTTCCTAGGTTTATCAGTCTTGGGCCAAGTTGATGCTTGATTCAATTCTTACTGAAATAGAGCATGGGCTGCTGACTTCCTTTGAACAATAGAATGCATTTCTCCAAAAGCTTTCAGAAAAAGAGGCTTCCATCTTTTCCCCATTGAGGGCAGGCAGTATGATATAGTGTCAAGCTCCAAATAGACATAGATTCACATCTTTGTTCTAGGAATAAGGTTTCTGTAAAGCATAGCATGATTTTGAACTGCTCTGGACTCGGGTTTTTCACAGTTAAAAATGGAGACATTATCATTTACCCTCAGGCCTAATTATCTAAACTATATTGAATATTAAAACAATATCTGACAGGTAGCAGGCGCTGAAGTCTTTCTGACTATTATCTTGAGCAATGTTCCCACTACACTGAAGGCATGGAAAATAAATACAGACCTAAACTCAAGAGACTGAGATCTCCTCCTGACTCTAGGGAAACTAGGCCTTGAGATGATGTGAAAAAAAAAAGAATAAAGCATAGCTCTACCTCCTAGGAAGATCTAATTCTTTCTTTGCTAGTCTGTTTTTTTCTTTAGAATCCAAAGTATCCTGGACATAGGAATCTAGGATTACACTAAGATACAGTAACCCTGAGAAGCTACCTATTTATGTTGATCTTCTTTATCCTTGTTCATCGAGCAACTACAGATCTTGACAGCTAAAACCTAATTTGTTCTCCATATTTGGACCCCTAGCTGCCTGTTTACACCACTGTTACGTCAATTTGTTGTCCTGTGGTGACTTCCATTTGGCTGTGATTCTGGACATGATGATACCAGTATTCAAAAGACCTGCCAAGTCATCAATGGTAGGCAGGTCTTGTAGAGCTTGTAGACTAAGAAAAGCAGAAAGGGAAAAGAGCTAGTTCACTTTTGAAAAATTAGCCTTATGGATAACAAGTGCAATATTGACTATAGAAGAGTAGTCCCATCAAAGTACAGTTGCTCTTAATAAAATGAATGGAGCAAAATTATTACTAATTTAGAATCAGGAATGTATAAAATATAAATCTAGGACAATTAGAAGTCATCAAAAAATGAAATGGAATGCAAAAAGATCGATATCTAAGCATTAATGTGATGAAATGCCCTAGTGTTGGAATCAGACAACCACATGATCAACTATGCCAAGAATAACAAAGCAAACAGGAAGGGTGTCACATTCATTGTTTAAAAAAAAAGATTCAAGATCTAACCTGAAGCACAATATTGTACAAAGAAGATGGAAGGAATGCACAGAGTCCCTGTGCTAAATAGAATTGGTTGATGTTTCAGGAGGAAGCGCGTGATCCAGAAGCAATGGTACCGAAAGAGTTAGTTCAAGCTACACTAGCTACAACCAAGAGTCCATCGATTGACAAAAGACCAAGGTAAATGCCTCCACCAAAAGAAGCACCACTGAAGATGCACATATGTCTGTACCAAGGATTTGGAATACAGCTACCTGGACAGATGCCTAGCAAAGCTCCATATTCACACACATTCCAACAAAAGGTGATCGAAAGAGTGCAGAGATTGGCCATGTCTTTCATGTTACATGTAAGTAAAATTTTGTGAAGGTAATTCAAAAATAGTTTACACTATTAAAACAACAGCAGAAAGTGTAAATATGTTTAAAAAAACAGAGCATGAAGAATATCATTGCTGTTGTCAACTGGATCTTGACTAAAAGCAGAAAAGACTGGAAAGATGTTTATCTGTGTTCTGTTGACTATTCAAAGGCGTTAGACGCTGTGGACCATAACAAATTATGGACAACATTGTGAGAATGGGAATTTCAGAACACTTAATTGTGCTCATATGGAATCTATACATACATAGACAGACTAAGAGGCCAAGTTCAAACAGAATAAAGGGACATTTAACCAAACCAAACTCACTGCCATAGAGTCAATACCAACTTATAGCAACCCTCTACGATAGGGCGGAACTGCCCCTGTGAGTTTCTGAGACTGTAACTCATTATGGGAACAGAAAGCCCCATCTTTCTCCCAAAGGGGATACTGTTTTAGTCTGGGTTGACTAGAGAAACAAATCCAGGGAGACTCGTGTGTATAGGAAAGAGCTTTATATAATGAGTAATTGTACATTAAGAAACATCCCAACCCAGTCCAGATCAAGTCTTTAAGTCCAAGATTAGCCCATATGTCCAGTACTAGTCTGAAAATTCCTCTTCAGACTTACGCAACACATGCAATGATGCCGAGTGCTTGAAGATTACAAGCCAGTAGATGGAAAGTCTTGTGGATCCAATGGTAGTGGAAGCATCTTAGCACTAGCTTGGGTCTCCACATGCTTCCTCCAGCTCCAAGCTTCTGGCTGCCATCAGCATAGCTCCATGTGGCTTGTCGACAGATATGCCTTGCAGGGGGTGAGTGGATGTCCCACCACCAGTGAGCTATTTATCTCCTTAGCTCCACCTCTTCACTCTTAAGAGTCTCAAGTTGACAATAAATTATGTATCTACCACAGACAGACACAGTGATTGCAACAGTCATCTCCAAAATAGTCATAAGGATGGCACCAGATGGGCAATGTTTTCTCTGAGTTGGAACTGACCTGATGGCCCCTAACAACATAAAGAGATGGCAAGTTACCTGTTTCTCTCTGACTGACTAATCTAGGTATCAACTCCCGCCTCTGTAACCCAATGTCTAAAATATCTGCTTCAGATTTCAAGGTCCTTTCTTAAAACAATAAAGCAAACAAGCCACTTACACCCGAGAGAGCTTCAAAATGTTAGAACATACACTAAAAAGGTGGGTTATTTCCCATGAGCTTTTAGAAGACCTCTTTTATAATACATACAGCATGCACCTGAAAAGATACATTGAAGTCAATGTCCAACATCTGTAAAAGTTGCCTTATTTGAAAATAGTGTTTTAATCAATGTAAATCATAATGTGGTATAGGGTGGGCCCGAATTTAATGTGATTGGCATTCTTCGCCAAAGAGAAAAGACACGGAGACAGAATGACACTGGTAGAAGTCGGACATGTGAAGACAGAATATGAGATTGAAATTGGTGTTGCTACAAACCAAGGAGTGCCTGCGGCTATCGGAAGCTAGAAGAAATCAGGATATTCCTGTTGAAGCTTCAGTAGGAGCATGGCTCCTCCAAAACCCTGACTCTGACCTTCTTGCCTCCACAGTGGCAAGAGAATAAATATCTGTTGTTTTCCATGACCTACTTTGTGGTCATTTGTCACAGGCTCCCTGGGAAGCTAATACAGGTAGCAATCATTATCGCATTCTGTGGCAAACTACTGTCTGTCTTTCGCTCACAAGGAATTTTAGACTGAGAGAGGGCAGTTCTAAAGATGGGCACTTGGGCAGGAGGGATCTGAACGTTCAACACCAGGGCTCAAATTCTTTCCACTTGCAGAAGCTGCGCATTGGAAGTCCATAGAGGTATTTTGTTTGGCCCACACCAATCTTGGCCCTAATGGTGTTTTGAAAAAGAAAAAATCTGAATTTGCTTCCAGCATTAAAACAAAAAAAGTTCGTATGCTTTTAAAATGCAGTTTCCCCCTTTTTCTTAGAAGAAATGCCAGAGGAGTTGGCAGGACCGGGCTTGTTTTCCTCAGAGAGGCTATGTGCTGGAGCTGATGCCTATTGGCTTCATGGCTTCCAGCTGATCTGAAACCCTCCCCCATGCCACACACACACACACACACACACACACACACACACACACACACCCTGATGGTGTCCTACACCTCACACTCTCCCTGCCTGGCCCAGTAAACACCTGTCACCTATGTCAAGTCCTACGGGAAAGCACATCTTCCTCTCAGTTTTGCACGTTAGGGGCAATGATGTCACTCTGTGCACCTGAACCTGTGCCTCTCCCATGCTCTGCCTTCTGTTGTGATGTCTTCCTGATCGTGTCTGCTAGTCTCCTGGCCCAAGCCTGACCCCGACTCTCTGCCACTGAAATGCTTTGGGATGCTTGCTTGTCTGCAGTCAATTTCAAGTTCCCTGACTTGCTCTGATCAAGCATCTTAGATTGAGACTCAGCTTTGCACTGTTCCACTTAGATGACTCTGGTGTTGTCTCCTCAGACTAAAATTTCTCTTTGTGCTCCATCTACTTCTTCATAACGGACCCGCACCGCAGCATGATCACTCTCTGTTATCACGGATCACCCTCCCTTGCTGCAAAATGGAGAAGGGGAGTTTGAAGACAAGAAAGCGTGGATCAGTGTGTCCTGTACAGTACAAGATGAAGAAATTTTTAAAAGCCCTCTAGACTGTGTGCATCAAGAATATTTCACAGGGAACTTGACAGAGACTTGTAAAATACATTTCATATAAGAAAGACGTTGAAAAGGGCAAAAACGCTGCAAGTCTGACAAGAGAAAAAAGGAAAAGAAGGTGCCTACTGAAATATTGGGACTGAAAACCCTACTGAAAGCAAAAATGCCTATGACCTTTGTGCCTCCCCAAATGAAAAGCACACTTCTCCTCCTCCTCCCTTATCCCCACGCTTGTCAAGCATGATTGATGACACAGTTTTTGCTAAGGACACTGGAGAACCATTCCCCCATATAAAGGAGAGTTCACGGGCCACTTATCTACCGAAGAAAAGGCACGCTGTTGTAAAAGACCGAAACCTCACAGTGAAAGCGGGAAGAGTTGCTAACAGGATGACGGGCCACCTAACTAATGTCCACCCCATCACACTTCCTAAAGACGGGCCTGGCTGCGCCTTTAAACTTCACAGTTCATGAATAAAAGGCAGAGGAGCATGACCCACCACTCATCACACAAACCTCTCTAGTCCCCCGGCTCTCTCCTTAATGATCCCATCACTGATACTCCAGCTTCTGTTTGTATGATGACTGATGCAACTCATCCTCATCCACTTGTTAGTTGTCTTGCAGCCAGCTCATAACACGTGGTGTAGGCAGGGACAAAAGGCAATCAGATCCTGCCTCGGGCCCATTCATTATGGATAGGACCATTGGCACATATCGTGTTTCCGTTGGCTGAGTTTTGGAAGGAGATCACCATGTTTTCCTTCCTGGCATGTCTTAGTGTAGAAGCTCTGCTGAAGCTTGTTCAATGTCATAACAACCACAAGCCTCCACTGACAGGTGAGTGGTGGCTGCTGATCAACCAAAAATCATTGGCTTGGAATCAAAATTGAGTCTCTCTCATAGATGGCACTAATTCTACCACTTAACCCCAAACATAGACCCTATTTTTTAGGCCTACCTCTAATCCTATGCTTTTCTTTAACTACTCTAACCTCTTTCTTTGAATTTCTCTAATGAACACTGCCTAGATGTACATGATTCACCAACTCGATTCACAATTACAACTTGTCCAGGACTAATCTCCCAACCTCATCAGAGTCAAAGTGAAGAACTAGGATTGTATCCCTAATACAATCCCTAGTGGGTGTGCTATTCTGGGCAGACTAGAGAAACAAATCCATAGAAACGCATATATATGTATGAGAGAGTCTGGTATAAAGGGTAATTGCGCATTAAGAAAGCATCCCAACGCAGTCCAGATCAAATCCATAAGTCCAATTTTAGCCCAAATGGCTGATACCAATCTACAAAGACTCACAAAACACATGCAATAATTTCAAATCCAGGAAAATCAGAGGCCAGTGGGTGGGAAGTCTTGTAGATCCAGTGACACTGTAAGCATCTCAGCACTGGCAGGGATCTCCATCTGGCTTCCCCAGGTCCAAGGTTCTGGCTCTATCAGGGTAGGTCCATGTGACTTCTCCAAAAGGATGTCTCACAGGGAGTCTGCCTATGTCTTGTCAGTAGATTATCTCCAAGGGAGTGAGGAGAGAGGAGAGAGAGAGAGAGAGAGAGAGAGAGAGAGAGAGAGAGAGAGAGAGAACAGTGTCTCCAGCCTCCGCCGAAGAAATACAGGATTTTCCAGAATTTGCAGGAGAAGGCCATGCCCACACTGAGGCCTCATTGGCTATGATCTGATTGACAGACTAGACTCCACCCCTACACTCTTAATCCTCTCAAGTCCCAAATTGACACCAGATTATGTAACTATCACAGTGGGTGTTCAGCAAATATTGAATTGAGCAATCTGCTGTATTTTTCACTACTTACTTCATTGGTATTTTCAATTTTAATAAGTTCATAAATTCCTGAAGATCAAGGATCAGGGTTTATTGTACCTTTTTGGTGGTCTAAATGGTGCCAAGTTTACAGTAGGAAGTAAATATTTATGTGTGAGAGTTGATTGATTGCCTAAAAGGAATTTAAAGCCCTAGCACAAGTTCTCAGCTAGGGTGCCACAGAATAGAAAATATTACTGTACAACTGGAACAAAATTGTCCAGACTATGGACAGCCCCATGTTGTTCAATGCCATAATATCACTAAACTCCAAGGAAAAGCCCCAGGTTTGCCTTCGGGGATTTCAAAGATGATCTCAAATGAATGACTGGCACCTGAGCAGCCATCCTGGCGATCTCATGTCAAAGTCCTCCATGCTTATCCTCACAGGGGAGGGCATATCACAATTAATCAGTTTTCCCGTCAAAAGACAGTTTTGTTTTTTAAATGCCTTGGCTATATGTCCCTCCTGAGACTTGCAAATCCGTAAGAGGTCTTGATTTGCACATCATTGTTGGATGCAAGGCTCTGTGATGAGAACTCAGCTGTCAGTGGGAAGTGAGACAGGATGTCAGCCGGCTTCTTTTTTCCCTGCCTCCCTCCTAGCATGTCCTGGGCAGATTCAGGGGAAAGTAGGGAAGATAAGTAGGTAAGATTTGAAGCCCGGGAACAGCAAGGCACTTGGAGGAAGAGAGACTGTCATTAGGTTGTTTTGCTGTCTGTAATGTCTGTTCTTAGACCATCCGCTTTAAGTAATACATTTTCAAAACCCCCAAATCTTAGATACAATTTTGTATAAGCAAATCATTTGTGTGCACAAAACTCTGCATTTTCTTGTGCAAACAGCATCTTCACATGCAAATTGGGCTGTTAGAGCTTTCCCTAATTGAGTAGTGCGTGGAATTCAATGCCTTTTGAAAGCACAAGTGGGAAGTGTTACTGGTACAGCTACAGAGAATGTTGAAATAGCAACGAGGATGGCTGGCAGTCATCAGCACCATTCACCCAGAACTGGGGGATTTAAGAAGTGCATGGGTGATGTAAAGAGTTGATACAAAGTTAAAGATAAGGTTGAGAGCACAAATCTACCCAGAGGTACCTCAAAAGCAAAGCCAGGCAATCCACTTCCAAAAGATTCAGCCATTGACGTAATTATGAAATGCGGTTGTGCTTTAATCCACACAGGGTTGCCAACAGTCAAAATCAACTCAAAAACAACAGGTTAAATGGTTCAATCATTTTAGGATGCTATAGTCCTCTTGAGAATTGGAGGAACAAAATTGTCTGAAGTGAATGTATGTTCAAGCAAGTTGCTGGTTAATTGACCCTTGCCAATTGGCCTCCACATCAACTAGGTTTACACCAGACTCCTAGATGTTATCAAAAGTTAGCACTTCAACGTGACTTGGGAAAAACCATGCTTGTTGGGTGGATAGACCTCCCAGAGGCCCTCAGTCATCCCAGAACCTGCATTGAACAGGAATCCAGCAGCACATCGACATTGGGCAGTTGAGAAGAACGTAATAATTCTGACATCATTCCAAGGCATGGATAAGCATTAGAAAAGCCAACTGAATTTATTCAGTACTTCAGAACCATTAACAGTGGTTACCTTCCTGAGTGCTCAAGGAGGGAGCAAAAAGTCAGTTAATAGAACCTGAATAAACACCTATACGAAGAGGAGTATCTAAAAAATCATGACCTTTCAGTTGAAGAAGGCATCCAACCCATTGTGACCCCTCCATTGAGAGAGCCAGAGGGATGAATGCCCCAACTGTATTACTTTTTCTCTCCGATGCCCCGCCAGGAGCTCCCGTTTGCCAGGCCCAACTGGAAGCCAGAAGACAAGAACATGTCTTCCTTCTACTTATACTAATGACCCTCCCAGGGTCAGGGCAGGGTATAGAAATGATGCAAGAGTGAAAGCTAAATATGTCCTGTGTGATTTTCCTGAATTTAAGGTTTCTGTAGGTATCAGAGGCTCAGATTTTCCATTATTGCCTGTTTTAGTATGTTAGGGCCTCAGGCTCTAGAATATCTCTGAGAGATACATCACAATTACAACTTGTCCAGGACTAATCTCCCAACCTCAGTGAAAGCTTGCAAATTCACAAGCGCTTTATTAAACCTATAAGAATCATTTCTAAAGCACAATAATTTCAGTGCATAATGCTGACATGGAAATGGTTATGGAGTTCATCAAAGAAGAACTAATTGGCTTGGCTTGTTCCATAAACATCATTCAAAATCATTACCTGCACAACATAAGCCAAATATAAATAGTGACCTCTTCTTCTAATTCCTTATCTCTACCTCAGCATGGTACCTCTTACGAATATTCTTGACTCTCAGTAATTTCACTTTTTTATAAATCCCTATTTATATTTATATTCAGCAGGACACAGTTCATGTGTAATTGTTCTATAGTAATTGAATAGCACAAGTTGTCTGTTTCTAAGCTTTTCTTCTTTTGTTTTGTCTTTTCCACCTCAGCCGCAAGGTCCTTGTGGGCAGAGGGCAGGTAATGTATTGATTCAGACATCTATTGAGGTCATACTAAATGTACCTAGAGTGACTAATCCTTCAGTAATCCACAAATACAAATTTTAATATCCAAGATTTATAGAACTCTTTCCATACACCCAGAACTCTGATCAACTGTAGACTTTGGGGGAGTAGAATCAAGCAGTGTTTTCTCTCAAGACCCATAGGAGTGTCAAGCAGGGCACCTTCCTATGTAGTTGTCCCAATCCTTGGGGAGTCTCAAGGCGATACAAACAGCTAACATGGTCAACTGCTCATGAAAAGGTTGGAGCTTTAAGGATTCCCATAGGTCGCTCCGGAGAAAACCCTGGTGATCTACTTCCCCAAACTGAGCTAACATAGTTAGTTGGTTGACACATGTAAGGCCTCTCAGGGTAGTCGTTGACTGGATGGCAAATATTTGGTTGGTCAGTCATAATTATTCTTTGAGAATGCAGGGAGAAAGGAAGAAGGGGGGTGGAGAGAGAGAAGAAGGATAAATAAAGGTACTTCTTGTTTGAAAAGACACTGCATTAGGTCTGCACGCAGTTAGTTGTTAGACACAGAGTAAGCAGAGATACTAGGAAAAAACAAACAAACAAAAGCAATGTGACCCATGACCAAAATCCACATCGTGATGTCTCAGTACCATGTAAGATCACTGGCTTCTGGGCACTTACAGAATGGCTTTTCTCATTCCTTTTTTTAGGTTCTATACATACACTTTGATGTATGATAAGCCAACCTGATCTGGGCAAGGCCACGATTTAGAAATGTGTGTCCTGGGAGATATAAAGATATATAAGATACATGTATAGGGAGATTGTACAGTAAAGGAAACTTCTTGTAAAGTTGGTCATAGCTCCAGAATATAAAGCTAATGATTCAGTTGCTCACTGTTTACCCCAGCAAAAAAGGTAAGAATAATATCAGAATGTCACTGACTCATTAGATAGATAGATAGATAGATAGATAGATAGATAGATAGATAGATCGATAGATAGATGATAGATGATAGATGATAGATAGATATAGATATATAGAAAGTTATATATAGTTATGCATATAGTTATGTAGTTATATAGCTATAGACTTAGAGATAACCTCCTCTCTTTATTTCATTTTTTTGGTCTACTGAAACAATCTGAATTAAACAGTGGTCCTAAGAATTTGTTGTACTTTAGACAAAAGTGTTGTCAACAAAGTCAATGTACTCTGAAGCCATCTATGTTTGAAGATAAAAGTCTTGAAGGGTGTAATATAAAGCTATTTTCATGGTGACTAGGCATTCTGTATTGTCGGAAATTATCTAAATTCCACAAATTATACATATTTTAATATATGTTTTAAATGAATAATAGAAATAAATGTACTTTTACTTAAAGATCTTAGTGAAATTTTCTGGAACAAACAAATCAGGATGGGGGATGAGTGTTAAGAACGTGCCAGATGTATGTCAGAAGTAGTGATGGCTGTAATATAAGGTACACTCAACTTCAATAGGATGCACACCGCCTACCTACAATTTAAAAAAAACATAGTGGAGACTGCATCCCTAAAGATCTATGCTGAAGCCCTCAGCCCCCGTGTCTATGAAAGTGACTTTGTTTTGAAATTGGGTTTTTGGAGATGTTAACTATTAAAATGAGATCATACTCCAGCAGAACTGATCCTAATCCAACTTGCTGAGAGAGGAAGCGAAACAGCAAAGTCCCCAGAGGATCAGCTGCCATCACTAGCACCTTGGAGAGAAGCGTGGAACAGATTCCCCTTCGGAGCCCCCAAAGGAGTCAGCATGGTCAAAACCCTGGACTGTTAGCATCCAGACTGTGAGAACATAAATTTATATTCTTAAAATCATCAATCAGTGGTACTTTGTTTTGGCAGCCTCTGAAACTATTAATGGTGCCAACTCTATAATAAAAAACGCTGTAAGATTGGGAAATGCAAATGTCAACAAAACAGACAAAAAGCTCTAAAAATCTTTAAATTCTGGTCTGTGTCAATGGCTGGCTTTTCACACAAAAGGTACAGAGGTCCAGGTGTGTTAATTCTACCTCTACCCCTTACACCTGGGCAATTACATTTACAGTACTAATTTTCTAAAACAAATTCTGAATATGGCTGCTGTCTATCAACCCTAATAA
The DNA here is from genome assembly GCF_050624435.1 of Tenrec ecaudatus. Classification (NCBI taxonomy): domain Eukaryota; kingdom Metazoa; phylum Chordata; class Mammalia; order Afrosoricida; family Tenrecidae; genus Tenrec; species Tenrec ecaudatus. The sequence goes on from NC_134537.1 coordinate 106,077,974, forward strand.
TTGAGTATCAAACTGCCAGTTTTACTTTGTCTTCTCTGGAAAGCTGTGAGGCCACCCTATCTAGTAACAGTTAGGTGCTGCCTCTTTGGGGAAAGTGTTCATAATTGGCGTTTGGACTTGGGGACTGTCACTGCTGGTTTTTCTTTGTTTATATCTTTTGGAGGGTAGAAGTGTTTGTTAGGCAGAGTTTTCTAGATTAAAAAAAGTGTATATATATATATATATATATGGATATATATATATATAACTTTATATCAATAAAGAAATTCATATCAACTAAGCAGTCAGCCAAGTCCATAGGTAGGACAGATGCTGGCTGGAGCCTCCTCCAGACGCATACAGCTGCCAGCTGATGCAGTAGGGAGGTGAAGTGGGGAGATCAGAGGCCAGTGTGTGTAGAGTTACAGGCATGTTTGGAAGGAGTAAGACAGGGAACCAACAGCTTCCTGTGGCCCATGAGGGCCTCTGACATCAGAACCATCCACAGAATCCAGCCAAGCAGGAAGGTGACAAGAAGCAAGAGAGTGACAAATTCTCGACACTATCTCTCCTAAAATAGGCCAATCCCCCACAAAGTTATCATTAGGCTGTTCCCTAATTGAGAGATTGGACTCCACCCAGACCGACACACTGATGTATCCTGCTGATATAAAATGTAATCATTATTAGGTGGGAGGGTCAATTTGGTAGGTAAAGCCCAGTGAAGGAAAAAATCACTATAGCTACTCTGTTTTAATTATGTAATTAAGATTAAGTAAGATTAAAATTTTAAATCCTCAGACACACTACCAACATTTCAATTGCTCAATAGCCACATATGGCTAACACCTGTTGTATCAAGTAGCACAGACAGAGAATATTTTAATTATCAGAGAAAGTTAGCATAGCACTGCACTGAAGTCTCTCACTAACCCTCTGGGACTCTATCTCCGTAGCTCAAAATTCCATTTTCCTTTATAATCAGTTGGTGTTTGTTTCTTCATCGTGTCTCAAGGACTGCTTTGTTCAAGGGAGGAGTTCGGATGGAAGCCTAAACACATTGCACTGTCCCTCTATAGCAATATTTCCCAAAGTTAGTGGTTCCTAGGGGAAGCTGGCATAGTCCAGGGGCGTTGCAAAAGCAGATATCTGCACATTATCTGAGATTATGAGTTTTAGTCCAAACATTTTTAATTGCCAGGGGAATGCTGAGTAAACTCTTTTTGAAAAGGGGAGGTAGGATATCATGAGGCAAACCTGTAGCATGCTGGTTAGGAAGCATCAGAGAGCAAGGAACCTCATCACCCTTCTCAGTAAGAAAAGAGAAACTAGAGAGATCCAGTTGGTGGGAAGCAAAGTGAACATCGCATGATCCAGATCTGAAGAAGGAAAGCACAGAAGGAAGAGTAAATGGTCTAAGGATCACATCGTACAGCGAGTAGGAGGGAGCTAGGATCCCGAGACAGATTTGTTCAAGACCTGCCGCTTCCGCCCAGTAGGGTGAATGGTGTCCATGCAACAACAGACTCCCCAACTTAATGCACACTAGGCAGCCTGCCCACTCCTGGCATGTGACCAGGTCTTGATTCCTCAGCACAGCGGAAGGAAAGTGTTCAGACAACAGCACACAGGTCCTGAGAAGAATGCCCCTCCTCCTCACATTCCTAACCACTGACACATGGATTCCCTGCCACCAGAGCCCTGGTCACCATGGACTACAATGTGAGCTCCCTCTTCCTGTTCCCTATGCAATCCTGTCTGCCTTTCTCCTTTACCTGCTCACCAGGAAGTGGAGTTGTGGTGCCCTTCTGTGCCCCATTCCTCCCACCAATCAGTAACTCACTATTCAGAGTAGTTCCCTCCTTCTTATCGCTCTATTTACCTACCTATCTATCTACACACACACATATAAGCACATATAGGTATGTGTAAATAACTTAGATAAATAAATATATATCTAATAAATGCACATAATATATATAAATTTATATAAATATATTTGTATATTTAGTTAATATCAACTTATATAAATTTTCAGAGAGCAGAGAAAAAGAGAGGTTTATTTAAAACACAATGCTTCATGCAGTTACTGGATTGGCAAGTCCCATGTCTATGAGTCAGGCATCATGCTGATCCATCAGGCTGGATGCTTCTCCAGGGGCGAACAAACCCAAGGTAAACAGATCAGACAGTAGGCTGCTGACTCACATGCTGCAGATGCTAACAAATTCTAATATCAGCAGGCAGTATTGACGATTTCTGGGCCAAGAACAGGAAGTCTACTGGGGAGAGTAGGAAGCAGGAGCCAAAGTAAGATAAAAACTTTCTGGCGCTTTGATATACATTAACTTAAGTGAAACTCCCTTGTGGGTGATTAGCTGCTTAATTAATCTCCCAAGATGACAAAATAATAATAAATATTTACCCATCTAATGACAGATCTGCAAAGTATATAGTAAAACACTAAAAAAACTTTAAGGCATAAATAGATAGTTCTATAATTAGTAATAGATTTTTACCACATCATTTTTTATGATAAGCAGAAAAATAGAAAGAAACAAAACAAAGATGCAGAAGAGCTAAATAACACAATCAACCAACTTGACCTTATAGACATACCAAACACTCTACCCAACATAACAAACATTCTTCTCCAGTTCTTGTGAACCAATTTTCAAAATACACTATATTTTAACCCACAAAACAACATCCAATAAATTCACATAGAAAACACTTTCTCTGATCACAATACTGCACAATTAGTAATCAACTTGAAAAACAAAAGAAAAAATCAAATACATAAAACTGTGTAACATCTTACTTTAAAATCCACTTATAGCAATTAAAAATGAAAAATTTTAAATTACTGGAATCAAATAAGAGTGAATACACAATATTCCAAAATCATTGAGACACGGGAAAATCAGCTATCGGAAAAGAACTTATAGCAATAACTGCACACATTAAAAAAAAAGGACCAATAAGAAGAAATCTAAGTGAAGCATTGACTAAGTCCACTTGGAAGAAGCACACCAGTCTGTGTGATCCAGGGTTATAAATAATAAAATCCAAATCAGAGGAAGAAATGATATCAGAGTTTCCCTTGGGAACACCTGGTTTGCAGAAGACTATAAATGCAAGGAGAGACCCAACATCCATTTTCAGGGTCTACATGTGGACTAAGCGTCCAGGCAAGACCCTCTGCTCCTGGTTGAGGGTGTTAATAGCTTTGTTGTCAGACAGAGAGCATTGTAAAGTCAACTGTGGAAGCCGTAGTTAAGTTAAAATGTGCTATTTTATTATTTGATCCACTTAAATTTGTTCTAGTTTTTAACATTTATTTGCTTTACTTTGCTATCATTGTTAAGTCTTTGATTGTTTGCCTTACTGTTTTTCCGTATATTAAATCCAGGATGGGTAAATCTATAGAGAGGGTAACTCTAAAGGCGTGGCAGCGGAGGGTGAAGGGGAAATGGGGGGCTAATAACAATGAGTACAAAACTGAAGAAAATGTTCTAAACCTGAAAACTGATAACGATTGGAAAGTCTTCTTTATGTGATTGAACTGTGTGAAGTGTGAATTATATGCAAGAAAACTGTTTTCTAAATAAATAAAGGCCAATATCCATAGTTTACTCCTACAACTCCAAGAAAAGAGCAATGAAAGAAGGCCGTAGTCACCAGGAGAAAAGATTAGACGAAAGAAAGAAAGAAAGAAAGAAAGAAAGAAAGAAAGAAAGAAAGAAAGAAAGAAAGAAAGAAAGAGATAAACATTGAAAATAGTCAACCAGACTAGCAGTGGATTGGTGGTGAAGACCAATAAAGTAAACAAATTATTGGACAAAATGACAAAGGAAAAGAAAAGGAAGGTAGGGATAATCAAAATAACAAAGGAAATGGGTGACATGACAACAGACTAACTGAAGTAAAAAGGATCATAACAGAATATTATAGAAAACTACTCTAACAAATTAGAAAACCTGAAAAAATAGAAAAAATTTTAAGCAAACACTACCCACCTAAATTATGATAAACTGTGGTAGAAAAGTTTAACAGGCTATTAACAAGGAAAGTTAAAGCTGCCATAAAATATTTCAACAAAAATGAAATCCCATGCTAGATAATTTCCCTGGAGAATTCTACCAAGTCTTTAAAAAGTTGGCACCATTCTACTCAAACTAGTCAACAACAAAACTGTTCCACACAGAGGACTGCATGCTCCTGAACTCATTGTGTGAAGCCAACATAATTCTACACAGGTAAAGAAATCACTAAGAATGAGTAATATATATTAATACCCACCATGAATATAGATATAAAATTCTCAACAAAATCTCATCCAACAGATTTCACAGCATATGACAATTATATCAGGACCAGGTGGGATGCTTTTGGATATGCAAAGATGTTTCACTATTTTAAAATTAGCATATTCCACCACATAAATAAAATAAGGAACAGAATAACCTGACCTACTCAATGGAAAAGAGGCAGTTGATAAACTCTAATATCTATTCTTGATACAAGCTCTCAGAAAAATAGGAATAGAAAGTAATTCCAAATTAATATTTAAGGGAAATATCTAACAAGATAATTAAGGGAATATTTACAAAAACAATCATCATTCTCAATGGAGTTATCCTGAAAATGTTCTCGAGAATGAGAAACAGAGGAGGATGCTTTATCACCATTTTTATTCCATATTGTACAGGAAGTACTAGCCAGCTATCAGGCAAGGAATCAAAATAAAAGGAAAGACAAATTGTAATAAAAAGTAAAATTATAATTTTCTGAAAATAACATGTTCCTACACATAGAACATACACAGACTCAACAAAAGAGCTACTGGAATTTTAGAAGGATTTAGCAAAGTGATAAGAGGTGTGATCAACAAATAAAAACCAGTCAGATACACTACCAAAAGAACTCTAAACAGAAAGCAAGAAAATAACACTATTGGCAATAGTTTCCCCAAATGTAAAACACTTAGCAATAAGCCTAAATATGACATAATAAACCTTAAATTTTAAAAAAGTAAAACTAAAAACGCTGCTTCAATAGCCCTAAAGGAATATGCACAAATGGTAAAACTTACCAAGCTTGTGGATACAGATACCTAACACTGTGAAAATGCCATTACTACCCAAAGCAATAAAATAAAGGCTGATAAAATGCAGCCCTCATCCAAATTCCAATAACATTTTTAATAAGGTAGAAAAAAATAATCACAGCATCATATAGAAAAGACGGAGACTTGATAAAAAGTAAAGCTTTGCAAAAGAACAAACTAGGAAACCTCTCACTTCCTGATCGAGGAGCTGACTATACAGTCAAAGTAGTCAAGATAGCCGAGTGCTGGTACAAGAGACGTTAGATCAATGTGTGTAGGGGGGATAGAGAACCCAGAAATAATTCCACCAACCTATGGGCAGTAGACTCATGGCAACCCCCTAGGGCAGTAGAGCTACTCCTATGGGTTTCGGAGACTGTTACTCTAAGGGATTAGAAAGCTTCCTCTTAATCCAAGGAGTGACTGGTGGTTTTGAACCGCGTACCTCATGATTCACAGCTCAAAGAGTAACCACTATGTCACAAGGGCCACTGTGAGTCAGAATTGACTAGTTGGCAGTGAGGGTTTTATTTTAATTATTATTGCTTGTTTGTTCATTTGGTTTTGGTTATGGACGACTGCTTTTTGAAAAGGAACTAAAATTCATTAAAAGATGAAGATGAAACCCACAGGATCAAGTCAATTCCAACTCATCACAGCCCTGTATATGGTTTCTATGACTGTAAATTTTGGGGAGCATACAACTTCACCATTGTCCTGAGGAGCAGCTGGTGGATTTGAATCACCAACTTTGCAGTTACCTAATCAAATCCTTAATAAATGGTGTTATCAATACTAAATATCCATGCAGGAATATGAAACAAGATCCATACCTCACAGCATACACCGAAACTAACTCCGTTTGACCTAAGACCTAAATGTAAAATCTAAAACAATAAAGAACCTAGAAGAAAAAACTGAGATTCCTAGTTTGTGGAATACATAGTTTATCAAGCATAACTGAAAATGCACAAATAGCAGAAAATATACTCAGTGAAATGGACTTCTTTAAAATCACATGCTAATGCTCATCAAGAGACTTTCTCAGAGAAATAATAAGGAAACCCACATACGGGGCAGAACATCTTATCAAAGATAACTTTTTCTTTTTTTTTGAAATCCAGTTTAGATTTTTATTTCTTTTTAATGACCATTTTGTTTCATCATATATAATGTTCTTGATATCATTAGTTTTCCTTTTTAATCATTTTATTGGGGAATCATACAACTCGTATCACAATTCATAGATACATTCATTATGTCTAGCACATTTGTACATCTGTTGCCATCACCATTCTCAAAATATTTTCTTTCTACTTGAGCCCTTGGTATTAGCTCCTCATTTTTCCCTCCCTCCCCGCCCCCTTCCCTCACAAACCCTTGATAATTGATAAATTATTATTATTTTGTCATGTCTTACACTGTCCAAAATCTCCCTTCACACACTTTTCTGTTGTCCGCCCCACCCCCAGGGAGGGAGTTATAATATAGATTCTTGTAATCAGTTCCCCCCTTTCTACCCCACCTTCTCTCCACCCTCCTAGTATCACCACTCTCACCACTGGTCCTGAAGGGATCATCTGTCCTGGATCCCCTACATTTCTAGTTCCTATCTGTGCCAGTGTATATCCTCTTGTCTAACTGGATTTGTAATTTACAATTGGGATCATGATAATGAGGGAGGAGGAAGCATTTAAGATCTAGAGGAAGTTTATATGTTTCATCATTGCTACACTGCACCCTGACTGGCTCATCTCCTCCCTATGACCCTTCCGTAAGGGGATGTCCAGTTGCCTACAGAAAGGCTTTGGGTCCTCAATCTGTACTCCCCCTCATTCACAATGATAAGACTTTAATATTCTTTGATGACTGGTACCTATCTTTTGATAGCTGGGCACCATCACCATTCAGTTGTTCTTTGATATCTGATATCTCCTCCTTATACACCTCATGATCAGATAGGCTGGTATGCTTCTTCCATGTGGGCTTTGTTTCTTCTGAGCTACATGGCCACTTGTTTACCTTCAAGCCTTTAAGACCCCAAATGCTATATCTTTTGATAGCCAGGCACCATCAGCTTTCTTCACCACATTTGCTTATATACCCATTTGTCTTCAGCAATCATATCGGGGAGGTGAGCACACAGTGATATGATTTTTTGTTTTTTGATGCCTGATAGCTGATCCCTTCAGCACCTCACGATAACGCAGGCTGATGTGCTTCTTCCATGTGGGCTTTGTTGCTTCTGAGCTAGATGGCTGCTTCTTTACCTTCATGTCTTTAAGACCCCAGATGCTATATCTTTTGATAGCCAGGCTCCATCAGCTTTCTTCACCACATTTGCATATGCATCTGTTTTGTCTTCAGCAATTGTGTCCAGAGGGTGAGCATCATGGAATGTGAGTTTAATAGAACAAAGTGTTCTTGCATTGAGGGAGTACTTGAGTGGAGGTTCAATGTCCATCTGCTACCTTAACACTAAACTTATAAATATATGCACATATGTTTACATATGTACATGCCTGGTTTTAGACCTCTATAAATGCCCTTTGCCTCCTAGTTCTTTCCTCTATTTCCTTTTACTTTCCTCTTTTCCCACTATCTTGCACAGCCTTCATTTGGGTTTCTGTAATTCCTCTCAGTTATATTGCTCTTGATTATGCCCTACCAGGCCTCTTACACCCTCCTCGCCATCTATTTTGGATCACGTGTTGTTTCCCTGTCCCTGGGTTGGTTAACACCACTTCCTTTCTGCCACCTCCCCATCTCCCGTGTCCCCCAGGAACTATAGGTCCTATTGTTTTCTCCTCCAGATTGTTTACCCCATCTATCTTATCTAGATAGACCTGCAGAGATAATAATATGCACAAAAACAAGACAGAGCAAAACAAAGCAACAAAAGAAAACAAAACAACAACCAAAAACCAATTATTTTTTTTTAAAAGCCTGTAAATTGTTCAAGGTGTGTTTGTTGACCTTTAGGAGTTTTTTCAGGTCAAGCCTGATGGGATGCCATGCCCTGGCCCTAAAGTCTAGTTTTGATACTCCCTTGAGACTTCCTCGTTCTGTTCCCCTTGCTGTTCTGTTGCATGCCCTTCGTGTTTTGCCTCGGTGTGGTGGGGTCAGGTTGGGCGCCATTCCCACACTGTCTCTCCATTGTTGTCCCCTGTAGGGCTATGGGTCTGTGAGGGATGTTGAGTCTCATAGTGGGACTGGCCATATGGTCCTCTCTGTGCATTGACTGCTCTGAACAGGAATATCATCCTGAAGGCTTGGTGGGCCAGGATATGCTCCACTCTCTCTTCCTTCCCCTCATTTGCTCCTGTGTGCTCTGATCGGACATGTCCTTTTCCCTGAACTGTAGCTTCAGTGCTGTCCTCTGAAGTAAATTATTCTGGGGGGAGGGGAGTCTGTCCACATAGTTGGGATTGGGGCTAGCCCCTGAGACCGCTCTACTGGTTCCCTGCTTCATACCAGTGGGTTGCATTCACATCTCGGAGCACCGGGTTGAAGTCTGCTCCCTCTTTCCCTGTGGAGATATAAACAATACTCTCCCCTTGGGTGGGTTTGTACCCTGTTCCCCCTATCAATGATGTCTTTGACAAGGGTCTAATCTCTAAAATGTTTAGAAAACCCCAACACATTGACAGCAGAAAGAAAAATCATACAATTAAAAATTGGCAAAAAATAACATGAACATACAGCTCACCAAAAAAGCTATTGAGTCAGCTAACAAACTTGTGAAGAGATGATCATGATCATTAGCCTTTAAAGATATGTAAAACTTACAATTAGACCCTATGTTAAATGTGCAATCATGGCACTGATAACAATATTCAGAAAATAGCAATGCTGGTGTGGTTGGAATTATACATTTGTGGTAAAAATATTAAATGGTACAACTGCTATAAAAATGATATAATGTTTCCTCAAAAACTCAATATAGAATTGCCTTATAAAAATTTTGAGTTTGGGGGCCCGGCCCCAATCCCAAATATTAAGTGGATACCTGCCCCTCCCCCCAGAAGAATTTATTTCAAAAGACTGCATTGAATCTACAGCTCCAGGAGAGGGACTTATCTGATCAGAGCACATGGGAGCAGATGAAGGGGGAGGATGAGAGAGTGGAGTACATCCTGGCCCACCAGACCTTGAGGACGATGATCCCAATTAGAGCAGCCAGACCACAGAGAGGACCACATGGCCAGCCCCACTATGAGACATGACACCCCTCACTGACCCATAGCCCTACAGGGGACAACACTGGAGACAATGTGGGAACTGCACCCGATCTGATCCCGCCACACCAAGGCAAAACATTAAGGGGATGCAGCAGAAGAGCAAGGGAATAGAGCGGTGAGGTCCCCAGGGAGTGCTGAAGGTGGACTTTAGGGCCAGGCGTGGTGCCCCAACAGACTGGAAAACACTCTAAAGGCCAACAAACTACCCCTGAACTAACTACAAGCTTTTCTTGTTGTGTTTTATTTAGTTGTCATTTGTTTGTTGTTGTTTTGTTGTATATTGTTACTTGGTTTTGCTCTGTCTTGTTTTTGTACATGTTATTATCTCTGCAGGGTCTGTCTAAATAAGATAGGCTGGATGAACAATCTGGAGGAGAAAACAACCGGACAGATAGTTCCAGGGGGACATGGGAGATGGAGAACAAATTCAGGGACAAGGGAACATCAACTGATCCAAATCGGTGGTGAGGAGGGTGTAGGAGGCCTGGTAGGGCATGATCAAGGGTGATGTAACCAAAAGGAATTTCTGAAACCCTGGTGGGGAGTGAGAATGTTAGTGGGACAGGAGGAAGGTCAGGGAAATAGAGGAAAGAGCTGGGAGGCAAAGGGCATTTATAGAGGTCTAGATAAACACATGTACATATGCAAGTATATTTATGTATGAGGATGGGGAAATAGATCTATGTGCATATATTTATAGGTTTAGTATTAAGGTAGCAGAAGGACATTGGGCCTCCACTCCAGTACTCCATCAATGCAAGAATACTTTCTTCTATTAAATTGGCATTCTATGATGTTCACCTTCCCGACATAACCGCTGAAGACAAAGCGGGCGAATAAGCAAATATGAAGAAAGCTGATGGTGCCCAGCTATCAAAAGATATAGCATCTGGGGTCTTAAAAGCTTGAAGGTAAACAAGCAGCTATCTAGCTTAGAAGCAACAAAGCCCACATGGAGAAGCACACCAGCCTATGTGATCACGAGGTGTCAAAGGGATCAGGTATCAGGCATCATCAGAACAAAAAAATTTATCATAGTGAATGAGGGGGATGAGTGAGGAATGGAGACCCAAAGCCCATTTGTAGGCCACTGGAGACCCCCTGGCAGAGGGGTCTCTGGGAGGAGATGAGCCAGTAAGGGTGAGATGTAGCAACTTTCCTCTAGTTCCTAAATGCTTCCTCCCCTGTGCCCCCCGCCCCCCCCCCCCCCGCCACCTGCCAACTACCATGATCCAAATTCTCCCTTGCAAGTCTGGCTAGACCAGAGGATGTACACTGGTACAGATGGGAACTGGAAGCACAGGGAATTCAGGGTGGATTATCCCTTCAGGACCAGTGGTGTGAGTGGCAATACTGAGAGCATAGAGGGAGGGTGGGTTGGAAAGGGGGGACCAATTACAAGGATCTACATGTGACCTCCTCCCTGGGGGACAGACAACAGAAAAGTGGGTGACCAGATTTTAACATTGGTAAAGCGGGACACCAGTAGGACACCATTGATAAAACTCATATCCTGGCAAAATAGTCACATGACAGCCAAAAACCGTATACCCTAGCATGTCATGCATTCTTTCCAAAAATCGGGACTTTTTTAAAACGCCGTGGGACGCGGGAAAAATTGTTAAAAATCGGGACTGACCCGCCAAAAGCAGGACGTCTTGTTACCTTACATCGGACAGTGCAAGGTATGGCAAAATAATTATCTATAAATTATCAAGGGTTCATGAGGGAGTGGGGAGTGGGGAGGGAAGGGGAAAAAGGGGGACCTGATGCTAGGGGCTGAAGTGGAGAGCAAATGTTTTGAGAATGATGAGGGCAATGAATGTACAAATATACTTTATACAATTGATGTATGGATGGATTTTGATGAGTTGTATGAGCCCCTAATTAAAAAAAAGAATTTAGAGTTTTTGAGGAAATATGGACAAATATTCTATGAGCCCACTGTTTCAAAAAGTTGAGAAAAGATTTATACACAGAAGCTTTGTTTTATGGTTGTCAGGGATGGGAGGAGATGAGACAGAAAATGACTATTAGATAGCAGACACATGCCAACTTTGTTTAAAGGACAGATAATCAAGATAAAAGGAGTCAGTAAAATGTAATCAAGGAAAGCCATTGAAAAGTACATCAGAGAAAAAGGCAGCAATGGTAAATACTATCATAATATACATTCTCGAAAAAACAGTAATAACAAAGTATAATGTGTACATGGGTATATATGCGTGGTGTATGGAAGTACACTACAATATATATATAGGGTTCATAGGGACAGCCTCACATATATACTTGTCCATGCTGCAAATACTCATGTAGTCATGTATATATAAAGCACATAGGCCACACCATCATGAGAACTTCTTAGCCATAACCAAAACACCTCCATCAACTGAGATCCTGGACTTGAGGACTAAGCACCATAATCTTAGGGACCTCTAAATCATATGGTATAAAATAGTCAAGCTACATTATGCTCTGTAGCATATTTCTATGCATAGCAACTAGACTCTTAAGAAGATGAAAGTAACCACCTAAGTTACAGCTATTGGTCCCTTTCAGTCTGGAGCAAAGTAGAGTGAGGAAAAACCAAAGGCACAAAGAAATAAATTTGTTCTAAGTACTAATGGACCATGCAAACCTTGGCCTCCACTGCCCGAGAACCAGAAGAACGAGATGGTGATTGGCTATCACCACCAATCTTTGTGACCAGGATTCCAATAGAAGGTACTGAATTGAGTGGGAGAAGAAATATGCAAAAAAATTTAAATATCCTAGACTTGCTAATCTGAAAGAGATTGGTGGACCCCCCAGATATTTGTTAGACACTCTTTTAAATCAGAATTAAAGCTATCCCAGAGATTACCTTGTATTCACATTAAAAACAGGTCTGTAAAGTGAATAATTAACCCCCAGGAGTAGCATGCTCCTCAGCATAATCAACTACAAGAGACCAAAAGGGCATCATTTTCCCAAAAGCAAAGTTAAGAAGGCAGGAGAGGGTGAGTAAGTTCACAGTAAAAATAGGGAGTGTGTCGACACATTGTGGGAATTGCAACCAATGTCATGGAACAACATGTATAAATTGCACCACAGGAAACTGCCTTATAAAGTCTCAGTTAATGCACAATCATTACCAAAAAATCTTTAATAAAAACTATTGTGTTTATGAGCATCTAATGCTTTTATATATCCCTCTGCAGGTTTCTTCTTCAATATTACCTTAGATACTAATTAAGGAGGATTTGGAAATGAGAACACATTGGCATTGTAAAGGTTGATGGTCTAATCCTTTGGCACAGGAGACAACTTCAAGAGCTTGTTTGAAAGATTTTTATTGAAGCCCAGGGAATGCAGCTTCCTTATCCCGAGCACCGTGTACTCTGCTCTCCTTAGGAGAGTGGCTTCGGCATATCCTTAGAGTCGGTGATACTTAGAAAATGTGTCCCAGCCTTAGCATTTCTGGCTTACCAGGAAGGCAAGTGGCTAATAAAAGATACAAAGTTATTTTTCTAGATAATTCTATAAAAACAAAGATCCAAAATTTGTTTTTAGCCTATTTCTTAAAAGTAAATAGGGTAAAATGACTAATCTAAAAAAACACAAAGAACAGTATAGGTAAAAATAAGCAATAGAGGTAAATTGATAAAGTTTCACAAAATAACTTCACAGTTGCTTTTCACAGAAATTCTTATTTGTGCATCTACATGATTAAAACATGACCAAACAACTGATTTTGGTGCACAGAGGCTTCATGAGAAGGAAGATGATTGGATCAATCACATAGGAGCTAGAGAGCTGTTATATTTGGTTGTGTTTTACAGTGATATCTGCCAATGTACTTTTCCAACTCAGGCGCATATGGGATAGTGTGATAAGTCATTGGTCTTGAAAATGCAGCTGCTTTTCAAAATGTGGCTGATCCTATGAAACTGGCCACGTATCACACAACAGGGAGTGGTCGGGATTGAGGTGAACTGTCCCTTCCACCTGTAAAACTAGTTTGGTTGCCAGGCTAACAATTTGTGATCTCTAAATCTTACCACATCCACGTATTGTTCTGTTTATGTTAGTCTTTATTCTGTAACTAACTCTATCTGTTCTATTTAGAATATATGGTTCTTTTTTAACTGAGAGAACTGTTTTTAATATAATAATAATAAGTATTTATATTAAAGAACCTGAAGCCAAGAGAATTATTCTGGTTTTCAAATCACATCATACAAAGCAAGAATCTCTATCATTCTCATATGTTCTCTGGGGGAGAGAACAGCACACAGATTCTCTAGTTCAATTAAATGCAGTCATTATAGATTTTCAGAGAACATCTTCTATTGGGTTTGGAAAAATGTCCAAAACAGTCTTTGAGACCAGTATGAAGATGCTCCTCCAATGCACATGCATGAAGTTCAGAGAGTCATCCAAGTGTGGAAAACATGGAGTGGCCTACAAAGACTTCCCAAGACATTCTGTGAAAAAATACTAGACAGATTCTCCCATTCAAATATATGTAATGTAGAAAGTTTTCCTAAGTTTCAACAAACATTGTGGGTGGCAACGATGGGAGAATTTTGACTAACTTTTTGAGAAATATAAGTACACCAAGTCAAGAGAGTTATTCAACTTTTCTAAACACAGTGGGAGAGTTTTCAACACACTTTTTTTCTCTGAAACAACATTTTTATAGTTGCTTTTATTCAGATACTTGACTTCAAGGGCATTGTCCCATTTTAGAAAGTACATTGCATACAACAAGTTGTGAAATTCACCATAGACTTGGAATATATGTTTAGTCTCCCTCTTGTCCTTAACAGTACCTAGCCCAAATATTAAAACATAGCAGATCCTCACCATGGATTTCTAGTTAATTGTTGATTATTATAGGTGGTATAATGACCACCCAAATCAATCCACATTCTAGTTCTCATAATCTGTTAACGTGATAAGGTGTCTTGGCTACCCAGTCTCCTGCAACACAGATGCCACAATTGGGTGACTTTAGAGAATAGAGCGTTACTTTCTCACAGATCTGACTGTTAAAGTCTAAATTACGTCTTGGGTGTGTCATTTCCTTCCTTGTTCGTGGCTGCAAAGCTGTCCTCGCTTCCTTGGCCTGCCTTGGCACACAGACTGGCCGCACACGGCCATCTACCCTCTGTGTGCAGCTCTGGTGTTTGATAACTTGGAGTGATTAGGTTTAGGATTTACCCTACCCTGATATGATCTCTTTTTTTCTTTCTTTTTTTCTTTTGATATGACCTCTTTAACATAACAAAAAATCTTTTAAAACAGATTCATATTTGTAAGCACAAAACGAAAAAACAAACCCACTCCAATCAAGACAATTCTGATTTCTAATGACCCTATAGAAAATGTCCTGGGGCATAGACAGCCTCCTCTTTGTGAGTTTGAATTGCCAACTTTATGGTTAGCAACCCAGCTGTTACCCCACAACAGCACCAATACAGGGGCTAGAATTTCAACACGTGTTTCAGGGAGGCACAATTGTATACATAACACAAGACCTAAAGAAATTAAGATAAAGAATTCCATTTGATAATCCACTGAATTTGCAATAGGGTGATTATATTTTATTATCTCAATGGATCCAATGTAGACAGAAACCTCCGTAAAAGTGGAAGAAGTAGGCAGCTAAGGAGTCACAGCTATAAAAGGATAACTAATGGGATCTGTCGGGGGGCAGGGTGTGGAGGTCTCGATCCACTCGCTGTTCATGGCATTGCACCCAGGGATGCATGTGTTCGACAGACATTGAAAAGGGCACACAAAGGAAGTGTCCTGCTGATATTTGGATTTCATCTTATTGTGGCCCTTATTGAAATAATAGACTATGGAGTTATGAAACAATAAATTTGCTTGCTTTTAAGTCAGTAAGTCTGTGGTAGGTTTTCACAGTGGCTGCAAACACTGCTACAGTTGCCTGCTGCTTCCCTTGATTTCTCAAAAGGAATGACCGACAAGTCGGTGTGCCTCCGCTCAATCACTGCAAAAAATCCAGCTATGTCCCAGGAGGGTGTGACATTGGAATACACATATGCAAAACAAATATTTTAATATGTCCCACTAGAAAAGCTACTTCACCATGTAAAAAGTGTTTCATGTCCCTTTTCCAGTGATTTGCTTATTTAAGAAAAGTATTTTTTCACTTAAAATTTCCTATTTCAGAGAAAACCAAAGCCATGTGAATATGTGTTTGCTGTTGTCTCTCTCCCAGTATCAAACACAAGGTATTACTTAATTGATAATTGCTTAATAACATTAAAAGAGTCACGATGAGTAGACTGATTGTTGACTGGCGTTTGTTCCCATGCAAATTTCTTCCCTGCTCCTGAATCAAGGTAATCAAGCTTTTCGTTATCAGAAATTGTTGATATGCTTGTACAGCTTTGCTGCTATGGCCATTTTCACTTGAAAGGCATCATTCTGCTCTTTTGCCTCAATACAAGGACAGTTTGGCAGACCCGGCTGGATTGTGTTATGAGCTTACCCTCCCTGGAGAGAGTGGAGACTCAGAGCTAAAAGAGAACCAGTTACCCACGACAGCTATTTATCAGAGAAAGAAGAACCGGGTCATCAAAAGAGACTGGTTAAATTCCATCATGGCATGACAGATTACTAAATGATGTCTAAATTCTCTTGTACCAGAAAAATCACAGTCTTCAGAAAGGCATGCGTTTCTAGACATCATTTTGGCCAGAACACACACCCTCTCCTCTTCCTCTAGGAACTCCACAGCTCCAACCTTTATCCCTAAGTTTTCAGGGCTAGGGCTTCCCTGAGTTGCTGCTAAACCCAGGAATAATTCTGAATCCTTTCTGGCTGCTTAGTCTCCCTATTCACATTTATAATATCAGCTTCCTTTAGATTAAGCCTGCCAGGATCAGGACTGATACAAGACTTCAGTTTATACTCATGGACTTATAGTGAATAAATTTCCTGTCCCTTTTGTTTTTCCCTTTCTGCTTGTCCCCATAGAAGTCTTCTGAATAACGGTCAGGAGCCCAGCACAATCAGAAGTCAGGGGAAGAGGACTGGGCGGTCAGCCCACAGAGGTCAGCTCTTGTACAAAAGGCTGAGTCTAGTTCATTGCCTATGTGTACCCTGTTTGGTTTATCCAATCATATTTGATCAGAGTTTAGGTTGGTTTCACTTTGGGGCTATTGTGAATGATTCTCCAATAGCATTGGCTTACAAGTGTCTGTGTTCCTGCCTTCAATTATTTGTATTTCTCTTGGAAGCAATGCATGACTGCTTATACAAGACAAGAGTCTCGCATTAAAAAGAAAATGTATAGATGGCAAATAAATGATTAGTTCTCAAAAGATTTTAAATTTAACTTATTAAAGCACAGAAGAGACGAGAGCAAGTTAAATATCATTAGGAAAAAAATCAAATGAATTAAAAATGTGTAATTAGGAAAATCGGCCTAGTCTTTTCAACATGTCAATGTCATAGGGCAGAGAGTGTGATAAATTAAATGTAGAGAGGAATTTCTATAATGGGGCTCCACAGATTTTTAGAGTTTTGTTTGAAAGGTAAGAGAATAAATATTTTAGGCTTTGGGCACCCTTAGCAGAACCATTCAATTCTGAAAACAGCTGTAGACAATATTTAAAAGAATAGCCATGGCCGTCTTCCAATTTTTACATTATTTACAAAAAAGAGGATGTAGAACAGATAAAGCTACTATTAATATCTCTGTTCTACATTTGAAAACATTAAAGAAAAACAGCACCTCAACAGCCAAGTGCAAAATACACAATTGTGCTTCTTAAACTTTTGGTCCAGCGTCGGAATGTGTGGCAAAGTGAGAGGAAGTCTGGGTGCCTGAGAAGAGCCAGCAAAGGAGCCTGTCTGCAGAGTGCTGCAGAGAGAGCACAGACACTGGGCAATGTATATCGTTAGCTATCTGTGACAAATTTGTTTTCTTTTTAAAATAATCATTTTACTGGGGCACTTACAGCTCTTATCATTAACCACCCATCCATCCATTGTCAGGATATCTGTCCATATGTGCTTCTTTCTTTCTACTTGAGCCCTTGATATCTGCTCCTCATTTTCCCTTCCCGGGCCCTCCCTCCCTCATGAACCCTTGATAATTTATAATTCCCCCTCCCCATGTCTTATACCAACAGCTGTTTCCCTTCACCCGATTTTCTGTTGTCCATCCTCCTAGGAAGAAATTCTATGTAGATCATTGTGTGATCAGTTCCTCCTTTCTCCCCCCCACCCCCACCTTCTTCTTCCCCTCCTGGTATCTCTATTCTCTTTATTGATCCTGAGGGGTTTATCTGTCCTGGATTCCCTGTGTTACAAGCTCTTAACTGTACTGGTGTACATACTCTGGTAATAATTGCTTCCTCTACTACCTTTTCATCATGGCAGCCAGGGTGGGAGTGACATCATCTATCTTTTACAAGTGGTCAAAAAATGTCTCAATTTAGACACTGTCCTTGAGGGACCCATAATTCTTCCAAACATCTTCCTCCCTAAATGCTATTGCTTTGGGTGAAGAGGGTGATGTGCTACTTTTCTCTTTAATTAGTTCAATATTACCCTAATTCTTTTTTGCATCACCAGTCAGTTCAAAGTTATAGAATTCTAAACTGACATTTTTCAAAAGGCTAATTAATTATAGCATTCATTAAACTCATTGTTCTATTAAAAGTGTAGAATTCTAAGTAGTGAATAACTTTCTTTGTTTTTGATAACATTGACCAGAAATTTTAGCATGTCTGGAATTCAATTTTGTTCATCAAGGAAAAAAGAGTTTGAACCAGATTATATTTCTTATTATTCCTCCATTATCCAGAGGCTACTATCATTCTATAATTCTTAATATGAACTTTTTTATAACAACAACTTAACACTGTACTACTTCAGCTAAGATTTTGGTGTAATATATCTGTATAATAAATAAGAATATCCAAATATATTTAATTGGAAAAATATTATAAAATGCCAACATTATTAAATATAAAATAAGACTATGAGCCATCTTTTAGAAAGATTTCATATGAGTGACCATAGAACTGAAGATGCTACAAGTATAGAAATTGCCTCCAAGATAAACAAGAAGCTGTTTCTTAGGCCATTGTATAAATAAGCACAGCAACATGAGTAATTAGTTTTACAGGAAATATTATTTGCTTAATCAAGGCAAAGAATGATAAAAATAGAGGAAAATGTAGAATCATTGGCTCAAAAATTGAATAAAATTTGTGGACTAAAACACATCCTTAGTCCAACTTTTTGTGTGCCAAACTCCACTTTTACATCACAATTTTGCCAATTCTACATTTTAATTATCAATCAGTTTTTATAATGACATTTTCTAGCTAAGTGAATCATGGTCCTTTAAAACGATCTGCACAGGGGGAGTTATTTGGAATAAAACATGAAAATCTAAGATGCAAATGTTTCCATCAATGATGCCATCAGTAAACTTTAAGATAAGATAAAAGTACT
Organism: Tenrec ecaudatus; assembly: GCF_050624435.1. Classification (NCBI taxonomy): domain Eukaryota; kingdom Metazoa; phylum Chordata; class Mammalia; order Afrosoricida; family Tenrecidae; genus Tenrec; species Tenrec ecaudatus. The sequence continues at coordinate 106,096,790 of NC_134537.1, forward strand.
ACCCATCATTGAGTGAGCTAAGCTTCCTCCATGACAGCATCACTGTGATTCAGAATATAATGCTATTCTTATTTTTCTCCAACAGATTTATTGGCACATAATTCATATATTATACAATTCAATAGTTTAATCATTCAATCATATCAAGAGGCATTGTACATTCATTACCACATCAATTATAGCACACCCCCCTTCTCCTCATGGTTAAATCATCTTTAAATGAGTTGTGTAATCACAATCGGTTGTAGTGCCCCCCCCTTTGTTGTTTACTCCCCAAAGTCCCTCACCCTCCTATCCCCCACCCCACTCCCACATTCCCTATGAACCTTTGCATCAGTTATTATCACTATGCATCCACTCCTCTGGTGCTTCAAAAACTAGGAGACCCAACAGAAACAAACAAACAAACAAAATCAAAATAGCATGGTAAACATAAAAAATAATATTAAAATACAAATAATGAGTAAGAAAGAAAAGACCCCATCAACATTTAATGAGCCAGGGAAGAAATTTTTGTCATGGAACAAGTAAGAGATACTTGTACCTACATTAAAATTTAGGTTGGGTCTAGAGGGAGGTCAACTGGCCAAGCATAGAGTTCGATCTAGCATTATCAAGATTACAATCGCCTCTGCTGGAGACTCTTACCTGTGGCTAGAGGGAATTTACCAAAGACTTAGTCCAACAAGATACTCCGCAGATGGGCTTTGGGTTCACACTGTCCTCCATAGCATTCCACAAATTGAGTGATCACAATTTTAGCTCTGATACTTTTCCCTTAGCCATATTTGAATTTTGTAATTGTCATCTTTAGATTACTCAGTCTGGTTCTTTGGATCACACAATCTAGTGTGTGCCTTCCATGTGGACTTTGTTGACTTCTCACTTAGGTGGCTGCTTGTTAGACCTTTAAGATCCCACACACTATTCCAATTGATACCCCTGCACCATCTGCTTTCTTTACCACACTTTGCTGTATTGCTTATCTTCAGTGATCATCTCATGAAGTATGGTATCGAGCAGGGCCATATTATCAGAACTAACCGTTCTTGAATTGGGGCTAGAGTTAAGTAGGAGCCCAGACTCCAACTGCTTGTCCATGGGATTTGCACATCTCAGGTTTACTATGGTGGTTGTAATATGACAAAATCAAAACCTGTAAGACCAACTGTAACAATAGCATCAATAGCAGCCATAAGCCAACCAGCAACCAAACAAACAGAACACACACACACACGCGCAAGCAAGCTACAAGCAGGAAAGCAAAAGCCCATATAAAGAAAGATGTACATCATTGTCAATCACCCATCTGAACCCCACTTCGGGTATAAGTCAATTGCACTACTATCATCAACAGTTTTCCCAGTGACCCAGCACTCCAGACACTGTCGGTATGAAGAAGCTATGTGAGTATAGTTCCACCTTGAGCTTCAAACTATGGGTTTTTGCCCTACACGGTTGGATTTCCCATTCAATTGGGCTCTGTTGACACTGAATATGGGGATTGGTGCCAGCAGGGACCTTCCTGGATCAGTTCTTCCAAGTGCAGATTCCAATCAGATTCTCTGCTTCCTCTCCAATCCAAGTACCCTAGTGCTCACTTCAAGGGTGCAGGCAGCTTTAAGGAAGGGAGGGTTCAGTTCGTTTAGTGGGGCCTCTATGTTAAGTCCTTCTGGTGTAGTCCCTTTGTTATGGCATGCTGCCTGCAAGGTCAGCTTCCATGATCATCGTGGTGCTTAGTCCATGGCGTGGTTTACCGAAGGTTGGGTAGAAACATAGTCAGAGTATCTACCCAGGCACATAAATTCTGGCCCATTGTCCTGCTAGATTCCCTGCACTCATTGTTTAGCATCCCTTCCTGCTGTGAGCTTATTCTCTCCAATCACCCACCATCCTCACCAACAGAACTATTAGCGTCTCCTGCACAATGTCGATGGTCTCCTCTCCTGGTCTTGGCTTAAATTTATGGAAAACTTCTCCTTCCATTCCTACGGGAGGTGCACCGATTGGCCAGCCTCGTTTCAATTTTGTATAACCTGAAGTGGATGGTCATCCCCTAATGGCCCCTTCTTGAAGTAGTGACCCCAGGCAATGTAGGGGCTTCTCCTTCACAAGGGCTCTTGTGAAGTGTGCAAAAAGGAGATGATGTATGTATGGTTCATGGTCAGTAGGTAGCCTTTTTTCCTTTTGCTCAGGAATTGATTCCTAAGATTTGTCTAATTGGTGTTTTTTCTTATGGTAGTGGACTCGTTGAGTACTTGTCTTTTTGTGATGGACTTACTTCACTCAGCACAATGGTTTACAGGTCCTTCCAGAGCGTGTGGGGTTTCTGATTTCATCGCTGTTTTAGGCGTGCATAATATTCCATTGTGTGTTTGCACCATAGTTTCTTTATCCGTTCTTCTGCTCTTGGATATTTGAGTTGCCTCCTCTTTCTTGCTGTTGTGAACTGTGCTGCTCTGAACATGGCAGAACATGCATCCACCCATGTTGTGGTCTCATTTCTTTCGGGTATATACCTAAGGTAATATTGTTGGATCATACGGGATTTAAATTTCCAAGTGGCTGTATGTGTTTATGAGTCCACCAGCAGTGTATATGAGTTCCAATCTCTCTGAATCCTTTCCAACATTTGTTGTTTTCTGTTTTGTTTTGTTTTGAATTTGAACTAGCATTTTGAGTATAAAGTGGTATCTTATGTGATTTTCATTTGCATCTCCCCGATGGCTAGTGATCATGAACATTTCATATCTTTTTCCCATTTCTTAATTGGGACCCTTGTTGTTTCCTTATGGAGCTGTTGTAGAGTTCTCTATACTTGGGTAATTAGCCGTTTGCCTGATGTATCATTGGTAATTTATTTTTCCCAACTTAGGGGCTCTCGGTTCACTCTCCTGATGAAGCTTTTTGATGTGCATAAGTGATGTAATTTCAGCATGTCCCAATCTTCTATCTTGTCTTCTGCTAAATATGCCTATTCCGTTATATTTGGTAGTCTGTGTATGTCCTGTTATGGGGCCCTGAAGTTTGTTCCCACTTTCTCATGGATGACCCTGATAGCTTTGGGGTTTATACTTAGGTCCTTAATCCATCTTCAGTTTGTTTGCGTGCATGGGGAATGGTATGGGTCTTGTTTCATTCTTTTGCATAGGGAAATCCAGTTTGTCCAACACTATATGTCAAAGAGGCTGCCTTTCTCCCATCTGATATTTCTATCTCCTTTGTCAACAATTGGATGCCTGTAGGCTGATGCATGTGTGTTTGGCTTTTCTCTTTTGATCCATTGGTCCGTGTATCTCTTGTATCAGTATCATGCTATTGTGACTATTAGGGCCTATGTAGTGGGTTTTTAGGTCAGGCACTACTAGGCCTCCTACGTGCATCTTTGTTTTAAGAAGTTCTCTGTTTATCCTGAGTCTTTCGCCTGCCCATGTGAAACTGGTAATTAGCTTTTCCATTACTTTAAGAGTTTATTTGGGATTTCAATTGTTTTTGCATTGTATCTATAGATTGTTTTAGATAGTATTGTCATTTTCACATTATCTGCCTACCCGTGAGCATGGGATATTCTCTCATTTATATAGGTCCTTTCAGTCTTGTAGTAATGTTCTGTAGTTTTCCTGAAAACTTCATTTGTTTCTTTAGTTATTTTTATTCCTATGAATTTCACCTTTTGTGTGGTTATTGTAAATGGTATTGATTTCTTAATGTCTTTTTCGTATTTCTCTTCACTGGCATATAGGACTCCAGTTGATATCTGGTTATGAACTTTGTATCCTGCTACCTTGTTGAATTCCTCAATCATTTCCAGCAGGCTTTTTTATGGAGACATTTGGGTTTTCTATATATGGAATTATATCAATTATGTGAATAGGAAGAGTTTGGTTTCACTTCTTCTTTGACGAATTGTATTCCCTAGACATCTTTTCGTTGTCTGTTGGCTCTAGCTAAAACTTTCAGCACAGTACTGAATAAGAGTAGTTATATGGGATATCGTTACCTAGTCCCTGTTTTCAGTGGGACTATTTCTAGCTTTTCTCCACTGAGTATGATGTTGACAATTTGTTTCTCTTATATTGCTTTTATTATGTTGAGGAATTGTCCTTCTATTTCTATTTTGTTGAGTGTTTTGAACAGAAATGAGTGTTGAATATTGGCAGGTGCCTTTTCTGCATCTATTGATATGATCATGTGGTTTTTATTTCTTGCTTTGTTGATGTTGTGGATTACATTGATTGTTCTTTTAATATTGAACTATCCATGCATACCTGGAACGAATCCCACTTGGTAATGGTGAATTATCTTTTTATAAACTGCTGTATTCTATTGGCCAGGATTTTGTTGAGGATTTTTCGTATCTACATTCAGGAGAGATATCAATTTATAATTTTCAACCATTATGGGGTCTTTGCCTGGTTTGGGTATCAGTGTTATGTTGACTTCATAGAACGAGTTTGGAATTTGTTGTCTTTTTCTATTTTCTGGAAAAGTTTGTGTAGTATTGGTGCCAGAACTTCTTTGAATATTTGGTAGAATTTCCCTGTGAAAATCTAGTACTGGGCACTTTGGGGTTGGTGATTTCTTGATGGCCTGCTCTAGTTCTTCTTTTGTTATGGGTCTGTTGAGTTTTTCAATACCTGTCTGTGTTAATTTTGGTGGTTGATGTGTTTTTAATTATCTGCCCATTTTTCTACATTGTTGAATTTTAGTACAGTTTTTCATAGTTCACAGTAGTTTTTCATAGTAGTGTGTTATTATCCTTTTTCTCTCACTTAGATCAGTTGTAATTTCATCATTTTCATCTATTACTCTGGGTATTTGCATCTTTTGTTTTCTTTCCTTTGTTAACTTTGTCTGTGGTCTATTTGGTTAATCTTTTCAAAGAACCAGCTTCCTGTTGATTTTTCCATTGTTTTGTTGTTTTAATTTTTTGCTTTCCATTTTTTTTAAATTTATGTGTTGTTCCTTATTGAGTCTTTTCTTTTTCTATTGGAGGAATTGTGTTGTTGTCCTTGTTCCAGGTCTTGGAGGTGTTCTGTTAGGGTATTGCGTTTAGATCGCTCCTCATTTTGCTTGGGTGTGTTAATCGATATAAATTGGCCAGTAATTACTGCTTTCACTTTGTCCCAAAGGTTTTGATATGTTGTATTAGCATTCTCGTTTGTCTCAAGGAATTTTAAAAATTTATCTTTTGTTTGCTTTTATTACCCAGTCCTTTTTTAGTATTATGTTGTTCAACCTCCATGTGTTCATCTTTATGTTTCTGCTCATCTTATTGTTGACTTATTATATAGCTTTGTGATCTAAGAAGATTGATTATAGAATCTCAATTGTTTTGAATTGTTGAGGAATGATTCATGGCCTAGAATGTAGTCTGTTCTTGAGAATGATCCCTATGTGTTGGAGAAAATTTGCACTGTTGCTTTTTTGGATGAAGTGTTCTTTCTATGTCTACAAGGTCATGTTATTGATGGGTTTTTTTGGTGTGTGTGTGTTTGTTGAGTTTTTTCCTTGATATTCTGTCTTTCCTTGAAAATGATAATTAA